>NW_026087865.1:0-298186 GCF_022539395.1 Myiozetetes cayanensis | reverse complement strand
TGGGACCCCAAAATGGACCCCCAAACTCCCCAGAATGGACCCCCAAACTGCTCTCTCCCCGAAGCCCCCAACTCCCTCCCAGTCCCCCAAACTGCTGCCACCCTCAAACCTCCCCCACCTTGACCTGCCCCCCACCACCAGGGTCATTCCCATATCCCAAACAAGCCCCCCAAAACCCTCTCCCACACCCACTGTGACCCTCAAACTGTCCCCCAGGCCCCCAACTCCCTCACCCACTGTGACCCCAAACTGCCCCCCAGGCCCCCCACTCCCCCTCACCCACTGTGACCCCAAACTGTCCCCAGCCCCCAATTCCCCTCCCTCACCCACTGTGACCCCAAACTGCCCCCCAGGCCCCCTCACTTCTCACCCACTGTGACCCCAAACTGCCCCCAGGCCCCCCAATTCCCCCCCCTCACCTGCAGCTTGGCCATGTTGTTCTGGGCGTCCGGGAGCAGCTCCACAGCCCTGGCCTTGACCCTCAGCTCGTCCTCACGGCCCCCCAGAGCCCCCCGGCCCTGCTGCACCTCGGCCTCTGCCTGCACAGGGGGTCAGGGCACCTCAAAAACCCCAAAAAACATCCCCCAGAGCCCCCCAACCCTGCTGCACCTTGGCCTCTGCCTGCACAGGGGGTCAGGGCACCCCAAAAAACCCCAAAAACACCCCCCAGAGCCCCCCAGCACTGCTGCATCTCAGCCTCTGCCTGCACAGGGGTCAGGGCACCCAAAACCCCCAAAACACCTCCCAGAGCCCCTGGCCCTGCTGCACCTGTCAGCCTCTGCCTGCACAGGGGTCAGGGCACCTCAAAACCCCCCAAAAACACCCCCCAGAGCCCCCTGGCCCTGCTGCACCTTGGCCTCTGCCTGGACAGGGCGTCAGGGCACCCCAAAAAACACCCCTAAAGCCCCCCCTGGCCCTGCTGCACCTTGGCCTCTGCCTGGGCATGGGGGGCTGTCAGGGCACCCCAAAAAAAACCCAAATCCCCCCAAAACACCCCCCCACCTGTGTGAGGCTGAGCTGGGCCGCCCGGAGCTGCCCGCGGGTCCCCTCGATCTCGGCCTCCAGCCGGGCCAGGGCGGCCTCCAGGGCGGCCTCTTCGCTGGGGGGGGGGACCCCTGAGGCCTGGGGGGGCAAACAGGGGGTAAATGTGGGCCAGGGGGGGGCAGGGGGCACAGAACCGCCCAGAGCATCAGTGAGGGCACAGGGACCGACCCTCCTCACCTCCTCGGGGCCCGGGGGTGCTGCAGGGACTCGGCCCCGCCTGGATCTGCTGCAGGAGGGTCTGGGGGTCCTGGGGGAGGAGACCCCAGAGCAGCCTCAGGAGCCTCGGGGGGCCAGGACAACCCCCAGCCCCTCCTAGGCCCCCCAAAACAACCTCCAGCCCCTCAAAAACACAACCCCAGGCCCCCAAACCAACCCCGTGCCCCCTCAAAGCAACCTCCAGCATCCCAGAACAACCCCCCAGCCCCAAAAAGCAACTCTCAGCCTCCCCTAAATCCAACCTTCAGCTCCCCCAAACAACCCCAAACCCCCCAAACCAACCTCCAACCCCCAGAACAACTCCCCAGCCCCCAAACCAACTCTCAGCCTCCCAAATCCAACCTCCAGCCCTACCCAAATCAACTTCCAGCCCCCTCAAACGACCCCCAGGTCCCCTAAAACAACCTCCAGCCCCCAGAACCAACCGCCTCCATGGCCCCCAAAACAACTCCCCAGCCCCCAAAATCAACTCCTCCAGCCCCCCAAACCCTCCCCCATCCCCCCACCTGCTGGTGGGTGAGGTGCTGGGTGCGGGTGAATCGCGACTCCTTGGGCAGGGCCCCCGGCCCCCCGGCCCCAAAGGCCTCCTGGAGCCAGGCGGGGTCCAGGGGGCCCTGGGGGCCCTGGGGCGGGGGGGCAGAGCTGCCGGAGGGGCTCCAGAGCCCGGAGCCGAGCACGGAGCCGCTTCCGCCCCACGTACTCCTGGGGAGAGAGGGGTCAGGCACACAGGGACCCCAAAACACCCCAAAACACACCCCAAACCACCCACAAAGGGGGCAGACACACAGGGACCCCAAAACACACCCCAAAACACCCCAGACCACCCACAAGGGGGGGGTCAGGCACACAGGGACCCCAAAACACACCCCAAACCACCCACAAAGGGGGGCAGACACAGAGGGACCCCAAAACACACCCCAAACCACCCACAAAGGGGGGCAGACACAGAGGGACCCCAAAACACACCCCAAATTCCCCACAAAGGGGGTCAGACACAGAGGGACCCCAAAACACACCGCAAACCACCCACAAAGGGGGGCAGACACACAGGGACCCCAAAACACACCCCAAACCACCCACAAAGGGGGCAGACACACAGGGACCCCAAAACACCCCAGAACACACCCCAAATCACACCCCAAACCATCCACAAAGGGGTCAGACACACAGGGACGCCAAAACACCCCAAAACACACCCCAAACCACCCACAAAGGGGGCAGACACACAGGGACTCCAAAATACACCCCAAATCACACCCCAAACCACCCACAAAGGGGGGCAGACACACAGGGACCCCAAAACACCCACAAAGGGTCAGACAACAGGACCCCAAACACACTCTAAAACACACCCCGACCACCCACAAGGGGGTCAGGACACAGGGACCCCCAAAAGTCCCAAAATGGGGGGTGGGGGTTTAGACACACAGGGATCCCAAAAAAGCCCCTCCCCACCCCCACCCATTCTCCAGAAGGTGAGAAAGGGGGTCCCCTCCCTCAAACTCCTGGGACTGAGAGAAGGGGGGGGGGACACCCCCAGAGCCCCCCAAGGCCTGGGGACCCCCGGGGGTCTCACCTGGGGGGGCAGGCGGGAGGCCAGGCCGGGGCCCCCCCACTCGGCCTCCCAGTCGTGGCGGGCGCTGAGCTGGGCCTGGTGGGTCTCCAGCAGGGCTGGGGGGGTCCTGCAGGGCTGGGGGGGCTGCGCTGGCACCGGGGGGGCCACCCCCCCAAAATACTCCTGCAGCTCTGAGGGCACAGCGGGGGGTGAGCAGAGGAACCCCCCCAAAACGAGGACCCCCTCCCAAACCTCTTATCTGAGGATCCCACACTTTGGGAATGCCCACCCAGCTCTTACCTGAGGGTCCCCCCATCTTGGGGGCAACAAGGACCCCCAGACTCCCCCAAATCCCCCTCAGTTCTTACTTGGGGATCCCCAATTTGTGACAAAAAGGACCCTCTCAGACCCCCAAATCCCCCCCCAGTTCTTAGCTGGGGGTCCTCAATTTGTGACAAAAATGGAGCCCCCCAACACCCCAAATCCCCCCCAGTTCTTACCTGGGGGTCCCCCATCTTGGGGGCAATAAGGACCCTGCAGAGTCCCCCAGATCCCTTCCCAGCTCTTACCAGGGGGTCCCCAATTTGTGACAAAAAAGGACCTTCCTAGACCCCCCAAATCCCCTCCCAGCTCTTACCTGAGGATCACCCACTTGGGGGCAACAAGGACCCCTCAGAGTCCCCCAAATCCCCCCCAGTTCTTACTTGGGGATCCCCAAATCAAGACAAAAAAGGACCCTCTCAGAACCCCCAAATCCCCCCTTGTTCTTACCAGGGGGTCCCCCACTTGGGGACAATAAGGACCCCTCAGAGTCCCCCAGATCCCCCAGTTCTTACCAGGGGCCCCCCCGCTCTGGGGCAGCACCAAGGGACAGGTCGTGAAGGGGTGGAGGCGAGCGGTGCCCTGGGAAGGGTTAATTAATGGGTTAATTAACGGGTTAATTGCCCACCCCCCATTCAGGGGGCTCAGGACCCCACCCCCAAACCCACCTGCAGCCGCTGCAAACGGGGGGTCCGACACTGGGGGGGCACCCAGGGGGTCCCCAGCTGCTCGCGGATCCGGGCGCCGATGGCTCGGAGCAGAGCCCCCGATTTCCCTGGGGGGGCAGAGGGACAAGGAGGGGGGGTCAGACCCCTCAAACCCTCCCCCAGCCCCCCGGGGACCCCCCCAGCCGCTCACCGGGGGGCTCGGCCCCGCGCTCGCCCTCGTCCCGCGGCAGCTTCTCCACCAGGAACAGGAGCAGGCGCCGCGTGTCGTGCTCGGAGCTGTACAGGAAGGTCTGGTACCCCACGTCCCCCCCGAACCCCAGCTCCTGGAGGGGGGGGAGGTTGGGGAGCACCTCGAGATGTTTGGGGTACCCCCCTCTTTGGGGGTTTAGGAGGAGTTTGGGGCCACACAAATCCCCCCCCCCCACAACGCAGTTCCTTAGAGGGGAAAGAAGGGGAAGAGAAGAGAGGAAATGAGGGGAAAAGGGGAGGAAAAAAAGGGGAAAAGGGGGAGAAATGGGAAAAGAAGGGAAAGAGAAGAAAAAGGAGGAAAAAAAAGGGGAAAACGGGGAAAAGGGAAGGAAAAAAAGGGGACAGGGGGGGAAGAGGGAAAAGAAGGGAAAGGGAAGAAAAAGGAAAAAGGAGGAAAAAAAAAGGGGAAAAAAGAAAAAGAAGAGAAATGGGGGAAAAAGGGAAAGGAGTAAAAAGAAGGGGAAAAACGGGGGAGAAAAAGGAAAAAGAGAATGAGAAAAGGAAGGAGGAGGGTTCTGGGGGGTCCCTGGGATTTCTGGGGTCCCTTGGGGTTCTGAGGGCTCCTCTGGGGTTTTGGGGGGGTCCCTTGGGGTTCTGAGGGCTCCTCTGGGGTTTTAGGGGTCCCTGGAGGGGGTCCCTCAGAGTTCTGGGGTCCCCTGGGGTTTTGGGGTCCTTGGGGTCCTCAGAGTTCTGGGGTCCTGGGGGTTCTGGGGTTTTGGGGGTCCCGGGGGTACCTGGCAGGCGGCCGCCAGGTCGGAGGCGAGGCGGAAGCGGGCGGAGATGCCGGGGGGCAGGAGGGGGCTCAGGGGCCCCCCCAGGTCCGGACGCACCGCCCGGAGGCACCGAACGGCCGCGTCCACCACGAGCTCGGGGGTCAGGTCCCGCACGCTCTGAACCTCGGGGGGCACCGCCCTGGGGGGGCACGGCCGTGGGCACCCCCCCAAAAACACTGACACCCCTCCGGGGGGGGGCACGGCCGTGGGGACCCCCCAGAAATACTGAACACCCCCCCCTCCCCAAATGCTGACCCACCCCCCCAAATCTTGACACCTCCCCCCTGGGGGGCACAGTCATGGGGACTCTCCCTGGAAGCACCCCCAAATCCTGACACTACTCCGGGGCTCCCCAAACCTCCAGGCGCTCCCAACCCCTCAGGGTGACCTCCCAATCCCGGGGTCCCCCCCACTCTCAGTCTCCCCAGACTCCTCAAAACAGCCGCTGCCCCACAGAGACCCCCTCAAAACTCCCCCAGTGTCCTCAGGGCCCGCCCAGTGACCTCCCCAGCCCCCTCCTCCAGGGACCCCCAAACCTGCAGTTCTACCCCCACCCCCAAATCCTTACGGGGATTCCCGGAGACCCCTCAAACCTCCATCGGGGCGTCCCCTCCTCTTTCACAACCCCCAGAACTCCCCCCAGTGCCGCCCCCAGACCTCCCAGTGCCGCCCCCAGACCCCCGGGTCCCCCCGCCCAGATTCAACACCCGAGCCCCCCAGACCCCCCGGTTCGTGTGTCCCCAACCCCCCACTCACGTCCCCGCCTGTCGCAGGGAGTGGATCAGGATCTTGTCCACCTCCTCCATGGCTGGGGGTGAAGGGGGTCGGGGGGTCCCCAAATTCTGCAGGAGGGGATTTTGGGGGGTCCGCGCCCCGCGCGCGACCGCCGGTCACGTGAGGGGAAAGAGGGTGGGGCTTGTGCCTCCATGCGCGGGGCATGACGGGAGTTGTAGGCGGTAATGGAGGGGCAGCGGGGCGTGTTGGGAGTTGTAGGCGCGAAACGCCGCGGCGCGGGGCATGACGGGAGTTGTAGGCTGCGGCGAGTGGCGGGAAAACTGAGGGGGGCGCGAGGCGCGAAAATGGGCGGGAAAATGGCCGGAGGTCGGGGGAGGAGGGAATGGGGGTCGTGAGGGGAAATGGAGCCTGTGAGGGGAAATGGAGCTTGTGAGGGTTAATGAGGGGAGAAATGGAGCCTGTGAGGAGAAAAGGGGTCCACGAGGAGAAAGGAAACTTGTGAGGGGAAATGGGGGTGGAAATGGAGCCTGTGAGGGGAAGTGGAGCCCTTGAGGGGCCATGAAGGGGGAGATGGAGCCTGTGAAGGGAATGGGGAGGAAACGGAGTCTGTGAGGGTTGATGAGGGGAGAAATGGAGCCCATGAGGGCAGAAGGGGCCCATGAGGGGAAATGGAGCTTGTGAAGGCAAATGGAGATGGAAATGAGTCTGTGAGGGGAAATGGGGGGAAAAATGACAGCTGTGAGGGGATGAGGAGAAAAGGGAGTCTGTGAGGGTGATGAAGGGCAGAAACCTGTCAGTGGTGGTGAGGGGGAAATGACCCCCGTGAGCGGCAGCTGAGGGGACAAACGTGTGGCCGTGGCACGTGGGGACAGGGTTCGGAGGGCATCGGGCAGTGTGGGGCTGATGGTTGCACTCGATGGGTTTAGGGGTCCTTTCTGACCTCAACAGTTCTGTGACTCCATGAAAATGGTGCCTGTGGGGTCTGAGGGGGGGAAACGGCATCTGGGAGGGCAAATGGGGCCTGTTTGGGGACAACTGAGAAAGGAATGAAGTGGGAGGTTGCAGAATGTGTGACCCCAATCCTACACACACCCCCTGACGCCTCAGACCCCTCACACACCCCCTGAACCCTCAAGCACCCCCAACTATTCACAACCCCCCAACCCCTCACACACACCCTCTGACCCCTCAAACACCCCCTGACCCCTCATTCCCCACAACCCCTCACACCCCTCTGTCCCCTCACACCACCCTGACCCCACACACCCTCTGACCCCTCATATACCCCTTGACCCCTCACACACCCCCTGACCCCTCACGCACCCCCTGCCCCCTCACACACTCCTCTGACCCCTCAAACACCCCCTGACCCCCTTATACCCCCTTGACCCCTCACACACCCCTCTAACCCCTCACACACACCCCTGACCCATCACACTCCCCTGACCACTCACACACCCCCTTACCCCACACACACCCCTGACCCCTCACATACCCCTGACCCCTTCACCCCCAACCCCTCAAACACCACCTGACCCCTCAAATACCCCCTGGACCCCTCACACACCCCCTGACCCCTCACATTCACCTCCCCACCGACCCCTCAAGCACTGCCTGACCCTCACACACCCCCCGACCCTCCCACACCGTTCCCGGACACACGTGGGCAGCGCTGCCCCCCTCACCCGTCCCAGTTAATCCCAGTTAATCCCCAGCAGCCGCAGCCGGGACAAGCTGTGGGGAGGCCCTGGAGCGACCCCGGCACCCAACAGACCCCAAGCCCCACTCAACACCCCTGATCCTCCCCTGAACACTCCTGACACTCCCAAATCCCCCCAGTCCATCCCCTCGATGCTCCCAAACTCCAACAGAGCCCCCCAATCCCCTTGAGAGCCCCTCAGGACAACCCTAAAATACCCCCAGACTCCCTCCAGGTGCCCCCACTCCTAAAAACGCCCCCACCATGTCGGAGTCGGAGGAGAACGGAGAGGGTGAGTCTGGGGGGTTCTGGGGCCCGGGGGGTATGGGGGTCCTTTGGAAGAAGTAGGTGTTCAAGACAGGGGTCCTGGGGGGTGAGGGGGCGAGAGGGGGTCCAGGAAGATTTGGGAGTGTCCAGGACGGTCTGGGGGGGTCTCTGAGGGGTCCAGAAAGATTTGGGGGAGGTCCCCTGCTCTATGGGATGGGGGTTCAGGGGTGGTCACCGTGTGGGTGGAGGATCCCAGGACCAGAAGGGTTTGTGAAGGGGAGGTCCAGGAGGGTTTGTGGGGGTCCAGAAAATTGGGGAGGGGGGGGTAGGAGAGTTTGGGGAGGTACAGGAGGATTTGGGGGTATCCAGGAAGATTTGAAAGGGTCCGTGAGGATTTGGGAGGCGGGGGGGGGTCCAAGAGGATTTGGGGGTATCCAGGAAGATTTGAAAGGGTCTGTGAGGATTTGGGGGGGTCCAGGAGGATTTGGGGTATCCAGGAAGATTTGGAAGGGTCTGTGAGGATTTGTGGGGGGGTCCAAGAGGATTTGGGGTATCCAGAAAGATTTGAGGGGGGTCCAGGAAGATTTGGGGGTATCCAGGAAGATTTAGAGGGGGTCCAGGAAGATTAGGGGGGGTTCAGGAAGATTTGAGGGGTGTCCAGAAGGATTTGGGGGAATCCAGGAAGATTTGGAGGTGTCCAGGGAGATTTGGAGGGGTCCATGAGGATCTGGGTGGGTCCAAGAGGATTTGGGGGTATCCAGAAATGTTTTTGGGGGTCCTTTTCCCCTCCCTTGACCACTCTTTCCCCCCCCAGGCCCCCCCAAGGAGCTGCCCCCCTTTGCCGAGGCCATGGGGCAGCCCCTGGGCTGGGGGAGCAGCGATGGCGCCGGGGGGGCTGCGGGCGGGGGACCCCCCGGGGCAGCGGCAGCGCCGCCCCCCCCACCCCAAGCACAAGGGGGCCCAGGGGGGCTCCGGGGGGGTCCATCGCTCCCCCCGCGCCCTCTTCTGCCTCCGCCTCAACAACCCCATCCGCAGGGCCGCCATCAGCATCGTGGAGTGGAAGTGAGTGGGGGGCCAGGGGAGGGACTGGGGGGGGCGTTGGGGACCCCCCTCACCCGCTGCCCCCCGCCCCAATTCCCCCAGGCCCTTCGACATCCTCATCCTCGCCACCATCTTCGCCAACTGCGTGGCCCTGGGGGTCTACATCCCCTTCCCCGAGGACGACTCCAACGCTGCCAACCACAACCTGGTGAGGCCCCCGGCTCCCCCAAAACACGGGGGCACCCCCACCCCCCAGCGCCTGAGCCGGGCCCAGTTGGGTGCTGGGGGATAACCTGAATGGGCGGGGTTCAGCCCAACCTCGGAATACCCCCAGGCAGGCAGGGGAGGCTGTGGGGGATGTTCTGGGGGCTGGGGGTGCCGGGGGGCTGTGGGGACAGCAGGGTCCCCGTGTCACACGTGTGTGTCCCCCCCCCGTGTGTGCTGCTTCCTTAAGCTGCTTTAGCCGGCACTGGGCGGGGCCAGGGGGGCCTAATCCAGGCTGAGCCTCCCCAGACACCCACGGAGGGGACACTGGGAGAGGGGGGGCTCGGGAAGGTCTCCAAATGTCCCTGGTCACCCCAAATGTCCCCAGGAGGGGGGCTCAGGGGAGTCCCCAAATATCCCTGTCCCCAGGAGAATGAGTTGTTGGGGAATGTTGGGACAGAGGGTCCCTGAGTGTCCCCAGAGAAGAGGACACTGGGAGGGGTGAGGGGTCAGTGAGGGTCCCCAAATGTCCCTACTCCAAGTGAAGGGGACACTGGGAGGGGTGAGGGGTCAGTGAGGGTCCCCAAATGTCCCTACTCCAAGTGAGGGGGACACTGGGAAGGGTGAGGGGTCAGTGAGGGTCCCCAAATGTCCCTACTCCAAGTGAGGGGACATTGGGAGGGGTGGTGGGGCACCAGGGTGAGTGGTGACCCTATACATGCCCTTTAGCCCTGGAGAAGGGGGTGCTGGACCCCCTCCCTGATCCCCTGCAGCTTGGGAGTGTTTATGGGACCCCGTGTGGTGTATGGGAGGCTTATAGGATCCCCTGTGGGTGTGGAGTGGGGATGGTTATGGGACCCCCTGTGGGGCAGGAGGTGGTTATGGGATCCTCTGGGAGTTAGGGGTGGTTATGGGATCCCCTGTGGGGTAGGGGGTGGTTATGGTATCCCCTGTGGGGTGGGTGCAGGTTATGGGACCCCCCATGGGATAGGGGGTGGTTATGGGACACCCTGTGGGGTAGGAGGTGGTTATGGGACCCCTTGTGGAGGGGGATGGTTATGGGACCTCCTGTGGGGTTGGGGCAGGTTATGGGTCCCCCTGTGTGGTAGGGGGGTGTTATGGCTCCCCCCAAGCCCCCTGTCCCCCCTGCAGGAGCAGGTGGAGTACGTGTTCCTCATCATCTTCACGGTGGAGACGTTCCTGAAGATCATCGCCTACGGGCTGGTGCTGCACCCCAGCGCCTACATCCGCAACGGCTGGAACCTGCTCGACTTCGTCATCGTCATCGTGGGGTGAGCGGGCGGGCCTGGGGGCACCCCCAGGGGGTGCAGCCCCCGCCTGACCCCCCTGTGCCCCCCCAGGCTGTTCAGCGTGATCCTGGAGCAGGTGTCCCACAAGCCGGGCGAAGCCCACCACATGAGCGGGAAGCCGGGGGGCTTCGACGTCAAGGCCCTGCGCGCCTTCCGCGTCCTGCGGCCCCTGCGCCTCGTCTCCGGCGTCCCCAGTGAGGCTCTGGGGGGAAAAAGAGGGGTTTGGGGGTCCCACCGGCCTTGTGCCAACACCCCCCCACCCCCTGTGCACCCCCCAGGCCTGCACATCGTCCTCAACTCCATCATGAAGGCGATGGTGCCGCTGCTGCACATCGCGCTGCTCGTGCTCTTCGTCATCATCATCTACGCCATCATCGGCCTCGAGCTCTTCATCGGCCGCATGCACAAGACCTGCTTCTTCATCGGCTCCGGTAGGGGCAGGGGCGTCACCCCTGTGTGCCCCCCCAGAGTCAGGGACCCCCCCAGAGTCAGGGACACCACCAGCAATTCCTCAGTGCTCTGAGATGGGCCAGGAGCCCTCAGGGACACCCCAGCAAGGTACAGGGGTCCTTTAACACACTGAGACCCCCCTAAAGCCCCTGAGACCCCCAGGGACACCCCAGCAAAGTGCAGAGGTCCTTTAACACACTGAGACCCCCCTAAAGCCCCTGAGACCCCCAGGGACACCCCAGGGACACCCTAGCAAGGTACAGGAGTCCTTTAACACACTGAGACCCACCCCTAAAGCCCCTGAGACCCCCCCAAAGCATCCAGGACACCCTGCAGACACCCCAGCAGGACACTGGGGCTCCCAACACAGCCCTGAGCCCCCTCCCCGAGGTTCCTGAGACATCAACACTGGGGACAGCAGTTCCCAGTGGGTACAAGAGCTAACTGGGGGCAGCAGCTGTGTCAGCATGAGAGGGTGAGAGGTACCCTCCAGGTGAGGGATGTCAGCAGTGCCCAGGGTTAAGAGGGGGACAGTTCTCAGTGCCCGGGGTTAACAGGGGGACAGTTCTCAGTGCTGGGGTTAACGATGGGACAGTTCTCAGTGCCCGGGGTTAACGGGGGGGACAGTTCTCAGTGCTGGGGTTAAGAGGGGGACAGTTCTCAGTGCTGGGGTTAACGGGGGGACAGTTCTCAGTGCTGGGGTTAACGATGGGACAGTTCTCAGTGCTGGGGTTAAAGGGGGACAGTTCTCAGTGCCCGGGGTTAACAGGGGGACAGTTCTCAGTGCTGGGGTTAAAGGGGGACAGTTCTCAGTGCTGGGGTTAACGGGGGGACAGTTCTCAGTGCTAGGGCAACAGGGGACAGTTCTCAGTGCCCGGGGTTAACAGGGGGACAGTTCTCAGTGCTGGGGTTAACGATGGGACAGTTCTCAGTGCCCGGGGTTAACAGGGGGACAGTTCTCAGTGCTGGGGTTAACGATGGGACAGTTCTCAGTGCTGGGGTTAAGAGGGGGACAGTTCTCAGTGCTGGGGTTAAAGGGGGGACAGTTCTCAGTGCCCAGGGTTAATGATGGGACAGTTCTCAGTGCTGGGGTTAACGATGGGACAGTTCTCAGTGCTGGGGTTAACGGGGGGGACAGTTCTCAGTGCTGGGGTTAACGATGGGACAGTTCTCAGTGCTGGGGTTAAGAGGGGGACAGTTCTCAGTGCTGGGGTTAACGATGGGACAGTTCTCAGTGCTGGGGTTAACAGGGGGACAGTTCTCAGTGCTGGGGTTAAAGGGGGGACAGTTCTCAGTGCCCGGGGTTAACAATGGGACAGTTCTCAGTGCTGGGGTTAAAGGGGGGACAGTTCTCAGTGCCCGGGGTTGAGGCTGGCACAGGAGCGGGTCAGTGTGGGCCAAGGGCTGTCAGGGGGGTTGACACCCAGGGTTAACGCCCTCCCCTCTCGCAGACCTGGAGTCCGAGGACGACCCGTCGCCGTGCGCGTTCTCGGGGCACGGGCGCGCCTGCCTGCAGAACAACACCGAGTGCCGCGGCCGCTGGGAGGGGCCCAACGGCGGCATCACCAACTTCGACAACTTCTTCTTCGCCATGCTCACCGTGTTCCAGTGCATCACCATGGAGGGCTGGACCGATGTGCTCTACTGGGTGAGACCCCCAAGAGCCCCTGAGCCCCCTCAGTCCATACACACCCCCTGAGCCCCCCCATCCATACACACCCCCTTGAGCCCCCCCATCCATACACACTCCCCTGAGCCCCCTCCAGTCCATACACACCCCCTGAGCCCCCCCCAATCCATACACACCCCCCTGAGCCCCCCCAGTCCAAACACCCCCCAGCCCCAGTGCATCACCATGGAATGACGTGCTCTTCTGAGTGAGACCCTCAAATCTGAGACCCCCAAAGTCCTCGCCCCACCCCACCCCAGTTGTCACTGGCCACACCCCACACACCCTGAGGAGTAGTCTGGGGCCCCCAACCTCCCCCATCACCCCAAATCTCCCCCTCTCAGATGCAGGACGCGATGGGCCATGAGCTGCCCTGGATTTACTTCGTCAGCCTCGTCATCTTCGGCTCCTTCTTCGTCCTCAACCTGGTGCTGGGGGTGCTGAGCGGGTGAGGGGGGCGAGAGCTGCGTCCTTGGCGTGTCCTTGGCATGTCTGGGGGCCACACCTGTGTGTTTGGGGTCACACCTGTGTGTTGGGGTCCCACCTGTATGTTTGGGATCACACCTTTGTGTTTGGGGGGGGTCACACCTGTGTGTTTGGGGTCCCACCTGTGTCCCTGGTGTGTTTGGGGGGTCACACCTGTGTGTTTGGGGTCACACCTGTGTGTTGGGGATCACACCTGTGTGTTTGTTTGGGGTCACACCTGTGTGTTGGGGTCACAGCTGTGTGTTTGGGATCACACCTTTGTGTTTGGGGGGGCACACCTGTGTGTTTGGGGTCACACCTGTGTGTTTGGGGTCCCAACTGTGTCCCTGGTGTGTCTGGGGTCACACCTGTGTGTCTGGGGTCCCACGTGTCCCCCAGGGAGTTCTCCAAGGAGCGAGAGAAGGCCAAGGCCCGCGGGGACTTCCAGAAGCTGCGGGAGAAGCAGCAGATGGAGGAGGATCTGCGGGGCTACATGGACTGGATCACCCAGGCCGAGCTGGAGGGCGACGACGACGAGGGGGAGCACGAGAAGCACCGTCAGTGGGGCTGGGGGGATGGCACAGGGGGCTCCCCCTCATCCTGAGCCCCCCCCAAACTTCCCTGACATCCCCCCTCTCCCCAGGCCTGACCGCCGAGGACCTGATGGGGAAGAGGAAACCGCGGCTCAAGTGGCTGCGCCACGCCAGTCACTCCACCGACACCCACGGTACCCCTGGGGCTGGGACCCCACAGCCCCCAGGGCTGGAGACCCCCACATCCCCTAGGGCCAGGACCCCACATCCCCTGGAGCCAGGACCCCACCTCTCCCAGGGCTGGGGACCCCCATATCCCCTGGGGATGGAGGCCCCCACATCCCCTGAACACAGAGACCCCCAGATCCCCTAAACACAGGGACCCCCAGATCCCCTGAACACAGGGACCCCCACATTCCCCCACCTCCAAATCCCCAGGGCCAGGGACCCCAGAATTCCCAGAACTCAGCCCTCCCCCCCCCCAAAATTCCCTGGACTCAGGGACACCCAGATTCCCCCACCTGGGATCCCTCAAATTCCTGCAGTTCAGGGACCCCCAAAATTCCTCATCCCAGAGACCCACAAATCCCCCGGGGCTGGGGACCCCCAAATTGCCCCCAGCCAGAATCCCTCAATTCTCCCGGATCTGGGGATCCCCAGATTGATTCCCCATACCCAGGAATCCCCAGATTCCCCGTACCCAGGGACCCCCGAGTGTCCCGGGGTCCCCCCTGTTCCCTGACACTGCCCTTTGCCCCCAGCGAGCCTCCCGGGCAGCGAGACCACCTCGGTCAACACGGAGACGGTGGGGGAGGAGGAGGCCCCGCCCACGGCCTGTGACCGCTGCCTGTGAGCCCGGGACCCCCCACGGATCCTTGGGACCCCCCCACAGAGCTCTGGGACCCCTGGGGCTGGGAGGGAACTCGGGATGCCCCACGGATCCTTGGGATGCCCCCCCTAGAGCCCTGGGAGGACCCCCGGGGCTGAGAGGAACCCCGGAACCCCCCACAGCACCAGGGACCCCCCAAAGCACCAGGGACCCCTCCCCAGAGCCCTGGGACCCTCAGCACTGGGAGGGAACCTGGGACCCCCCCCACAGCTCCTGGGACACCCCTCAGATCCCTAGGACCCCCCCATAGCCCCCCACGAACCCCAAAACCCACCCCATCACCCCAATAAAGCCCCCCAGATCCCCCCGCTCCCATGGCCAAGGAACTCCCCCAGAGCCCCCCCAGATTTGGGGGTAACTCTTGTGCTTTTCCCTCCCCAGGGGCAAAATTACAAACACAAAGTGCTGGTGAGTGGGGGGGAAAATGGGGGGAGTGGATAAAAGGGGAGGGGGGCACAGTGGGACCTCCTGAACCCCCCCAACCCCTCTCAGTGGCGGGGGGTCTCTGTCACCCCCCCAACTGCCCTCTGTCCCCAAATTATCACCATCCCCATATCCACCTGTCCCCTCCCACCCCCTCCACCCTCTCCCACCTCCCTGCACAACAAAATCCTCCCCTCATCCCCCTGCACCCCCAATCCCCACAAACCTCCCTCAACCCCTCCCACTGATGGGGGTCTCTGTAACCCCCCAACTGCCACCTGTCCCCAAAATGCCACGGATCCCACATCCACCTGTCCCCTCCACCCCTCCTGCCCCTCTCTGCCCCCCAAATCCCGCCATTGACCCCCCAAACCCCATCACTGACCCCCAACCCCCCTTGGCCCCCAGTCGCCGCCTGCGCTGCCTGAACCGTCTGTGGCGCCGGCGCTGCCGCGCGGCCGTCAAATCCGTGTCCTTCTACTGGACTGTCCTGCTGCTGGTGTTCCTCAACACCCTGACCATCGCCTCTGAGCACCACGGGCAGCCCCCTGGCTCACCGAGACACAGGGTACGGACCCCAGAGACCCCCGAACCCCCTGAGACCCCCCAGTGCCCCACGACACCCCCTGACACCCCAACACCCTCCATGTGTCACCAACACCTCCGAGCACCACGGGCAGCCCCCTGGCTCACTAAGACACAGGGTACGGACCCCAGAGACCCCCAAAGCCCCTGAGACCCCCCGAGTGCCCCATGACACCCCCCGACACCCTCCAACACCCCCAGAGCTCTTGGTGTTCCTCAACACCCTTCATGTGTCACCATCACCTCTGAGCACCACGGGCAGCCCCCTGGCTTGCTGAGACACAGGGTACAGACCCCCAAAACCCCAGAGACCCCCCAAACCCCTCAGTGCCTCCTGACACTCCCCAGCAGCCCCTGGCACCCCTCAGTGCCCCTCAACACCCCCAGATCTTGAGGGGGGTGTCACACACACCCAGGTGTGCCCTTGGCTGGGTGACAAACCAGCTGGTGGCCGAGGAGTGGGGGGTGATGGAGGGACATCCCATTGGGGATGGTCACTGCAGTGTCCCCACACCAGTGGTGTCCCTAGGATCAGTCACTGAGTGTCCCCAGGGCTGGTCACTGCAGTGTCCCCAGGGTCATTCACTGCAGTGTCCCCAGGACTGGTCACTGCAGTGTCCCTAAGGTCAGTGTTGGGGACAGACGCGGTTCAGGGGTGACCATGGTGGCACTGGGTGATGGTGGGACTTGATGTCCCCACTGATCCCTTCCCCCCAATTTCCCCTTCAACCTTTCCCACCTGATGGATGATTCTCTGTCACCCCCCCTCCCCTGTGTCCCCCCGTGTCCCCCATGCCCCCAGCCTACGCCAACAAGGCGCTGCTGTCGCTGTTCGCGGCCGAGATGGTGCTCAAGTTGTACGCGCTGGGCCCCTCGTGCTACTTCGCCAGCTTCTTCAACCGCTTCGACTGCTTCGTGGTGTGCGGGGGCGTCCTGGAGACGGCGCTGGTGGAGCGGGGGGCCATGGAACCCCTGGGCATCTCCGTGCTGCGCTGCGTGCGCCTGCTGCGCGTCTTCAAGGTCACCCGGTGAGGGGACACCCTGGGGGGACAGCACAGTGTGCCAGCACAGGGACAGCCCAGTGTGCCAGCATGGTGACACCCCAGTGCCCCAGCACAGTGACAGCCCAGTGCCCCAACACAGGGACAGCACAGTGCGCCAGCATGGTGACAGCCGAGTGCCCCAGCACAGGGACAGCCCAGTGCCCCAGCACGGTGACACCCCAGTGTGCTAACACAGGGACAGCCCAGTGCCCCAGCACAGTGACAGCCCAGTGCCCCAGCACGGTGACACCCCAGTGCCCCAGCACAGGGACAGCCCAGTGCCCCAGCATGGTGACAGCCCAGTGCTCCAACACAGGGACAACCCAGTGCCCCAACACAGGGACAGCCCAGTGCCCCAGCATGGTGACACCCCAGTGCCCCAACACAGGGACAACCAAGTACCCCAGCACAGGGACACCCCAGTGCCTCAGCACGGTGACACCCCAGTGTGCCAGCACAGGGACAACCCAGTGTGCCAGCACAGGGACACCCCAGTGCCCCAGCATGGTGACACCCCAGTGTGCCAGCACAGGGACAGCCCAGTGCCCCAACACAGGGACACCCCAGTGCCCCAACACAGGGACACCCCAGTGTCCCAGCACAGGGACAACCCAGTGCCTCAGCACGGTGACACCCAGTACCCCAAAGCACTCACACCATGATGCCCCAATGCCCCAACACTGCAAAACCCCAACACCCCAATGACTCCAACACCCCAAAACCCCAGTAGCCCAACACCATGATGCCCCAACACCCCAGCGTGGTGATGGTGCAATGCTGGGATGCCCCAATGCCACAACAACCCCTGCCGCGGGGTGTTGGCTCTGGACCATCTGTACAGTCCCCTCCCAGTGCTCCCAGTAACCCCAGCATCCTACTGGGCATTGCTGAGCACTCTGTGGGTCAGCCCCTGCCAGGTGTTGGCACCTCTCCATCCCAGTGCTCCCAGTAACCCCCGTGTCCTGCAGGCACTGGGCATCCCTCAGTAACCTGGTGGGGTCCCTGCTGAACTCCATGAAATCCATCGCCTCCCTCCTGCTGCTGCTCTTCCTCTTCATCATCATCTTCGCCCTGCTGGGGATGCAGCTCTTCGGGGGCAAGTTCAGCTTCGACGAGACCCAGACCAAGCGCAGCACCTTCGACACCTTCCCGCAGGCCCTGCTCACCGTCTTCCAGGTGCCCAGCGGGGCACCCCACACCTGGGGCACCCCAAAAACGGGGGAGGCACACCTGAAACCAGGGGAGGGACCCCAGAACCAGGGGGAGACACCTGAAACCAGGGGGGGACCCCAGAACCAGGGGGAGACCCCTGAAACCAGGGGGGGACCCCAAAACCAGGGGAGACACCCTGAAACCAGGGGGGGACCCCAGAACCAGGGGAGACACCTGAAACCGGGGGGGACCCCAAAACCCAGGAGGACCCCAAAACCAGGGGAGACACCTGAAACCTGGAGGGATCCCAAAACTGGGGGCAGACACCCTGAGACCGGGAGGGATCCCGAAACTGGGGGGGAGACACCTGAAACCTGAAGGGACCCCAAAACCGGGAGGGACTCTGAAATCAGGGGGATACTCTGAAACCTGGAGGGATCCTGAAGGTGGGGGGGACCCCAAAACGGGGGGGAGACAGCCCGAAACCTGGAGGGACCCCAAACCTGGGGGGACCCCAAACCGGGGGGAGACACCCTGAAACCTGGAGGGATCCCAAAACCGGGGGGGACCCCAAAATCTGGGCGGGACACTGAAACTTGGGAGGGAGATTCTGAAACTTGGGAGGGAGACCTTGAAACCTGGGGGAGACCCCAAATCTGGTGGGGGACAACACCCTGAAAGCTGAGGGGGACCCTGAAACCCATGGGAGACTCTGAAAGTTGTGGAGGAGACCCCAAAACCCATGGGGGACCCCAAAGTCTATGGGGGACCTTGAAATCCCAGGGGGAGACCCCAAACCCCACGAGCCCCCCCTAAACCATCCCCTCCCCAGCCTGTAGCTGCTCAGTGAGGGCTGGGGTCAGCACTGTACTGGGAGTACTGGGGGAGTACTGGGAGTGCTGGGGGAGCGCTGAGAGCACTGGGAGCCGTGCTGAGGGTTTGGGGTGCCCCCCCGGGCAGATCCTGACGGGGGAGGACTGGAACGCCGTGATGTACGACGGGATCATGGCCTACGGCGGGCCCGTGTTCCCCGGGATGCTCGTCTGCGTCTACTTCGTCATCCTCTTCATCTGCGGCAACTGTGCGGCACTGGGAGCACTGGGGGCACTGGGAGAGGGACTGGGGGCACTGGGAGAGGGGACTGGGGGCACTGGGAGAGGGACTGGGGGCACTGGGAGAGGGGACTGGGGGCACTGGGAGAGGGGACTGGGGGCACTGGGAGAGGGACTGGGGGCACTGTGAGCAGGGCACTGGGAGAGAACACTGGGAGAGGGACTGGAGGCACTGGGAGCATGGCGGCACTGGAAGCACTGGGGGCACTGGGAGAGAGGACTAGGGGCACTGGGAGCACTGGGAGCACTGAGAGGGATGGGGAGCAGAGCACAGGGGAACTGGGAGGGACTGGGAATGGAACACCGGGGAACTGGGGAGCTGGAATGGGAGACAGAGGGGTTGGGAATGAGAAGAGGGAAGTGGGGGGACTGGGAGCAGGAGCGAACCCAGCACAGAAGGCACTGGGAGGATACTGGGAGGGACTGGGAGGAGATTGGGGGTCCACTAGGAGGGCACTGGGAGCACTGGGAGGGCACTGGGAGGGCACTGGGAGGGCACTGGGAGCACTGGTGAGCCCTTTCCCCCACCCTCCCAGACATCCTCCTCAACGTCTTCTTGGCCATCGCTGTTGACAACCTGGCAGACGGTGACAACATCAACTCGGGGGGGGACAAAAAGTGAGCCGGGACCCCTGGGGACATTTTGGGGGGGATACCCGGACCCCTGGGGCCCTTTTGGGGGGGTCCCAGCCCCCCGGGGTCCCTGGGGGGTGCCCACCCTCCGGATCTCCCGGCTGAGCCCCCCTTTCCCCGCAGGGACAAGCCCGGGGAGGCCGAGGCCGGGACGGAGAGCCAGGACGTGGCTGTGAAGGTGGGTGAGGGGGGGGGGTGACCCCCAGCCCCCCCCCAACGTGTGTACGACCCCCACCCACCCAGCAACCCCCCCTTCCCTCCCCAGATCGAGGGGGAGCAGCCAGAGGAGGAAGAGGAGGAGGAGGAGGAGGAAGGGAGTGAAGAAGGTGAGAGTCACCTGACGGATATGGGGGGGCCCTGGGGGGTGACAATTGGACATGGGGTCCCTGGGGGAGGTGACAGTGCCAGCCCAGGGGGTCCCTGTGGGGGAGGTGACAGTGCCAGCCCACGGGGTCCCTGGGGGGGTGACAATTGGACATGGGGTCCCTGGGGGGTAGGTGACAGTGCCTGGGGTGGGGGTCCCTGGGGGAGGTGACAATGCCAGCCCACGGGGTCCCCTGCAGGTGACGAGGAGGGCAGGGGGGAGCGCGACAGCCTGGGGGGGGCCCGTCTGGAGGCCCTGGAGGAGCCCCCCAAGCCCAAGGTGACCCCGATCCCCGAGGGCAGCGCCTTCTTCCTGCTGAGCAGCACCAACCCGTGAGTGGGATGGGGCACTGGGAGCACTGGGGGCACTGGGAAGGTACTGAGGAACTGGGGCTGGGGGCACAGGGACTGGGGACACTGGAGGAGCTGGGAGCACTGGGGGGCACTGGGAGCTCTGGGAGCTCTGGGACCACTGGGGGACACTGGGAGCTCTGGGGGACACTGGGAGCACTGGGGACACTGGGGGGCACTGGGAGCATTGGGAGGCACTTGGGGGCACTGAGGGACACTGGGAGCGCTGGGAGCACTGGGAGAACTGGGAGCTCTGGGAGCTCTGGGAGCACTGGAAGCACTGGGAGCTCTGGGAGCACTGGGGACACTGGGAGCACTGGGGACACTGGGAGCTCTGGGAGCACTGGGAGCTGAGCTGTGCCCATCGCAGGCTGCGGGTTCGGTGCCACGCCCTCATCAACCACCACGTGTTCACCAACCTCATCCTCGTCTTCATCATCCTCAGCAGCGTCTCCCTCGCCGCCGAGGACCCCGTGCGGGCCCACTCGCCCCGCAACCACGTGGGCTACTGGGCAAACTGGGGGGACTGGGGGGAACCCACCCAGCAACCACGTGGGCTACTGGGCAAACTGGGGGGAACCCACCCAGCAACCACGTGGGCTACTGGGCAAACTGGGGGGACTGGGGGGAACCCACCCAGCAACCATGTGGGCTACTGGGCAAACTGGGAGGGACTGGGGGACCTGTGGGGGAATTCACCCCATAACCACGTGGGACACGAGATCTGCTTGCCTGTGGTGGGCCAGAAACTGGGGGGGCTGGGGCAGCTTGGGGGTGTGTCTGGGGGGTCTGGAGATGTCTGGGGGGCTCTGGAGGGCTGAGGGGACCCATGAGGGGGGTGGGGGTCACCCCGTTTCTCGCCCCCCCTTCCCCCAGATTTTGGGCTACTTCGACTACGCCTTCACCTCCATCTTCACCGTGGAGATCCTGCTCAAGGTAAGGTGGGGCTGGGGTTTGGGGGTGCCTCTGGGGTTTGGGGGTGTCCCCTGGGGTTGGGGGTGTCCCCAGGGTTTGGGGGTGTCCCCTGAGGTTGGGGGTGTCCCCAGGGTTTGGGGGTGCCCCCAGGGTTTGGGGGTGTCCCCAGGGTTTTGGAGGGCGTCCCTGGGATTTGGGGGTGTCCCCGGGGTTTGGGGGTGTCCCCGGGGTTTTGGAGGTGTCCCCAGGGTTTGGGGTGTCCCCGGGGTTTAGGGGTGTCCCTGGGATTTGGGGGCGTCCCCAGGGGGTTGGGGGTGTCCCCAGGGTTTTGGAGGGTGTCCCCTGGGGGTTGGGGGTGTCCCCAGGGTTTTGGAGGTGTCCCCGGGGTTTGGGGGTGTCCCCTGGGGGTTGGGGGTGTCCCCTGGGATTTGGGGGTGTCCCCGGGGTTTGGGGGTGTCCCAAACTGGGCTCCCCCCCTGCAGATGACGGTGTTCGGCGCCTTCCTGCACAAAGGCTCCTTCTGCCGGAACTGGTTCAACCTCCTGGACCTGCTGGTGGTCGGGGTGTCCCTCATCTCCTTCGGCATGCAGTGAGCAACTGGGACTGACTGGGCCACACTGGGGGCAACTGGGGGCACTGGGGGCATTGCTGGGGGTGCTGGAGAACACAGGGAGCGTTGCTGGGGGCACTGGGAGCACTGATGGAGGTACTGGGGAAGTTACTGAGATGCACTGGGAGCACTGGGAGTGCTGATGGAGGCACTGGGAGCACTGTTGGGGGCATTTGGGGCATTACTGGAATGCACTGGGAGCACTGCTAGGGGCCCTGGGGATGTTACTGGGACGCACTGGGAGCACTGGTATCCCCCCCCCGCAGCTCCAGTGCCATCTCAGTGGTGAAGATCCTGCGGGTGCTGAGGGTCCTGAGGCCCCTCCGGGCCATCAACCGAGCCAAGGGCCTCAAGGTGGGCAACTGGGAGCACTGGGAGCACTGGGAGGGGTGGGGGACACCCATGGTGGGCTGTGGGCTGGGACACCGCCTGTACTGGTGGGACTGGGAGCACTGGGGCCCCGGCAGTGCCGTGCTGTGGTGGCTCAGGTGACAGTGGTGGCACAGGTGCCCCATTGTCCCTGTGTCCCTGTGCTCCCATGTCACAAGGTTCCAGTGTCACTGGTGTCCCATGTCCCGACACTGACCTGTCCCTCTTGGCCCCAGCATGTGGTGTCCCTGTTGTCCACATTGTCCCTGTTGTTCCCATGTCCTGGTGACACCCACCTGTCTCCACTGTCCCTGTGTCCTGCTGATACACATGGTGTCCCTGTTGTCCCCAGTGTCCCCATGTCCCGATGACACCCACCTATCCCTGTCCCCACCATGTAGTCCCAGACCTGTCCCTGTTGTCCCCATGCCCTGGTGACAGCCCTGTCCCTGTCCCTGCTGTCCCCAGCACGTGGTGACAGCCCTGTCCCTGTCCCTGTTGTCCCCATGCCTGGTGCCACCTTCACCTGTCCCTGTCCCTGCTGTCCCCAGCACGTGGTGACAGCCCTGTCCCTGTCCCTGCTGTCCCCAGCACGTGGTGACACCCTGTCCCTGTCCCTGCTGTCCCCAGCACGTGGTGCAGTGCGTGTTCGTCGCCATCCGCACCATCGGGAACATCATGATCGTCACGACGCTGCTGCAGTTCATGTTCGCCTGCATCGGGGTGCAGCTCTTCAAGGTGGGCCTGAGCCCTGGGAACCCCAAACTGCCCCTCGAGGGGTTCCCAAACCCCCCTCAGGGGCCAGGGGTCCATCTGACCCCCCCGCTCCCCCAGGGCAAGTTCTACAGCTGCACCGACGAGGCCAAGCACACGCCAGGAGAGTGCAAGTGGGTGTCCCCCCCAGCTGACCCCTGAGCCCCCAAACTGGCCCCTGAGACTCCAGACTGACCCCTGAGCCCCCAGACTGACCCCCACACCACCCAAACTGACCCCCCTGCACCCTAAACTGACTGCCCCTACACCCCAAAATGACCCTCCCTGTGCCACCAAACTGATCCCCTGAGCCCCCAGATGGACCCCCACAGCCTCGAACTGACACCCTGTACCCCCAAATCGACCCCAAAACTGAGCCCCACCCACCGTGCTGGTGTCCCCATGTCCCACCCCTCAGGGGTCTCACTGTCCCTGTCCCTGTCCCACCCCTCAGGGGTCTCACTGTCCCTGTCCATGTCCCTGTGCCAGGGGGACGTTCCTGGTGTACAAGGACGGGGACGTGTCCCACCCCTCGGTGCGCGAGCGCCTCTGGCTCAACAGCGACTTCAACTTCGACAACGTGCTGGCCGGGATGATGGCCCTGTTCACCGTGTCCACCTTCGAGGGGTGGCCCGCGTGAGTGCCCGGGGGGGACGGGGGGACAGCGGGACCCCGGGACACGCCCCCAGCCCCGTGTCCCCCCAGGCTGCTCTACAAGGCCATCGACGCCAACGCCGAGGACCAGGGGCCCATCTACAACTACCGCGTGGAGATCTCCATCTTCTTCATCGTCTACATCATCGTCATCGCCTTCTTCATGATGAACATCTTCGTGGGCTTCGTCATCATCACCTTCCGCGCGCAGGGCGAGAGCGAGTACCGCAACTGCGAGCTGGACAAGAACCAGGTGTGGCTGCGCGGCCTGGGTGGCACTGCCATGTCCCCTGCTGGTCCCACGGTGTCCCTGTGGCACTGCCGTGTCCCTGTGTGGCACTGCCGTGTCCCCTGCTGGTCCCACGGTGTCCCTGTGGCACTGCCGTGTCCCTGTGCTGGTCCCACGGTGTCCCTGTGGCACTACCATGTCCCTGTGTGGCACTGCCGTGTCCCCTGCTGGTCCCACGGTGTCCCTGTGGCACTGCCGTGTCCCCGTGCTGGTCCCACGGTGTCCCTGTGGCGCTGTGGTGTCCCCAGGGTGGCACTGCCATGTCCCCTGCTGGCCCCACAGTGTCCCTGTGGTGATGCTGTGTCCCCAGGGTGTCACTGTGCTGTCCCTGTGTCCCTGTGTGGAGTGGCTCTGTCCCTGCAGTGTCCCCATGTCTCCACACTGTCCCCACGGTGTCCCCACAGTGGCGGTGTGTGGAGTGGCTGTGTCCCCATGTCCCCACACTGTCCCCACACTGTCCCCATGGTGTCCCCATGTCTCCACACTGTCCCCACTGTCCCCACGGTGTCCCCACAGCGGCAGTGTGTGGAGTACGCTCTGAAGGCTCAGCCCCTGCGCCGCTACATCCCCAAGAACCGCACCCAGTACCGCGTGTGGGCCATGGTGAACTCCACTGCCTTCGAGTACATCATGTTCGTGCTCATCCTGCTCAACACCATCGCCCTGGCCGTGCAGGTGGGGACAGCTCAGACCTGGGGGACACTCCTGGGGACAGCTCAGACCTGGGGGCGTAGTGGGCACAGCTCAGGGCCCCTGGGGGCACACACGTGGGCACAGCTCAGGACCCCCGTGGAGGGGGTGGGCACAGCTCAGGACCCCTGTGGTGGGGGTGGGCACAGCTGAGGACCCCTGTGGTGGGGGGGGGTGGTCACAGCTCAAGACCCCCGCGTGTCCCCCCCAGCACTACGAGCAGTCGAAGCCCTTCAACTACGTGATGGACCTGCTCAACATGGTGTTCACGGGGCTCTTCACGGTGGAGATGGTGCTCAAGATCATCGCCTTCAAACCCCGGGTACGCCGGGGGGCTGTGCCAGGCCGGGGGGGGGTCTCTGGTGGGGGGGGCCCAGCACAGGGGGTGCTCACCTGCCCCCTCCCCAGCATTACTTCTGCGACGCCTGGAACACCTTCGACGCCCTCATCGTGGTGGGCAGCGTGGTGGACATCGCCGTCACCGAGGTCAACGTGAGTCGTGCCCCTCGGCCCGGGGAGTTCCCTGGACCTGGGGAAGGGGCTGTTTTTTGGGGAGGGGGGTTCCCAGATGTCTGGGTCCCCCCCCTCGTGTCCGTGTCCTCACGTCCATCTGTGTCTCCACCCACCTCCATCGTCACGTCCGTGTCGACAGAACGGGGGGCACGTCGGTGAGGTACGGGGGGGCTCCTCAGCTGGGGGGGTGTGCAGGGGTTTGTGGGGGTGGGTACAGGGGTTTTGGGGCCCCCCTGACCCCCCCTCCCCGCAGAGCTCGGAGGACAGTTCCCGCATCTCCATCACCTTCTTCCGGCTGTTCCGCGTGATGCGGCTCGTGAAGCTGCTCTCCAAGGGCGAGGGCATCCGCACCCTGCTCTGGACCTTCGTCAAGTCCTTCCAGGTGGGGCTGGGAGGCCCAAACGGGGAGGGGGGACACGAGGGGGGCCACACGGGGGGCTCAAAATCCCCCTCACGCCCCACTCTGCCCCCAGGCCCTGCCCTACGTCGCCCTCCTCATCGCCATGATCTTCTTCATCTATGCCGTCATCGGGATGCAGGTGAGGGGCCTGGGGTGAGCCCCCCATTGTGAGGGGGTTGAGGGGGGTCAGGGGGTGTGAGGGGTGTGTGAGGGGTGGTCCTGCAAGACCCCAGCCCCCCTGTGCCCCCCAGACCTTCGGGAAAGTGGCGCTGCAGGACGGGACCCAGATCAACCGCAACAACAACTTCCAGACCTTCCCCCAGGCCGTGCTGCTGCTCTTCAGGTGGGACCAGGGGGCTCTGGGGGCTTCGAGGGAGGGGTCCTGTGGGGGCTGGGGGTGGGTCTAGGGGACTCTGGGGGGGCTGGGAGTGGATCTGAGCTTCCCATGGGATCCAGGGTGACTCCAGGTCTCGTGGGATCTCGGAACTCCCTTTAGGGTCTTTATGGGAGTTCCTGTAGCCCCACTGTGGGTCTGCATGTACTGTAGAGCCCCTGTAGGATCCCTGTGGGGTCTGTGTCCACCTCCCCAATCCCTATGGTGCCCATAGTGCCCCTTGGGGCTCCTATGGAGCTCGAGCTCTATGGGGCACCTGTCCTGCATTTACAGGGCACCTATCCCATTTCTATGGGGCAGGAGACCAGGCTGGGGCTGGGGGATCCAGATGGGCTCTGTGGGGTCTGAAGGGGCACTAAGGGTGGTACCTGGGTGGGCATCTGGGTGTCCAGGGGTGTCCAGGTGTGTCATGGGGGATACTTGTGTGCCTTGTGGGTGCAGGTGTGCCATGGGGGTTGTGTGGCAGATCATGCTGGCCAGTCCTGTGGGTTCAGGTGTGCCCAGGGGGGTTCAGGTGTCCCTGTGGGTGCAGGTGTGCCCAGGGGGGTTCAGGTGTGCCCAGGGAGTGTTCAGGTGTACCTGTGGGTTCAGGTGTGCCCAGGGGGTGTTCAGGTGTCCCTTTGGGTGCAGCTGTGCCCAGGGGGGTTCAGGTGTCCCTGTGGGTTCAGGTGTGCCCAGGGGTTTCAGGTGTGCCCTGGGAAGTGCAGGTGTGCCCAGGGAGTGTTCAGGTGTCCCTGTGGGTGCAGCTGTGCCCAGGGGGGTTCAGGTGTCCCTGTGGGTTCAGGTGTGCCCAGGGGGTTTCAGGTGTGCCCAGGG
Organism: Myiozetetes cayanensis; assembly: GCF_022539395.1. Lineage (NCBI taxonomy): Eukaryota > Metazoa > Chordata > Aves > Passeriformes > Tyrannidae > Myiozetetes > Myiozetetes cayanensis. Next base: position 272,033 of record NW_026087865.1, on the reverse strand, counting down.
GGGTTTAGGTGTGCCCTGGGGAGGTTCAGGTGTACCTGTGGGTGCAGGTGTGCCCTGGGGGGTTGCAGGTGTGCCCTGGGGGGTTCAGGTGTCCCTGTGGGTGCAGGTGTGCCCAGGGGGTGTTCAGGTGTGCCCTGGGGGGCTCAGGTGTCCTGTGGGTTCAGGTGTGCCCTGAGGGCAGTGCAGGTGGGCCCAGGGGGGCTCAGGTGTCCCTGTGGGTGCAGGTGTGCCACAGGGGAGGCGTGGCAGGAGATCATGCTGGCCAGCCTGCCGGGCAAGCGCTGTGACCCCGAGTCGGACACGGAGCCGGGGGAGGAGTTCACCTGCGGCAGCAACTTCGCCATCGCCTACTTCATCAGCTTCTTCATGCTCTGCGCCTTCCTGGTGAGACCCCCGGGCTGCTGCCCCACCGTGCTGCTGCCCTACAGCCACTGCCCCACCGTGCTGCTGCCCCACAGTGTTGCTGCCCCACAGTGTTGCTGCCCCACAGTGTTGCTGCCCTACAGCCCCTGCCCCACTGTGCTGCTGCCCCACAGCCACTGCCCCACCATGCTGCTGCCCTACAACCACTGCCCCACCGTGCTGCTGCCCTACAGTGCCGCTGCCCCACCGTGCTGCTGCCCCACAGTGCCACTGCCCTACAGCCACTGCCCCACCATGCTGCTGCCCCACCGTGCTGCTGCCCCACAGCACCACTGCCCCACCATGCTGCTGCCCTACAGCCCCTGCCCTACAGCCCCTGCCCCACAGCACTGCTACCCCACAGCACCACTGCCCCACAGTGCCACTGCCCCACAGTGCCACCACTCTATGGCACCACTGCCCCACAGTGCCACTGCCCTACAGCCCCTGCCCCACACCTCCAGCCCTGCCCCACAGTCCTGCCCCGCCCCTCAGGAGCCCCCCTTTGCCCCCCCAGATCATCAACCTGTTCGTGGCCGTCATCATGGACAACTTCGATTACCTGACGCGCGACTGGTCCATCCTGGGCCCCCATCACCTGGACGAGTTCAAGCGCGTGTGGTCCGAGTACGACCCGGCTGCCAAGTGAGTCACTGTCCCCCTGTCTCCAGCTGGGGGCTCTGGGGGTCCCATGAGCCCCCCGTGACCCCCCTGGCCCCCCAGGGGCCGCATCAAACACCTGGACGTGGTGACGCTGCTGCGCCGGATCCAGCCCCCCCTGGGCTTTGGGAAGCTCTGCCCCCACCGCGTGGCCTGCAAGGTCTGGGGGCTTCTGGGGGGGGTCCTGGGGGTCTCCTGGGATGGTCCCAGGTGGGAGGCACCTGAGTTTACCCCCCCTTGTCCCCCCCAGCGCCTGGTGGCCATGAACATGCCCCTCAACTCGGACGGGACCGTCACCTTCAACGCGACGCTCTTCGCGCTGGTCCGCACCTCCCTCAAGATCAAGACGGAAGGTTGGGAGCTGGGAGTCCTGGGGGAGTCCTGGGGGACAGTGGGGGGTGACAGTCACAGCTGTGTCCCCCCCTTGTCCCTCCAGGGAACCTGGACGTGGCCAACAAGGAGCTCCGTGCCGTGATCAAGAAGATCTGGAAGAGAACGAAGCCGAAGCTGCTGGACGAGGTCATCCCCCCACCCGAGGGTGTGTGAGGTCCAAGCCCCCCACCCTGACCCCCCTGCCCCCTCTGGAGCCCCCTGACCCCCTGTGCCCCCAGAGGAGGAGGTCACCGTCGGGAAGTTCTACGCCACCTTCCTGATCCAGGACTATTTCCGCAAGTTCCGCCGGCGGAAGGAGCGGGGGATGTTGGGCCCCAGCGCGACCCCCAGCAACGAGAGCGCGCTGCAGGTGGGACCCCCCCGGGGGGTGGGGCTGGCGGGGCTGGGGGTCACCAGGTGTCAGCAGGTGTCACCAGGTGACCCCCGGCCCCCGTGTCCCCCCAGGCCGGGCTGCAGACGCTGCAGGCGCTGGGCCCCGAGATGCGCCGGGCACTGAGCGACCTGGAGGGGGACGAGGGCGGCGACGCCCCCGCGGAGGAGCCGCTCACCTACGCGGTGAGCCCCGGCCACGCCCCCAGAACACCTGTCCTTGGCCACGCCCCTCGGCACACCTGTCCGTGGCCACTTCCCCCAGCACACCTGTCCGTGACCACACCCACCGGGCACACCTGTCCATGGCCACGCCCACCGACCCCCTCCTCTCTCCGCAGGCCCCCGAGACGCTCTACGGCTCCGCCCCCAACTCCCCCTGCTCGGGGATGCGCCCCCTCCCCCAGCCCCGCCCCCACCGAAGGGAGGACCCTGCGCCCTCCCACGGCGGAGCCCCGACAGGGCGGCAGGTACGGCTGGGGGACCGAGGCACCTCAAAACAGGGGGCTCGTGGGGGGGTGGGGGTGTCTGGGCAGCAGCTACGGCTGGGAGGGGTCGGGAGGGGGCCGGGGGCACCCCGACACAGGGCTTTCTGAGGGGGACTGGGGACACCCCGACACGGGGATCCCGATGGGGGTGGGTTGGATGGGGGTCTCACGGCTCTGTCGGCAGGCGCCGCTCCGAAGGGGGGGAGCAGGATGAGGAAGCCCCCCCCGAGGACATGGAGGAAGCAGGGGGGGACACGGGGGACGTCAGCCACGACGAGGACCTGGAGAGCACCGTCCCCCCGCGCCACCGCTGGGCTGGGGACAGGTACCGCGACCCCCGAGCGCTGGGGGGGACATCCCCATCCGGGGGGTCCCTGTAACTGGGGAGGGGTCCCGGCAGCCCCGGATTCTGTCTCCAGGCCAGGCCACTGGGACCCCCGGAACGAGGGGGTCCTGCTGGGCCCCCCGCTCTGGGGACGGAGCTGCCCCGGGGGGAGTCCCTGTGCTGTCACCCCCTGACTGACCCCTCTGTGTCCCCCCCAGACCGTCGGGACCCCCGCGCTGGGGGATGGAGGTGCCTCGGGGGGGGTCGTTGCCGTTGCCCCCCCGACACTTCGCGCTCAGCAGCGGCGTCCGCGAGGGGCAACAACTGAAACGGCGCCGCCTCCTGCCCCCCACCCCCGCCGGTACGGGACGGGGGGCGATGGGGGCGGGCCTTCCAGTGAGACCCCCGTGTCCAGGACCGGGAGGGCTGAAGGACCCCTGGTAGCCCGGGAGGGTCCGTGGGGCTGGGGGTGACACGGGGTGGGAGCCTGGGAAGGTCCGTGGGGCTGTGTGACCCTGCCCGGTGCTCCGGAGGGTCCCTGGATTTGGGGTGACCCTGCCCGGTGCCCCCAAGCTGGAGAATCCCTGGCTGGGAGGGATTGACCCCGCTCAGTGTCCCCAATGCACCAGAGGAGGGTCCCTGGCCAGGGGGTGACCAGTGTCTTGAAGGGTCCCTGACTGGGGTTTGGGGTGACCTTGACCAGTGTTAGGGACAGTCCCTTGCCGGGGGTGACCCTGCCTGGGGTCCCAGCGGGTCTCTCTGGTGGGGGCAGGGGGTAACCGTGACCGGTGACCCCCGTGACCCTGCCCTGTGCCCCCCGGCCGGGGGTGTGTGTGTGTGACTCTGCCGCTGTCCCAGCGGGTCCCTGACTGGGGGTGACCCTGCGGGTGCCCCCCAGGCCGGAAGCCCTCGTTCACCATCCAGTGCCTGCGGCGCCAGGGCAGCTGCGAGGACGAGCCCATCCCGGGCACCTACAACCCCTCGGGGCCCCCCGGCCCCGCCCGCCCGCAGGTACCGCTGGGGGGGACACACGGGGAGGGGGTGATGTCACAAACAGTGTCACCCTCCCTGCTGACCCCTCCTCGCCCCCCAGGGCTACGGCAGCTCCGAGACCTGGCGCCTGGGGGGCTCCTCGCAGGCCTGGGCGGCCCCGGCCCGCGGGCACGTCCTGTACGCGCCCCTCATCCTGGTGGAGGGGGCGCCGGGGGGGGGCGCGGGGGGCAGCCTCCCCCCCCTCAACCGCTGGTTCCCCCCCGCACCTCTGCGCCTGCGGCCCTGCGACCCCCGCGACGCGCTGGCCCGGGGGTCTGCGGACAGCCTGGTGGAGGCCGTGAGTGACACGGGGGGACAGGGGGGATAAAGGGGGACATGGGACAGGGACATCCCGGGGGTCTGCGGGCAGCCTGGTGGAGGCCGTGAGTGACGGGGGACACACAGAAGGGACGCATAGACAGGGGAACACGGGGGGGGACACAGCTTGGCTGACATGGACATGGTGGGGAGGGACACGGGACACGGAGGGGACACCCCGTGGCCCAGCCGACAGCGTGGCAGAGGCTTTGAGCGAGGGGGGACACGGGGGGACACGCAGGGACCGTCCCGTGCCGGTGCCAGCGCCGCTCCCTGTCCCCCATGCCCAGGTGCTGATCTCGGAGGGGCTCGGGCTGTTCGCCCGCGACCCCAAGTTCGTGGCGGTGGCCAAGCGGGAGATCGCGGACGCGTGCGACATGACCATGGACGAGATGGAGAGCGCGGCCGCCGACCTGCTGACCCGCCGCCGGGCCCCGCCCGCGCCCGCGCCCGCCGTGTACAGCGACGAGGAACCGCTGCGGCCGCCGCCAGAGGAGGAGCTGGCGGACGAGATGGGCTGGGCCGGCGGGGTCTAGCACCGCGCACCGGCACCGCGGGCACCGAGGACGGGGCAGCGGCACCGGGACTGGCCGGGGGGTCTCGGAGCGGCACCGGGACCGGCGGGCGGGCTTTAGGACCCAGCACGGCGACCGGGGCAGGGCGGGCTTTAGGACCCAGCACGGCGACCGGGGCAGGGCGGGCTTTAGGACCCGGCCCCGGCCCGGGGGGTGTCACCTCAGGAACAAAAGGGATTTTTATCAAAGGTACGTATGTACTTCTTCCCCTTGCTAAAGGAGGATTTTTTTTCCTCTGGAAAAGGGGTATTTGCCTCAGGAAGGGCTGGGGGGAGGGGGGGCTCAGGAAAAGGGGTGGTTACCTCAATAAAGTAAGTTTTTACTCAACAAAAAGAAGCGTGGTTTCAACTGAAAGAAATCGTGTTTCCCTCAAAAAAAGGGAATTTCGGTCAAAAAGGCGAGCTCTACCTCAGGGAGAAGGAGGTTTCCTCAAAAAAGGGAGGGATTTATCTCAAAAAAGGGAGTTGTTTTTTTTTCCACTGGAAAAGGGGTATTTACCTCAAAAAACCCAAACCCAGAAGCCCCCACGAAAACCCGACCACTTTTCCCTCAAAAAAACATGCTTTCACTCCAGAAAAAGGGAGAGAAATAAGGGAGATATCTCAAAAAAAGTACATCAAAAAGGAGGGGTTTCTCCTCAAAAATTGTTTTCCTCTAGAAAAAAAGGTATTTGTCTCAAAAAAACAGTTTTCCTCAGGAAAAGGAATATTTACCTAAAAAAAAATTTCTCCACAAAAAAAAGTTTTAACTTAAAAAAAAAAAATAGGCTTTCCCTCAAAAAAGGGAGTTTTACATCAAAAAAAGGGACATTCACCTCACAGTGTTCTCATAAAAGGTTTTTCCCCCAAAATGGGAGTGTTCTTCAAAAAAGGGATATTTGCCTCAGGGACAGGGGCACGCTCAAAAGAGGAGGATTTTCCTCAAGAAAAGGCATTTTTATATAAAAAAATGAGTTTTACTTCATAAAAAGAGGGGTTTCCTTAAAAAATATTTTTCTTCAAAAAATCTATTCTTTTAAAAAAATGGATGGGAGGGGGTTTTCTTAAAAATAAAAAGTTTTTTCTCAAAACAAGGCAGCTTTTCCCCCAGAAAAGGGGTATTTCTCCTGTTGCAGGGGGAATGTCCTCTAAAAGGTTTTACCTCAGGAAAAGGGACATTTCCTAAGAAAAAAGGAGGTTTCTCCTCAAAAACCAAAGCACCAAACAAAAAACAAACCAACAAACTCACAAAAGAAAGACTTTTTTCCCTTCAAAAAAGGGGAGTTTTACCTCAGGAAAAGGGACATTTACCTCCTGGGAAGGGGGGTTGTTCTCAAGAAAGAACACAATTAGCTCTGGAAAAGGGATAATCACCTCATTAAAAGATGGTTTATCTTAAAAAAACACCGAAATTCCAAAGGGAAGTGTTTTCCCTCAAGAAAGGATTTTACCTCAGGAAATAGGAGATTTACCTCACGGTCGAGGTAAGGGGGAAGCTCCTCAAAAAAGGATTTTTCCTCAAAAAATTGGCTTTTCCTCCAAAAATAAAAATAAGGGGGGAGTTAGTCAGGAAGAGGGAGATTTACCTCAAAAAAACAACTTATAAAAAGAAAAATTTTCCCTCTAAAAAAGGAGTTTTAGCTTGGGGAAAGGGAGATTCCTCACAAAGAGATGATTTATCCTTAAAAAAAGCCAATTTCGCCTCAAAAAGAGATCTTTTCCTCATGGAGAGGGATTTTACATCAAGCAAAAATATTTTTTTACCTCAGATATAGTAAATTTTACCTTAAAAAGGAGAGGTTTCCCTCATAAAAGAACATTTTCATCTCAAGAAGGGGGATTTTACCTCAGGAAAGTTGTGTTTCATCTCAGTGGGCAAGGTTTTACCTCAGAAAAGGGTTATTTCCCCTCTGTAAACATAAGTTTAACCTCAGGAAAGGGGTGTTTTACCTCAGAAAAGTGGATTTTTCCCTCAGGAAAGGGGTGTTTTACCTTAGTGGGAAAGGTTTTACCTCGGAGAAATGGATTTTTCCATCAGAAAAGGGGTGTTTTACCTCAGGGGGAAAGTTTTACCACAGAAAAGCGGATTTTTCCCTCAGGATAGTGGTGTTTTACCTCAGGGAGGAAGGTTTTACCTCAGAAAAATTGATTTTTCCCTCAGGAAAGGCAGGTTTCCCCTCACAGAAGAGGTTTTTCCCTCACAAAAGTGCTTTTTTCACCTCCTGGAGGGGATTTTTTCCCTCAGGGCAGGGGAAGAAGGGACCTGCACCCACCCCCCACGCTGCGAGTGTGGGACCCCCCAAAGCCCCCCAATAACCGACCCCTTTAACCTCCAAAGTTTAATAATAATAAAAAAAATCATAATACAATAAAATAAGGCCCCCCCGCCCCCGCCCCGCTACAAAGAGCCCGAGACTTGTTAGTGTCAGCGAGGGGGGGGCAGGGGGGCCCCAAATCCGCCCCCCCGCCCCCCACCCCCCAATCCTATAAAAACCCGGTGCGGGGGAGGGGGGCTGGCCCTGCTGTGCTGGTTGGGGCCCCCTCCCCGGTTTGGGGGACCCCTGACCCCTCACGCGTGGCTCCCACACCCCCGGGGCTGAACGATACAAAAGAAACAACTCAAATAATTACAACGCGGGGGGCGGGGACGGGGAGCCCCCACAATTGGGGGTCAGGGGGTCCCAGGGTGGGGGGGGCCCGGCGTGGCCCCCCCAGTCCCTCCCCACCGGCAGCAGGAGCGTCCGTCTGAGCTGGGGGCTCCACGTCACGAGTCCTGGGGGGACACAGGGGACATGGTGGGGGGGACACCCCAAAAACCCATGGGGAGCCCCTGCCCTGCCCAGAGGGATGCCTCAAAACCCCAGGGGGAGCCCCATCCCCTGGTTTGGGGGAGCAGGTCTTGCCCTGTACCCCATAAACCCCATGGCCCAATGGATATGGGGGACCCCCCCGAAACCCTCCCCTCTGCACCCCATCAACCCCGTGACACTGTGCCCCCCATACCCCATAACCCCCCCGTACTCCATAATCCCCACATGTACCACCTCTATGACCCCCTGCATGACCTTAACTCTCCACACCCCACAACCCCCCAGTTATTCTTCTAGGACCTCCCATCACCCCCTGATCTCCCCATGTACCTCCCCATAACCACTCCTTCTCCCCTATAACTCCCCCATAACCCCTCCAAACCCCCTCTACCCCCAGAACACAGGTCAGACCCCCCCTCTTAGCCCCCAACTCACCCCTGGGGCCTGGGGGCCGGGTTGGGGGCTGTCCCGGGGGTCCCCCCCCTCGGGCCCCCGACTCCTCTTTGGCTCCAGCTCCTCCTTGGCCAGGGGGAGGTCCCCCCGCTCCCCCCGGCGCTTCCGACGCCTCTCGGGGTCCCGGCCGCGGGCACGAGCCCCCCGTCGCTCTGCCTGCTCCAGCTGGGGGGACACAGCCCGTCAGGGACCCCCAAAGGGGACACAGCCCATCAGGGACCCCCAAACGGGGGACACAGCCCATCAGGGACCCCAAATGGGGGACACAGCCCGTCAGGGACCCCCAAATGCAGGACACAGCCCATCAGGGACCCCAAATGCAGGACACAGCCCGTCAGGGACCCCCAAATGGGACACAGCCCATCAGGGACCCCCAAATGCAGGACACAGCCCATCAGGGACCACCAAATGGGAGACACTCCAGGGATCCCCCAAATGGGACACATCCTGTCAAGGACCCCCAAATGGGAGACACAGCCCATCAGGGATCCCCCAAATGAGACACACCCTGTCAGGGACCCCCAGAATGGGACACACCCCGTCAGAGATACCCCAAATGGGGGACACAGCCCATCAGGGATCCCCCAAATGAGACACACCCTGTCAGGGACCCCCAGAATGGGACACACCCTGTCAGAGATACCCCAAATGGGGGACACAGCCCGTCAGGGACCCCTAAATGGGACACACCCCATCAGGGACCCCCCAGATCGGCAGGGGACACACACACACACCTCCCCCATTAGGAACCCCCAAAACTGGAGGGGGGAAAAGCACACCCCATCAGGGAAACCCCAAATGGGGGGAACAGAGACACACCCCTGTCAGGGACCCCCAGAATGGGACACAGCCCATCAGGGACCCTCAAAGTAGGGAACTGACACGTGGTCAGTGACCCCCTCAAAACAGGGGAGGCACCATACCGTCCGTCAGTGACCCCAGTGGGGTCTGGGGCAGTTTTGGGGTTCAGGATCCCCTGTACCTCGAGCAGGAGGCACAAAGGGTGAGGAAGGGGCTGCAGCAGCTGCCAGACGCTCTGGGGAGGGTCTGGGGGGTTCTGTGTCCATGGGGTGGGTTTGGGGGGGTTTGGGGTTCAGGACCCCCGTACCTCGAGCAGCAGCCGGAAGAGGGGCAGCGGGGGGGGCCGGGTGGCCTGCAGCAGCCTCCAGATGCTCTGGGCCTCGTCCAGTGTCACCTCCAGCAGGTCCCCCTCCATCATCAGCTCCTCCAGCGGCCGCCGCGTCCCCTCGGCCAATTCCAGCACCGGCCCCTGGAGCCGCGGCAGGGCCGCACTCAGGGCCTCCAGCTCTGTGGGGACATTGGGGACACCATGGGATGGGCAGGGCTCAGAGGCTCCTGGGATCCCAGTGGTGTCACCTGTGCTGGGATGGGATCCCCCAGCGACCCCTGTGCTCCCATGGGATCCAGAGGGCTTGCACGGGATCCTGAGCGTCCCACACAGTTCTCTGAGCTACTATGGGATCCCTGGGATCCCACACTGTGCCTGCACTCCCACAGGATCCCTGGGATCCCACACTGTGCCTGCACTCCCACAGGATCCCTGGGATCCCACACTGTGCCTGCACTCCCACAGGATCCCTGGGATCCCACACTGTGCCTGCACTCTCACAGGATCCTGTGTGAATCCCACAGATCCACAGGGCCCAACAGCACCCCCTGTGCTCACCAGGGATCCACTAGATCCCTCCATCTCCCCCCACACATTCCCATGGGATCCCCAGAGCTCTCTGGCTCTTCCTGTGCTCAGGAGGGCTGTGCAGAGCCTGGGGGGGATCCAGTGGATCCCAGCACCCACAGAGGATCCTGCAAAGCCCCCACACCCCACTCACCCGAGGGTAGGGGGCCGTTCTTCTCCGGGCTGGGGGCGTCCCCGTTCTCCACTGACACCTGGGGGGGGCAGGGAGGTGTTAGGGGGACAAAACTCGGCCTCCCCAAAGCCCCTGCAGCCCTGAAACCCACCCCATAACCCCAATACCATCCCTTGAGCCCCAAAACCTCCTCTACTCCTCCTCCCTCACGCTCCCAACTCTTCCCTGACCCCTCAACCCCCTCCAAACCTTGCTGTGCTGGTTGTCCCTGGTCTCACACAGGGTGCTGTCCCCCAAACCCCATCTAAACAACCCCCCCTTGCTTTGCTCGTTCTGGCTGGCCCCAACACTCACCCCAAATCCCCCCAAACCTTGGTGTGCTCCTTGCTCTGGGCCTCCCTCATCCCCATCAACCCCATGGACGGGGTTCCATCCCCATCATCCCCGTGCAGGCAGTGCCGCAGGGCTGCCAGTCGCCCCAAACCCCTCCCACAGCCCTCAAACCCAACCCACAGCCCCCAACCCCCACAGCCCCTCAAACCCCCCACAGCCCCCACCCCTCCCACAGCCCCACACATCCTCCACAGCCCCTCAAACCCACCCCACAGCCCCACACACCTCCACAGCCCCTCAAACCCAACCCACAGCCCCACACACCTCCCACAGCCCCCACACCCCTCCCACAGCCCCTCAACCCCCCAGCCCTCCCACAGCCCCTCAAACCCAACCCACAGCCCCCAACCCCCCACAGCCCTCAAGCCCCCACAGCCCCCACACCCTCCCACAGCCCCCCAAACCCCCCCAACCCCCAGACCTTGGTCTGCTCGTTGTCCCTGGCCTCCCGGAGTGCCCCGTCGCCGTCGCTGCCGTGCAGGCGGTGCCGCAGGGCCGCCAGGCGCTCCAGGGGCGCGGCCACGTCGGGCGACGCCAGGAGCTGCCGCGCCCGGTCCTGCCAGGTGATGGCCCGTTCCGTGAGGCACTGCAGGGCCTCTCCCTCGGGCAGCCGCACCGGCAGCTTCTGCAGGGCCACCAGCAGCGCCAGGATGGTCTCGAGGCGCGGGCGCCGCGAGCGCTGGCACAGCGGGCACAGGAACTTGGCGTCCCACTCCCACCAGGCCGGCGACGGCTTCTGGGCGCCCAGGCGGGGCCAGGCCACGCAGGAGCCGTGGAACCAGTCCCGGCACAGCTGGCACTGCAGCATTCCCGGCCCTGCCGGCTGCCCGCACACGCACGAGGGGGGGCCCGGGCCCGGCAGGGGCGGCGCGGCCTTCTGGGAGTTGGCGTGACGGAGTCGGAGCATCCCCTCCTTCTCCTTCTGCTCGCCCTCCTTGAACGCCACAATCTGGGGGGAAAGGAAGGTGAGCAGGACTGGGGGTGTGGGAGCCCCCACCCCAAAATAAACACCCTGATCTGGGGGGAAAGGAATTTGAGCAGGGACAGGGACTGGGGGTGTGGGAGATCCCCAACCCTTGAACAACACGACCTGGGAGAACTGGGAATGTGAGAGATGGGTATACAGATTGGGGGGATGTGGGTACAGGACGGGGGAGGACAGGAGTGACCCCCAACCCCTGAATGCCATGATCTGTGGGAAAATCAGGAATCTGAGAGGTGACAGTGACTTGGGGGGACGTGGGTGCCCCCCAATCCATGAAAGCCACAGTCTGGAGGGAATCAGGAATAGGAAAGGTGATGGGGATTAGGAGGCACGTGAGGATGTGATCACCGACAGGAGTAGGGGGGATGTGGGTGCCCCCCACCCCAAACCCTGGAACACCACAATCTGGGGGGGTGTGGGGGTCAGGAGTGTGAGAGGTGAAGGGGTCCGGGTGTGTCCCCCCCTCACCACAGCGCCGGGGTCCCGCAGGTCCTGCGCTGACAGCCCCAGGCTCTCGGCGTCCAGCCGGTACAGCCCCGGCTCCTGCCGCCACTTGAGCCGCTTGCTGCTGTCCGAGCCGGCGTCGGCACAGGGGCACAGCACCTGGGGGGGAGAACAGGGGGTCAGCACCCCAAAACCCCCCAGCCACAGCCCACTTCCAACCAGCTCACCCCAAAAACCCACCCAAAGCCCCTCCCAGTTCCACCAACGCGCCCCAAAACCCACCCAAACCCTCCCAGGCCCCCTAATCCCCCTCACGGTTCCATTAAACCAACCCCAAGTCCCCCCAAATCCCCCTCCCATTCCACCAACCCACCCCAAAACTCCCCCGAATCCCCCAGCACTCCTCCCACCCCCGCCGAATTCCCCCAAACCCCTCGCCAGCACCCCCAGCACCTCCCTATATCCCCCCAAAACCACCTCCCAGCCCCTCGAGCCTCACCAAATCCCCCAACCTCTCCTAAAGCCCCTCAATCACTCTTAAAGTACCCCCAACCCCAAAAATCCCAAGATCCCCACAGACCTCTCCCCGGTCCCCCAAAAGAGCCCCCAGCAAATCTCCATATCCCCCAAAACCCCCTCGTCAGCTCCACAAATCCCCCTGTATCCTCCCAAAAATCCCTCCCCAGTTCCCCAAACCACCCAAATCCTCCAACCCGCCCCTCCCCAGCTCCCTAAGCCCCCGATTCCCACCTCGAGCAGGGTGTAGCAGGAATTTTTCTTGAGGAAGGTGCGGGAGGCCTTGTCCCGCCAGGAATGGGCCGTCCCCACCTGCACCTCGAGCTGCCGCAGCTCCTCCAGCCGCACCGGCAGGTCCCGGCCCACGGCCACCAACCCCTCCAGGTCATCCAGGCACGGGTAGTGGTCCCCGTTCTGGGGGGCAGGGGGGTCAGGGAGGGTTTGGGGGGATATAGGGGGATTTCAGGGGGGTTTGGGGGTTTTGTTTGGAGAGGTTTGAGGGGAGGGTTTTGGGGCTGCCCACAGGGCAGCCCCTCGGAAGGTTGTGGGGGTGGCTTGTAGGGACTTTTGGGGGCAGCCTGGGGGCTTTTGTGTTTTTTTTTGTGAGGGAGGTGTTGGGGGGGTTTAGGGCAGAATTCAGGGGTGGTTTGGGGGTATCTGTGGGGCAGCCACTGACAGTGTTTGTGGGTTTTTTTTGGGGGGGGGTTGTAGTACCCATAGGGCAGCCCTTGTGGGGGGTGGGGGTTGTGGAACTTTAAGAAGGTTTTAGGGGAGGGTTTGGGTGGGCTTTTGGGAGTACCCACAAGGCAGCCCTTGGGGGGTTAGGGGGGATGTTTGTGGAGCTTTAGGAAGGTTTTAGGGGTGGGTTTGGGTGGGGTTTTGTGGGTACCCCCAAGGCAGCCCTGTGGGAGTTTGTGGGGGTCTCAGGGGGGTGGGAGCCCACCTGGATCTCCTCGACGTCGGCGATCCAGGCGCGGGCCTTGCCCAGGGCCTCCTTCAGGGCCTGGATGTTGGGCAGCAGGGCCGGGATGTTCTCGGCCTCCTTGATGATGGCGGCCAACGTGGCCGGGGGGTGCTTCTGCCTGCAGGGGGATTGGCTCAGGGACCCCCAGAGACCCCCCTGGGGCACCCCCGAGAGCCCCCCCAAATCCAGGGCAGGGTCCTCTGGGAGGCAGCCGAACCCCAGAGCTCTATTCTCCTCCCTTTCACCCTGGGATGCAGCCCCCAGTCCTTTATTCCCTCCTGGGGACATGAGGAGCAGCCCCCAGCCCCTTTAATCCCTGTCAGGGTGCACCCCCAGGCCCATTATCCCCCCTTAGAATCAAGGGGTGCACCCTCAGCCCCTTTATTCCCCCTAAAGGTGCACCCCCAGCCCCATTATCCCCCCCTTGAGCCAAAGGATGCAGTCCCCAGCCCTCTTTTCTCCTGGGGACACAAGGAGTAGGCCCCAGCCCCTTTATTTCTGCTGAAGGTGCACTCCCAGCCCCTTTATCTGCCCCTAAAGCCAAGGGGTGCAGCCCCCAACCTCTTAATTTCCCCCAACAGTGCATCCCCAGCCCCATTATCCTCCTCTAGAGCCAAGGGATGCACACTCAGCCCCTTCACTCCCCCTAAAGTGCACTAAAGGTGCACCCCCAGCCCCATTATCCCCCACCAGAGCCAAAGGGTGCAGCCCCCAGCCCCATTATCCCCCCAGGGTGCCCCCCAGCCCGACCTGGCCTCGAGGCACATCTGGGCCTTCTCCTCCCAGCGCTGGGCGATGGTCAGCAGCTCCTGCAGCTCGGCCATGGCCACGTCCACGGCAGGGCTGGGGGCCACGGTCCTGCCCGCCTGGATCAGCCCCCTCATGACGGGCAGGGGCACCCGGGCGCGGGGGGAGCGCAGCGTGGCCGTCACCTCCTCCAGCCAGGCCGCCTGGGCCAGCTGGCGCTCCAGCTGCCGGCCCTCGGGCACCTCCACGCCCAGGCGGGACCCCCGAGCCAGCAGCTCCTGCAGAGCCCCCGGGCCCGGCGGGGGCACGGCCAGGGCTGCCCGGGCCTCAGCCTGGAACGCCTCCACCCGCTCCAGCAACGCCTGCCGGGGGACACGGGGTCAGGGACACACACCGGGGTGAGGGGCACCCCTCGGGGCCAGGGACAACCCTCAGGGTGAGGGACAACCCTTGGGGGACAGGGACACCCCTCGGGACACAGGGACAACCCTTAGGACACAGGGACACCCTCTCTGGAGACAGGGACACCCCTCGGGGTCAGGGACACCCTCTCTGGAAAGAGGGATACACTTCAGGGGACAGGGACACCCGTCAGGGTCGAGGACACCCCTTAGGACACAGGGACACCCCTCAGGGTCAGGGACACCCCTTGGGGACAGGGACACCCCTCGGGGTACAGGAACACCCCTCGGGGTACAGGGACACCCCTCGGGGGACAGGGATACCCCAGGGTACAGGGACACTCTCTCTGGGGTGAGGGACACACACCAGAGATGCCCCCAGTGGACATTCCAGGGACACTGGTTCATCTGTTCCAGGGTCAGGAACACCCCCAGGAACATCCCAGGGACCCCAGAACACTGAGAGACCCCCATGGGATAAAAAGGGACCCCCCCAAGCCCACCTGGACCTCCCTGATCTGGTGCCTGACTGGGACCAGTTAAACTGGTGAGGACAAACTGCTCTGGGAACACCCAGAAAAGGGAAGGACGGGGTCAGGGACACCCCAGGGACACTGCATGACCCCCCAGGGACACTGTGTGATCCCCCCAGGCCCACCTGGACGTCCCCAATCTGGTGCATGACACAGGGCAGTTGGTTCATCTGCTCCAGGAAGGCCCGGAGCTCCTCCACCGTCAGCGCTGGAGCTGGGACCCTGCAGGGACAGGGAGGGAGGGGACAGTCAGGGGACACCGGGAGACAGGGGAGGGGACATAGGGGTGGGAGGGGCTCACAGAGGATGAGACTCAACTGGTCTCCTGGGAGCTGATGATCCTCTGGGGACAGGGTGGGGATACTCTGGGAACCCTGGGACTGGGCAGGGAAGGCTGAGGATGGGGTGGTGACACTTTGGGAAGCCCAAGGACAGGCTGGTGACACTGTGGGGCCACTCACCCGGTGTCCTGGGAGCTGATGAGCCCCAGGGACAGGACAGGGAACGGCAGGGACAGGACAGTGATGCTCTGGGGATCCCAGGGACAGGGCAGCAGATACTCTGAGGACCCCAAAACCAGGCTGGTGACACTGTGGGGACCCCAGGTACGCACTGGTGACACCGTGGGGCCACTCACCCGGTCTCCTGGGAGCTGATGAGCCCCAGGGCCTCGGACACGCAGCGCTCGGCCTGGCCCAGGCAGCCCTTGAGCCGGTGCAGCAGCTCGTTCTCGGGGAACTTCCGCTCCCGCGCCTCCGACTCCAGCGCCCGCAGCTCCTCCAGGGCTGCCGGGACACAGCAGGGTCAGGGATGGGCACCGAGACCCCCCTGGGACCCCCAAACACCCCCCCATATCCCACCCAGCGCCTGCAGCTCCTCCAGGGCTGCCGGGACCAAAGAGGGTCAGAGTGGGCACCGAGACCTCCTTGGGACCCCCAAACTCCCCCCCAAACCTCACCCAGTGCCCACAGCTCCTCCAGGGTTGCCAGGACCAAAGAGGGTCAGAGAGTGGGATTGAGACCCTCCCTGGGACCCTCAAACATCCCTCGGCACCCCCAGCTCCTCCTGGGCTGCCGGGACACAGCGGGGTCAGGGATGGGCACTGAGACCCCCAAACACCAAGAGAGACCCCCACCACACCACCCTCAACTCCTCCAGGGTTGCCATGACACAGGAGGGGTCAGGGATGGGCACTGAGACCCCTCTGGGACCCCCAAACACCCACAGAGACACCCCCCCCACCACCACTCCCAGCTCCTCCCAGGCTGCCGGGACACAGCGGGGTCAAGGTTGGGATTGAGACTCCCCTGAGACCCCCAAACATCCCCCAGCACCCCCAGCTCCTCCAGGGCTGCCTGGGCACCTCCCAAGGATTCCCCCAGGACCCACCCAAAGCCAGGACCCCCCAGAGCCCCCCAAAGGCCCCCTGACCCCCGGACTCACTGCGCTTGCGTCCGTCCTCCACCTCGAGGGCGATGCGCACCTTGTTGGCCCAGGTGTCGAAGGACTCCGCCCGCACCTTCAGCTTGTGCAGCATCGCCGGCAGCTCGTCCAGGGTGTAGCGGTACCTGGGGGGGCCGGGAGTCACTAAGGGGGACAGGACCCCCCATGGGCCTCGGGGGGAGCAGCTGGTCACGCATGGCGGGGATGGGGAGGGAGAGCAGGACCCCAGGTTGGGGAGGGGGGGGATTTGGGGGGGTTCTGTGTGACCCCCCTAATCAGAGTGAGAGGGGTAAGAGGGACCCCAAGTCATAGCCGTGTATCCCCTCAGGGGCACACTGAGACCCCCAGCACCCCCAAGGCCAAATCCCACCCCCTTCTACAGCTCTCCAGGTCATATAGCCCCTCTTACAGCCCCCCCATGTCCCCCTCAAGTGCCCATCAAGACCCCCAGCCCATCCCAATCCTCTGACAGACCTGTTCTCACAGCCCCTCCCAGACCTCCAGTTCCCCTAAACCATCCCCATGTCCCCCCCAGCAGCTCACCAGGCCCCCCAGCCCCCACCAAACCCCACTCCCATCCCCTCTCACAGCCCCCCCAAGTGCCACAGCCCCCCCAAACCATCCCCACGTCCCCTCCAGGAGCTCACCAAGCCCCCCAGCCCCTCCCTCCCCCCCACCTGAGGTACTGCTTGCTGCGGGGGCACTTGCACAGGTCGTCCATGTGGTAGAGGCAGACGAGGCCCTGGGGGCAGTCATAGCAGGCCAGGGCTGACAGGAAACAGGTGGTCTTGCACTTGTCACACTGGCGCTCGTCGTCGGGCAGCAGCTCGAAGGCCTCGCGCTCCGCCTCCGTGATGCCCTGGGGGGCACAGAAACGGCCTCAGACCCCCCCACTGAGCCCCTGGGGTCACAGAAACGGCTCTCAGACCCCCCCACTGAGCCCCTGGGGTCACAGAAACGGCTCTCAGACCCCCCCACTGAGCCCCTGGGGTCACCCCACAACTCAAACACCTTTCTGTGCCCTGGGGGGCACACAAACAACCCTCAGAACCCCCACTGAAAACTCAAACACCTCCGTGATCCTCTGAGTGGAACAAAACCCCCACTCTCAGACTCCCCCACTGAGCCTTTGGGGTCACCCCAGCAGCTCAAACACCTCTAATGCTCGGAGGGAGACAAAGACACCACCTTCAGACCCCCCAGCAGAGCTTTTGGGGTCACCCCACAAGCTCAAACACCTCCTGCTCTGCCTCTGTGATGCTCTGGGGTGGCCAAATCACTACCCTCAGACCCCCCTACAGAGCCTTTGGGGTCACCTCAGCAGCTCCAACCCCTTCATGATCCTCTGAAGGGAACAAAACCACCACCCTCAGACCCCCCACTGAGCTTTTGGGGTCCCTCTATCCCCCGTTTTCAAGGTCCTCCATTTTGCTCCCTTTCTGGGGGTCTCCCCACCCTCTCCAGCACCACCTTGCCCAGTTTTCTCTCTTCCTGGACCAGCACCAACATCTCCCCGTCCCCGGCAGCTCCACCTCCCCCAGCTCCTCTCCCCCATTTTGGGGGTCCCTCCCTCTGCCCCCCCTGCACTCTGGGGGGTCCCCCCACCTTCTCCAGCAGCGCCTTCCGGAGCTTCCTCTCCTCCTGGACGAGCACAAACATCTCCTTGTGCACGGCGGCCGCCAGGTTCAGGTCCAGCTTCTCGGGGCTCGCGGCCATCTTGCAGATCAGCTCCTCGTGGGAGAACACGCAGTAGCGGCGCAGCCTCCGGTAGTGCTCGATGCACTGCCTGCCTGCAGGGAGCTGGGACACCAGGGGGGTCACCCCAAAACCTGGGAACCACCCCTGTGACCCCAAACACAGCCCTGGAGCCCCAAACATCACCCAACCCCAGAGCACATGACAGTCTCCAGTAGTGCTCGATGCACTGCCTGCCTGCAGGGAGCTGGGACACCAGGGGGGTCACCCCAAAACCTGGGAACCCCCCCTGTGACCCTAAACACAGCCTCAGACCCCCAAACATCACCCAACCCCAGAGCACATGACACAGTCTCCGGTAGTGCTCGATGCACTGCCTGCCTGCAGGGAGCTGGGAAATGGGGAGGGGTCACCCCAAAACCTGGGAACCCCCCTGTGACCCCAAACACAGCCCTGGAGCCCCAACACCCCCTGACCCTAGAACACACCAGCACAGCCTCCCATAGCGCTCCATGCACTGCCTGCCTGCAGGGAGCTGGGAAATCGGGGGGGGGTGTCACCCCAAAACCTGGGAACCCCCTTGTACTCCCCTGTACCCCCAAACACAGCCCCAGACCTCCAAACATCACCCAACCCCAGAATACACTACACAGTCTCCAGTAGTGCTTGATGCACTGCTTACCTGCAGGGAGTTGGGAAATGGGGGGTGTCACCCCAAAACATGAGACCCCCCCTGTGCCCCCAAACACACCCCCTGTGACCCCAAACACATCTCCAAACTGAGCTGGGAAACCACAGCACTGAACCCCCAAAACCTGGGGTACCCCCACCCTGCCCCCAAACACAGCCCTGGACTAAGAAAGGCACCCCCAGGGCTGGGTCCCCAAATCTGGGGGACCCTCCTGAGCCCCTGACCCAGGACAGGCACCCCCAGGGTTGAACCCCCAAATTTGGGGCCCCCATGTTTTTTTCTGGGGTCCCCCTGTGTTTTGGGGCTCACTCCTCAGCGGGGCAGAACTTCACAGCCTCAATGAAGTTGTTTTATTTCCGTGTCCCCACCCAGGTGTTCTGTTCCCCCCTCAGCTTTTGGGGCTCTCCTCGGGCTTTCTGGGGTTCTTCCAGGGGTTTCTTGGGATGTTTTGGGGCTCACCCTGTCAGCAGTGCAGGAGTTCACAGCCCTGGCCAAGCTGTTTTTTTTGGGTCCCCCCAGGATTTAGGATTCCCCTCAAAATGTGTGGTTCTCCCCAGGATTTCTGGGGTTCCCCCTCAGATTTTGGGGTCCTCCCATGGATTTTTGGGGTGCTTGAGATTCACCCAGTGTAGAAGTCCATGACCTCAGCAAAGCTGTAGCTCTACTTTTTTTTTGGCATTCGCCAGGTTTTGTGTTCCCTGTCAGATTTTGGGGTTCCCCCTGCATTTTTGGGGTTCTTCCTGAGTGTTTTGGGGGTCTTCCTCAGTTTTTTGGGTTCTCCCTAGGGTTTTTTTGTTCTCCTTAGTTTTTTTGGGTCTCTCTGCATGTCTCCGGGGTTCCCCCTGGATTTTTGGGGTTCTCCCTGGGTTCCCCCTGTGTTTCTGGGGCACATGGAGCTCACCCAGTCAGCAGTGCAAAATTTCAAGACCTCAGGCAAGTTGTTTTTTTTGGGTCACCCCCAGGTTTTGTGTTTCTCCCCTGCAAATTTGGGGGTCCCTTGGGTTCTCTGGGGTTCCCCTGTGTTTTTGGGGTTCCCTCCATGTTCCTGGGGTTCACCCAGTTGGCGGTGCAGAAGTTGACGGCCTTGGCGAAGTTGGGGTTTTTTTGGGTCACCCCTAGGTTTTGTGTTGCCCCCCTGGGTTTCTGGGGTTCCCCCTGTGTTTCTGGGGTTCCCCCCACGTTTCTGGGGTTCACCCAGTCGGCGGTGCAGAAGTTGAAGGTCTCAGTCAAATTGGGTTTTTTTGGGTCACCCCCAGGTTTTGTGTTGCTCCCCTGGGTTTCTGGGGTTCCCCCTGTGTTTCTGGGGTTCCCCCTGTGTTTTTGGGGTTCCCCCCACGTTTCTGGGGCTCACCCAGTCGGCAGTGCAGAAGTTGACGGCCTCAGCAAAGTTGTAGCCCTGGTTGAAGCCGCTGTGGTAGGCCCTGGGGAAGGTGATCACGAACTCCCCGGCGCACTGGTTGGTCCGGACCACCTGGGGGGGCACGGGGTGGTCAGGGGAGCTGGGGGTGGGGGCTGGGGGCGCAGGGGGGACCCCAACTCACAGGGACGCCGTGGGCCATGAGGGTGTTGGGGTTCATGAGGGTGACGAGCTGGTGCAGCAGGTCAGGCTGGCTCTCAAACAGCTCCGGCGTCAACTTCTTCATCACCTCCTCCAGGTGCTCGGCCGCGAACGACGGGACCCCGTACCACGTCTTGGGCTCCCCCCTGGGGCACAGCGGGGTCAGGGCACCCCAAAAACCTCCTCATCCCATCCCAAACACCTCCTCATTCCACCCCAAAAATCCCAAAACCTCCTCATCCCACCCCATACCACATCTTGGGCTCCCTCCTGGGGCACAGCGGGGTCAGAGCACCACAAAAACCTCCTCATCCCGTCCCAAAAACCTCCTTGGCCCACCCCAAAAACCTCGGCCCGCTCCATACCACATCTTGGTCTCCCCTCTGAGGCACATGGGAGTCAGGGCACCGCAGAAACCTCCTCATCCCACCCCAAAAATCCCAAAACCTCCTCATGCCACCCCGTACCACGTCTTGGGCTCTCTCTGGGGAACAGGGGTCAGAGCACACCAAAAAGCTCCTCATCCCATCCCAAAAACCTCCTCGTCCCATCCCACATCTTGGGTTCCCCCTGGTAAAAAGGCGAGGTCAGGGGTACCCCAAAAGCTCCCTGACCTCAGGGGCACCCCAAAGTGGTCACCTCTGGCCACCCCAATGCCCCTCACTGGCACTCCTGGCCACCCCAACACCGGCCAACGTCCCCAGAAGCCCCAGAGGGCCCCCACCAGTGGAGGTAGTTGATGGAGTAGCTCCAGTGGTCCTCGATGTGCCAGCAGAAGGCCGAGAACACCATCCCCACGTAGAGCCAGGGCACCTTCATGCCCGAGATGTCGGCGTTGATGTGGCACAGCACCGACTGCTGCAGCACCGGCATCACGTTCAGGTTCCACCCGCTGCCCGCGTACTCCTGGGGACAGGGACACTGTCACCCTTTGGGGACACCCTGGGGACAGGGACACCCCCGGGGACAGGGACACTGTCACCCTCTGGGGACACCCCTGGGGACAGGGACACCGTCACCCCCTGGGGACAGGAACACCCCCCCATGGGGACAGGGACACTGTCACCCTCTGGGGACAGGGACATCGTCACCCCTATGGGGACACCGACAGCCCCCCATGGGGACAGCAGCACGTTCAGGTTCCACCCACTGCCCGCGTACTCCTGGGGACAGGGACACTGTCACCCTCTGGGGACACCCTTGTGGACAGGGACAGCCCCCTGTGCAGGTTCAGGTTCCACCCGTTGCCTGTGTACTCCTGGGGACAGGGACACTGTCACCCCATGGGGACACCCTCAGGGACAGCCCCTCGTTCAGGTCCCACCCACTGCCCCTGGGGGACACCAGGGACATGGAGGATTCTGGAGAGGTTTTGGGGGTCCCAAGGGGGGGTCCCACCTCCTCCTCGGGGGACAGGCACAATTTGCTGCCTCTGACAGTTTGGGGGGTTCTGGAGAGGTTTTGGGGGTCCCAAGGGGGGTCCCACCTCCTCCTCAGGGGACAGGCGCCGTTTGCCGTCCCGGACCGGGAAGCCGGAGCCGAACTCCTTGGAGTGGATGTCGGCGCCGTACTCCACCGTCACGTCCTCCTCGATGCTGCTCACCAGCCGCCAGAACTCCTTCTCCACCAGCTCCGTGGGCACCATCTGCAGACAGGGGGGCTTCAGGGGGGGCTCAGGGGGCTCTAGAGGGTTTGGGGGGGTCTCACAGGGACAGGCACGTTGAAGGAGTTGGCCTTGAGAACAACGGATGTCTCCTCAAAGGGAGGGGGCTCAGGGGGCCTGTAAGGGTTTGGGGGCCCAGAGGGATTTAGGAGGTCTCACATGGATGGGCAGGTTGAGGTAGTTGGCCTTGAAAGCACCGACCATCTCCCCAAAGAGAATGGACTCAGGGTGGTCTGGGGGCTCCAGGGGTGGGGCGAGGGGGCTCAGGGCAGTTGGAGGGTGCTTGAAGGGATTTGGGGGTCTCAGGGTCTCACGTGAAAGTATTGAAGTAGTCAGCCTTGAAGGCATCAGCCATCTCCCTGAAGGGAGCGGGGTCAGGGGGACTCAGGCAGGGTCTGGGGGGCTCAGGAGTGGTTCGGGGGCTCAGGGGGCTTTGGGGGTCCCGGGGGCTCACATGGACGGGCATGTTGAAGTAGTCGGCCTTGAAGGCGTCGGCCATCTCCCCGAAGCTCTGCAGGGTGTACTCCCGCGTCGCCTGCTCGAACCCAAACGCCTCCGGGGGCCGCTTGCACTCCTGGGGGGGCACAGAGCGGGGTCAGGGGGGCCCAGGGACACAGAGGGGGGGTTGGGAGGACCCCAGGGTGTGGGGGGAGGCAGGGTGTCAGACAGTCCCCAGGGATGCAGCATGGGGGGGTCGGGGGGTTCCCAGGGAGGTGACAGTGCACTGACCTGGGGGTCCCAGGGACACAGAGGGGGGGGTCAAGTGGTGTCCCAGGGACATAGAGGGAACAGAGCACTGAGCTGAGGGGTCCCCAGGCCCAGGGAGGGGACAGGGCACTGAACTGGGGGTCCCCAGCCCCACAGATCTGACATGGAGGTCCCTGACCACAGAAAGGATCCCCAGCCCCTCCTATGTGACACAGCAGTCCCTGACCCCAGAAATGGGGTGTCCCCACCCCCACAAATGTGACGTGGGGGTCCCTGACCCCGGAGATGAGGGGTCCCCAGCCCCACAGATGCGACACAGTAGTCCCTGACCCCAAAGATAGGGGTGTCCCAGTCCCACGGACAGGACTGAACGATATTTGGGGGTCCCAAATGCACCCTGACCCTCCAGCCAACACAAGAGTGACGTGACCCCAGGGGTCCCAGCCCCCCTCACCGCCATGACGCATTTGGGGCAGCGCCAGATGCCCTTGGGGATCTCGGGCAGGGGGGGCAGCAGGCAGAAGATGTGGTAGTTGTCGTCACAGCCGTCACACAGCAGCAGTTTGTCGTCCTCGTCCCCCCTCGAGCAGATGCGGCAGATGTAGGAATCCACCTGGGGGGGCATTGGGGGGGTCCTGGGGGGTCCTGCCCATCCCAGGGGTCCCGTGACCCCCTGCCCCCAGCCCCCTACTCACGAACTGGCTGTTGCTGTGGCTGCGCCGCAGCCTCATGGTCATCTTGGTGCAGGGCTCGGGGCTGTGCCGCAGCCCCTCGGGGCCCTCCCGGCCCCCCGGAGACCCCGGAGACCCCCGGGGCTCGGCCCCCGCCGGCTCCTCCTTCACCACCACCGTGGGGGGGCACTCGGGGCCGTCCTTGTCTGGGGGGAGGGATTGAGGGGTTACAGAGGGGTTGGGGGATGGAGGGATTGAGGGGTTACAGAGGGGTTGGGGGATGGAGGGATTGAGGGGTTACAGAGGGGTTGGGGGAATGGAGGGATTGAGGGGTTACAGAGGGGTTGGGGGTTACAGAGGGGTTGGGGGGTTACAGAGGGGTTGGGGGTTACAGAGGGGTTGGGGGAGATGAAGGTATTGGGGAGGTAACAGAGGGGTTGGGGGGATGGAGAGGTTGGGGGGTTACGTGGGGTTGGAGGAATTGGGGGGTTACGGAGGGATTGAGGGGGGAATGGAAGAGTTAAGGAATTACTGAGGAATCAGGGGCATTACTGAAAAATTGGGGGGAGATCTCAAGAACTCGAGGGGGTCTATCCCAAAAGAATGGGGGAATCCATCCCTAAGAACTGGGGAAGGAAGCCCCAAAAGAGCTGAGGGAGGAAGAAAGTCCTCAAAGAACTGGAGGTGTGTGACAATGTCCCAAAAGAACAAGTGTCCCCAAAACAATTTGAGGGAATATTGGGGGTCTCAAAAGAACTAGGAAAAGAAAAAAGAGCAAGAACTCTCAAAAAAACTTGAGCAGTACCTGAAATGAACTGAAAACAAAGATCCTAAAAGAACTAGAAAAATATTCCAAAGAAAAACCCAAAAACCCCCAATATTCCAAAGAAGTTCCCAAAAGAACTAGGGAGGCTCTCAAAAAGACTGGGAGAGATCTCAAAAAAACAGAGATCCCACAAGAATTGGTGGTGTCCCATTACAATTGGGGAAGGGGTCCCAACCCCCCCTCTGTGCCCCCCATTCCCTCCCCCCAATACCTTTCTTCCTCAGGGTCTTGTCCTTGGCCACCAGCCCCAACCCCAACATTTTGGGGCCAGCCCCGTAAATCTGCAGCTTCTTCAGCTCCGGGTTCTTCTCGATGTCCTCCTCGGTGGGCTCGGGCTGTGGGGTGCTGGGGGTCAGGGGGGGCTCCCTGGGCCCCGGTGGGGGGGGATTTGTGAGGGGGTTTGGGGTCCCACCTCCTGCTGCAGGCGCTTGGCGCGGCGGCCGTAGCTGTTGAACTTGGAGGGCTGCACGGACTGGCGCAGGGGGATGCTGTGGGGTTTGTACTCCCGGTCCTTCTCCTCGCTCTCGAACGGCCTCGCATGGCACTGCTGGAGTGGGGGGGAGCCCTTCAGCACCAGACACCCCCAGGAAACACCCCCAGAGCCCCCATAGCCTTCACCACCTGGGCAGGGGGTGATGAGCACCCCCAGAACCCCCCCAGACCTTCCTCCTCCATCACCGCCTGGGGAGGGGGCAGTGAGCATCCCCAGATCGGCTGGACCCCCCAGAACCCCCCCCAGACCTTCCTCCTCCATCACCGCCTGGCGAGGGAGCAGTGAGCACTCCCAGACCTTCCTCCTCCATCACTGCCTGGGGAGGGGGTGACGAGCAACCCCAGACTCCCTGGACCCCCCAGAACCCTCACAGACCTTCCTCCTCCATCGCTGCCAGGGGAGAGGGCAACAAACACCCCCAGAACCCCCCAGAGAACCCCAGAATCCCCCCACCTCCTTTACCACCTGGGGAAGGGGCAATGAGCACCCCTGGACCCCTCAGACCTTCCTCCTCCATCACCGCCCAGGGAGGGGGCAACAAGAACCCCCAGACCCCCTTCCTCCATCCCCACGTGTAGAGGGGAGCAATGAGCACCCCCAGCCCCCTGTGCCCCCCAGCTCACCACGAGGTTGGCCCCCGACTGGTACATCTCGTAGGGGTAGATGATCCTCTCGTAGTGTGCCCGCAGCAGGGACCCGATGTTCTTGCCCGAGGGGTACGACAGGCGCTGCGCCACCCGCGCCCACCGCCGGTCCTTGCAGATGGCCTCGTACCCCCCCTCTTCCATCACCACCTGGGGGGCCAGCGGGACCCTCAGAGGGACTGTGGACCCCCCAGAGCCCCCCCAGACCCCTCTCCTCCATCACCACCTGGGAGGGAGCAATGAGCACCACAGACCCCCAAACTCCCCCCTCCCGGGGGTCCTTGCAGATGGCCTCATACCCCTCCCTCCCATCACCACCTGGGGGTGGGACAGCACCACAAACCCCAAAAACACCTCCTCCACCATCACCATGGATCCCCAGAAGCCCCCCAGACCTCCCCTCCTCCATCACCACTTGGGGGGCAATCAGGACCCTCCCATGGACTGGGGACCCCTCAGACCCCCGGTCCTCCATCACAAGCTGGGGGGCCATGAGCACCCCTAGAATGCCCACGGACCCCCAGAAACCTCCTGGACCCCCCCCCTGAGAAAATACTCCCGGGGAGGGGGCAATGAACACCCCTGGACTGCCCATGGACCTCCTGGAGCCCCCCAAGAAGGAACCTCCAGAAAGGGCAGCTGAACCCCCCCAAACAGGAACATATCCCCCACGAAGAAAACTAGAGATCCCCAAGAGAACAACGAGCCCCTAAATAGGAAAATACCCCCTGGGGTCAATTAACCCCCCCCAAGGGAACAATTACCCCCCCTAAATGGGAAAATATCTCTCATGGGGACATTAACAACCCCCCAAGGGAGCAATTACCCCCCTTAATGAGAAAATACCTCTCACAAGAGCATTACCCCCTTAAATGTGAACACAACCCATCCATAGGGGCATTAATCTCTCCCCAAAAGAACAATTAATCCTCTAAATAAGAAAATATCTACAGAGAAGCAATTAATCATCTTGAATGGTAACTTATCCACCATGGGGACAGTTACCCCCCAGTACACAACAACCCCCTCCAGGGGACAGTTACCCCCCTAAATGGGAACAAACACCCCCAAACAGGAGGCAATTACCCCCCTAAATTAATAAAATTCCCCATAAAGGGATAACAATCCCCCCCCAGTGTGGGGGGGAACCTACCCTGACCCTACACCTGAGGGGGACACTGAGCCCCCATAACCCCTCAGGGTGAGGGTCCCTGGCTGTGGGGATCCCCTGCCCCCATAATCCCTCAGGGTGGGGGGTCCTTTGCTGTGGGGACCCCCTCTGGCCCCCATAACCCCTCAGGGTGAGGGTTCCTGGCTGTGGGGATCCCCCAGGCCCCCATAACCCCTCAGGGTGAGGGTCCCTGGCTGTGGGATCCCCCAGCCCCCATAACCCCTCAGGGTGAGGGTCCCTGGCTGTGGGGATCCCCCAGACCCCCATAACCCCTCAGGGAGGGCGTTCCTGGCTGTGGGATCCCCAGCCCCCACCTTGCTGAGGCTGTAGAGGTCCAGGATGCGCCGCTCCACGTTGGGGATCTTGAGGGAGGAGCCCTGGATCTCCCAGAACTTGGCGATCTGGTCCAGGTAGTTCAGCTTCACCCGGGTCTGCGCCTGAGGGGGACAGAGGGGGAGTTAAAGGGAGGGGTTCCACCCCTGTGCCTCCCAAAATCAGTCCCTGAATCCTCCCCCCACTCACCTCCAGCTCGTTGAGCCGCTGGATGCGGGGGGTGAACCTGAAGTTGTCGACCTCGACGGCAAAGGGGGGCTGCCAGTCCTGGGGGGAGGGGTGTCAGGGAGGGGCCCCCCCAGACCTGCATGGGCAGGGCAGGGGGGCACAGCCCAGATTTGGGGGGGCAGGGATGGCCTCCCAGTCTTGCACAGGCAGAACAGTTGGGGGGGGGGTCTGTAGGGGGAAGGGAGGGGTTACAGCACAAAATTTGGGGGCAGGGGGGCTCAGCACCAATGGCCCCCTCCAGTCCCACACAGAGCAGCCCCGGGTCTCCACATGGGAAGAGAGGGCAACACCTCCAAAATTTGGAGGGGGGTCAAAAGTGATGTCCCCCCAGGCCCCCAGAGGCAGGGCAGGGGAGACACAGCCCAAATTTGGGGGGATCACAGACATAGCCCTCAATCCCCCCAGTCCCACATAGGCAGGGTAGGGGAGACAGCCCAAATTTGGGGTGTCACAGACATACCCCCCAGTCTGACACAAGAATAACAGCCCTGGGGGCTCCATGCAGAAAAGGGGGCAATAAACCCCAAATTTCGGGGTGGAGGAGAGGTCAGCAACAATGCCCCCCCCCCCAGTCCCACACAGAGTTGAAAGAGAACAAGAGAAACCCCAAATTTGAGGTTGGGGGCTCCACCATCAATGCCCCCCCCACTCTGACACACACAAAACAACCCTGAGAGCTCCACAAGGAAAAGAGGGACCTACACCCCCAAATGTCGGGGGGTGTCCTTGCTGTGTGTCCCTCCCCCTCTCCGAGCAGAAGCGCCCCCACCCCTCGCACCCCTCTATTTTGGGGGGGATCCCCCGGGGGGGCCCCGCGGGGCCGGTGACGCCAGCACGGGCCGGGCCCTCCCCGGAAGCCCTTCCCTGCCGAAAGGGGGGGCCCGGCCCGGCCTGGCCCCTCCACCCCAACCAGGGGGCCCAGAGAGCCCCCCGAGGGGACAACGTGACCCCTCCCCCACCGCGGGGACAACGCGCGACCCCCCCCGGCCCCCCCAAAACCGGGAAACAACCCCGGGAATGCGAGGTGGGGAGCGAGGCCGGGGGGGATGGGGGGGCTCGGCTGCCCCCGGACCCCCGGGCCTCCCCCGAGACCTCCCCAGCCCGGGGGCTCTGCCCAGGCCGGGCCCCCGGAGCGGCGGGACCCCCCGCGGCCGCAGACAAAGGCTCGGCGCTGGCGCCATATTGGCCGTGTCACTGTTGTTGTTGTGAGGCCGCGGGGGACACTGAGACCCCCCCGACCCCCGGGAGGCGTCGAGAGCCCCCGGCACCCGCGGGGACGGCCCCGATACCCCGGGATCGAACACCGCCCCCGGCTCGAGGGGCCCTGGGGAAATCGGGGGTTTGTCCACCCCCCCACGAGGTTTGGGCTGTGCGGGACCCCGAAATCCACCCCCGGGTTACCCCACACCGGAGGGGTCACATGCCCCCCAGCTTAAGGATTAACCCCCAGGGGGCGCATTTACACTCCTCCCAGCAAGAACAGACCCCATATAATTCAGGTTATTTACCTCCCCAACGAGGCCCCCTGGCCATAATTGACTCCCAGGGTATTTACCCCCTTGGGTTATTTGCCCCAGGATGCAGCCGAGAATTTGGGGGAATTACTTCCCGAAGGGGGGGGTCATTAATCCCCATAAATGAGAACTATCCCCGGGGGGCAAGTAATCTCTTTAAATATGAAATCACCCCCAAGGGGGCAAATACCCCCCCCAAGAGAACAGACTCCCCGTGGGAGCGACTACCCCCCCCCTTGGGTGCAGTTACCTCCCCCTAAATAGGCAGCGTTATCCCGCGGGGGGGCAATTACCCCCTAAATGGGAAGATACCCCCAAGAGGGGGCAATTCCCCCCTCGGGGGAGCACCCACGCCAGCCCCACACCCCGAGGGTGACACCGGACCCCCAGGGATGGGGGGGGCACCCCCAGCCCCCCATAACCCCTCAGAGTGGGGGTCCCCGTCTGGGGGGGGCACCCCCAATCCCCAAAGCACTTTAGGGTGGGGGTCTCCGGCTGTGAGAAGCCCCCCCAGCACCCCTTAACACCTCGGGGCAGGACCCCCAGGCGGGGAGATGAAGGGACGGGACACCTCCAGTCCCTCCGAGACCCCCATAACCCCTCCAGAGGGTGGTCCCGGCTGTGGGGACCCCCCCTGCAGTCCCCCCTCTCCCCCCGGGACGGGGGTCCCCGGCCGCAGGGGGGTCCCCACCCCCCGTACTCACGGCAGGGGGTCGGATCTTGCAGATGCCGCTTTTCTCGGCGATCGGGCGGATCTTGGCGATGTAGCCCAGGGGGTCGCTGAACTCGGCCCAGCTGGGCTCGAACACGGGGCACTCCGGGGGGGGCAGAAAGTCCTCGGGGGGCTCGGGCTCCGCCGGCGGCCACGGCGTCCCCCAGTCCCCCGGGGGGGCTCCTCCACGGGGACCCCCGAGCGGCCGCCGGGCCTTGTCCTCGGGGGGCCCGGCCCGGTCCCCGCCGCGGGCCCCGCGCTCCTCGGGGGCTTTGCGGGGGCTCTGCTCCTCGCCCGGGGGCGCCCCGAGCCCCTCCCGGACCCCCCCGCGCCTTTACACCGGGGCTCGCCCCCGGCGCGGGGGGGGCGTGGGGCGCCCGCGGCCTTCTCGTCCCCCTTGGCCGCCCTGGGGGTCCCCGCGTCTCCGGGGGGGGTCTCCGGCGCCCCCCAGTCGGCACCGCGGCGGGGCTTGGGCTCTTCATCCCCGTCGGGCGGCGGGGGGGGCACCCAGGGCGGGGACCCCTCCGGGCCGGGCCCCCACTCGGCCCAGGCGCCCCCCGCGCGCTGCTGCTCCGCCTCCTCCATCCCGCGCTCCGAGGGGCGCGGGGGTTCCCGGGACTGCCCGCGGGGACCCCCTCAGGGGGCCATGGAGGCCCCGCCGCCCCCGCGCCGCCCCCTCACAGGCCGCGGGCCGGCCCTCTCCCCGCTCCCGAGCCGCGGCGGGGGAAAGGGGGACGCCGCCGCGCTCCGCCGGCCCCGCCGAGCCCTCCCGCGGCCCTCGCCGGCCCCGCCGCGCCGCGCTCCGCCCGCCTCACGCCCGAGGCCTGCCCGGTCCCCCCGGCCGGGCCGCCGCCGCCATCTTGGATCCTCCTCCTCCCGCCGCCCGCCCCCCGCCCGCGCGCACGCGCGCACTGCGCAGGCGCGGCCGCGCGCGCCGTCCCGGGCGGGTGCTGCGATCGCCGGTGTCCTTCCGCCGCGGGGCTCGGGGAGGGCGCGCCGGGAGCCGCCGATCGGCGACGGGCGGCGGAGAGGGCGGGAATAGGGCGCGGGGCACCGCGATGGAACCCCCCCGGTGCTGCGCGGGAGGCGGCAGGCGGAGCGGAGGGCAAATAGTGCGCAGGCCCCGCCCCCACGGCGGCGGAGGGATCCGCGGCGCCGCCGCCTCCGCGCTGGGTCAGCGCAGCGCCGGCACTCGCTGGGCACGTTTAAAGGGCCGCACGGCGCATGCGCGTCCGGCGGCCGCGGGCTGGGGGCGGGACCAGAGGGAGGGGCTCAATGAGAGCTCCGCCCCCTGAGGCCACGCCCCCCGCGGCGGCTTCGCATCGAGACCCCCCCATTGGACCCACATAGATCTTTATGGACCCTCCTAGACCCCTATGGGCCACCGTGGATCCTCGGGACCCCCACAGATCCTATGGACCTCTATGGACCCCCATAGACCCCCCAGACCCCCATGGATCCCCCCGATGGACGCCTATGGGCCCCTATGGCCCCCTGGGACCCCTATAGACTCTGTGTACCCCTGTGGGGGGTACATGGGTCCCCACAGACCTCTGTATACCCCTCTGGGCCCCATGGACTCTCAGGACCCCCATGGATCCCTACGGACCCCTGTGGGCCACTATGGATCCTCGGGACCCCATATAAGACCCCCATAGACCCCTATGTGCCCTTGGGACTCCTATAGACCTCTATGGATCCCAGAACCCCTACAGACCCCTATGGACCCCCATGGCCCCCCAAAGACCCTGGGACCCCTACAGACCCCTATAGATTCTCTGGACCCCCAGGACCCCTATAGCCCCCAGAGACCCCTATAGCCCCTCTAGGCCCGCAGCCTCTGTGAACCTATGGGATCCCCACAGCTCCCCATGGACCCCCAGCACCCCCACAGTCCCCAGACCCTCTATCTCCGCACCCACCTCCACCATTAAACCCTCCTGTCCCATCCCCCATCCCCTCCCATTGCTCCCCTGTCCCCCCCCAGCCCCACAGGTGCCCCCCTGCGGGCTCACTCTGGGGCCGGCCGATCCGCTTATGAAGCATCAAATATACATCTCTTATGTACAAGGGCCCGAGCGGGCGCATGCGGGTGCCTGGGGCTCCTCGGGGGCCTGGCCACCTGGGACTCCCCAAAACCCCGGGCCCCAGGCGGCCGGGGGGGTCGGGGGGTCGGAGGGGGTTCGGTTAAGTGCCATGTGACAAATCAGCCTGAGCTGGGAAGGGGAGGGAGGAGGGGGGCAGCCTGCCCCGGACCCCTGGGATGGCGGGGGTCCTGGGTATCCAGGGACTCCCCCCCGGGGGCGCGAGCAGCCAAACACGAGCCACGTGCAGGGTTTTTCGGGGAGGGGGGCGTGGGGTTACAAAAATAACCAGCGGGTCCCAGAGGTCGAGCCGCGAGCTGGGCGGGGCCGGGGGGCTCAGACCACGGTGCTGATGCGGTTCCCCCTGGCTTTGGGGGCCCTGGCCGGCCTGGGCCAGGGGCGAGGTGGGGCCGGCGGGGAGTGGGGGCTCAGGGGGTGTGGGGGACGGGGGGGCAGGGGCGGGTAGGAGGGGTGGGGGATGGGGGAGTGGGGGCCGTGTGGTGGTGGTGATGGTGGATGGTGGTGGTGGTGGGAGGGGGGCTGCCCCCGCCGCCCTCTCTGCAGGGCTTGGCCGGGCTCCTCTCTGACCTGCACTGCCCCCCGAACACGAAGTGCTTGGTGGGCGGGGGCGGCGGGGTGGTGGTGCGGGGGGCCATGGGGGTACCTGTGGACAGCCTGCGGGCGGGGGCGGGGCTGCAGAGGGGAGGGGGACAGCGGCTGGCGGGGGCGCTGGGGAGCCCCCTTTGCCGGGCCGGTGGAGGGTGTAATGGGGGTGTGGGGAACTCTGCCGGGGGCCGTGCTGCTGGGGGCCGACAGGGCGGGCCCCCGTGGAAGCGCGGGGGCCCCGGCGGCGATGGCGGGGAGCGGCGGGGGCGCGGGGCGGCTGGGGGCGGCTGCTGCGGGTACGGGGAGGGGGCGGCGGGCCCGGCCCCCGGCCCCCCGGCTCCCCGGGCCCATGGCAGTACTGGGCGTGCAGGGCCTGCAGCTTGAGGGGCCCTCGGGGGCCGCGGGGGTGGTGATGGTGGGACGACGACGCCGACGACGACGAGGCCGAGGCTGACGTGGGACCCCCCGCGCCGGGGGGGGGGCCGGGGGGGCCTTTGCCCCGGCGGCTCCCGAACAGCGACCCCAGGAAGGACGAGGAGTTGGAGACGGGCCGGGGGGAGGCTTTGTACCCCTCGGGGGGCGCCCCCGTGCCCCCCGGAGCCCCCCGCGCCTGCGGGCGGGGGCTGCTGATGATGGAGCCCTAAGGGACGGGAGGGGGCGGGGTCAGCGCGGGGAGGACACGCCCCTGAGTCCGGCTGACCACGCCCCCTCGGGCATGGGCTCCTCCCATTGGTGGATAAAGCCAGGGCTCCTCAAACAAGTCCCGCCCCTCGCTGGACAGGCCACGCCCCCTAAGACAAGACCCACCCTCTTTATTGGAAAGCCCCGCCCCCAGCTCTCCCCTCCCTCCCATTGGTGGAGAGTCCCATGGCTGGAAAACAAGCCCCGCCCCTTTACTATGATGACCACACCCCCCTCGCGCAAGCCCCACCCATTCTCATTCAAGCCCCGCCCATTTGGGAACAAACCCGGCCCCATCTGTCCCAGCCCCGCCCCTTCATCATAAAGTGGATTGGGGTGGGGCTTGTGGGAGGGGCTTCCATGGGTGTGGTGTCGAGGGGTGGGGTTTGAAGGGGTGTGGCACTGAGGGGGCGTGGCCTCACCTCGATGGTGCTGTCCAGGGACCCCACGCTGTTCCGGCGGCCCCGTTTGCCTGAGGGGGGGTCAGTGAGGGGGGAACAGGGGGGGAGTCTCCCCCAGGGCCTCCCCCAGGATCCCCCAAATCTGACCCTCTGGGAACCCAAACAGCCCCTCCCCCAAGGGAGCGCTCCCAGAGGACCCCAAATGCCCCCCAGGAGACCCCAAATCCCTCCAGGGAACATCCCCCCCCAGGAGCCAACACCCCCCTGGGGCACCCCAACATCCCCCTCCCAGGGACCCCAAAACCCCCTCAGGGGACCCCAAATGCCCCCAGTGGGAACCCCCCTCCCCCCCAGGGACCCCAACCTCCCCAAGGCACTCCAACATCCCTCCAGGGGACAACCCTGGGACACCCCAACCCCCCCCAGGAGACCACCCCCGCTCGGAACCACAAACACCCTCCCAGGACATCCAACCCCCCAGGGGACCCCAAAATCACTCCCGGGGACCCCCTCAGCCCCTCCCGTGCCCCCTCTCACCGCTGTCCGAGAGGTCCCTGAGGGAGCTGCTCAGGGCGCTGCGTTTGAGCCCTCTGCCCCCCCAAAGGCCTCCTCGAGGCTGCTCCGGCTCAGCCCGTTCAGGGCTCCCGGGGGCCCCCTCGTGCCCCCGCCACCCCTTCTGCTTCTCCAACTCGGCTGGGGGGGGCAGGGGGGCCCAGTCACACCAGTGCTCCCAGTGCCCTCCCTGTCTCCCCCTTCAGTGCCTTCCCAGTCACACCAGTGCTCCCAGTGCCCTCCCTGTACCCCCCCAGTGCCCTCCCAGTCACACCAGTGCCCCCACAGTGCCCTCCCAGTCACACCAGTGCTCCCAGTGCCCTCCCTGTATCCCCCCTTCAGTGCCTCCTCCCTCTACCCCCCAGTGCCCCCTCCCAGTCACACCAGTGCCCCCACAGTGCCCTCCCAGTCACACCAGTGCTCCCAGTGCCCTCCCTGTATCCCCCCTTCAGTGCCCTCCCAGTCACACCAGTGCCCCCACAGTGCCCTCCCAGTCACACCAGTGCTCCCAGTGCCCTCCCTGTATCCCCGCCTCAGTGCCCTCCCAGTCACACCAGTGCCCCCACAGTGCCCTCCCAGTCACACCAGTGCTCCCAGTGCCACCCCAGTACCCCCAAATGCCCTCCCAGTCACACCAGTGCCCCTCAGTGTCATCCCAGTATCTCCCCAGTGCCCTCCCAGTCACACCAGTGCCCCTCAGTGATGTCCCAGTACCGCCCCACCGTCCTCCCGTTGTCCCTCTCAGTGCTCCCATTGCCCTCAGTGCCTCCCCATTGCCCCCATTCCCCCTCCCAGTGCCCCTTCCACTGCTCCCAGCACCCTCCCAGTGCCCTCCAGTGCCCCCAATCCCTCTCCCAGCGCCCTCAGTCCCCCTCCCAATGCCCCTTCCAGTGCTCCCAGTGTCCCCAGTCCCCCTCCCACTGCCCCCAATCCCCTCCCACTGCTCCCAGTGCCCCACCAGTGCCCCTCCAGTGCTCCCAGCCCCCGGCCCTGCTCACCCTCCACCCGGTACTTCTCCATCTCCTGCACTTCAGCCACGGACTCGCGGAGGTCGCTGGCGAAGCGCAGCCGGTCCTGGGGGCTCGGGGCGTTGAACACGATGAGCACCTTCCGCTCCCCCCCCGGCGCCGCCGACAGCAGCTTGATCCCAAACTGGTAATCTGGGGGCACAGGGAACCCCCCCAGTGAACCCCCAACCCACTGACAGCAGCTTGATCCCAAACTGGTAATCTGGGGGCACAGGGAACCCCCCCAGTGAACCCCCAACCCACTGACAGCAGCTTGATCCCAAACTGGTAATCTGGGGGCACAGGGAACCCCCCCAGTGAACCCCCAACCCACTGACAGCAGCTTGATCCCAAACTGGTACTTTGGGGGCACAGGGGGCAGGGAACCCCCCCAGGGGCAGGGAACCCCCCCAGTGAACCCCCAAACCAGTGACAGCAGCTTGGTCCCAAACTGGCAATCTGGGGGCACAGGGAACCCCCCCCAGTGAACCCCCAACCCACTGACAGCAGCTTGGTCCCAAACTGGCAATCTGGGGGCACAGGGAACCCCCCCCAGTGAACCCCCAACCCACTGACAGCAGCTTGGTCCCAAACTGGTAATCTGGGGGCACAGGGGGCAGGGGAGGTCAGGGAAACCCCCCCCAGGGTCAGTGACAGCAGCTTGATCTTGGGATCCCGTGGGGTGCTGTGGGGTGCCATGGGGTGCCGTGGGGTGCCATGGGGTGCTGTGGGGTGCCATGGGGTGCTGTGGGGTGCCATGGGGTGCTGTGAGGTGCCCTGGGGGCTGGAGGTCCCGGGGGTCTCACAGGCGTTCTGGAAGAGCTGCATGTGCATCTCCACGAGCGGGAAGCTCTGCCGGAAGCTGTAGGTCACCAGGATCTTCTTCTTCTGGAAGATCTTCGTCACCTGCCAAGGCCAACCAGGTCATTGGGGACCCACCCCCACCCAGCACCCCCCGGGACCCCCCAGGACCCCCCAGGACCCCCCGCTCACCACCAGCAGGTCGTTGAAGAGGAAAACCTCGCGCTGGTGCAGCCCCAGGCGCTGGGGCCGGTTGGGGTCGGGCACCTCGTAGAGTTGGCAGCAGCAAACCAGGCGCCGGTGGGGCAGGGACAGCACCTGGGGATGGGGTGGGGTCAGGGTGGGGCCTGGGGGGACACACCCATCCCCCCTCCAGCCACGCCTCTTGGTGGTGATGGTGCCCCTTGGCCCATCGTTGGGGTCACCGAGAGAAGCCCCCTGTTGGGAATGTCCCCCAAAGGTCACCTGGAACCTGTCCCATAGGTCACCTAGAACATCCTCCCCCTCACTGGGTCATCTGGAATGTCCCCCACCCACAGGA
Source organism: Myiozetetes cayanensis (assembly GCF_022539395.1). NCBI lineage: Eukaryota > Metazoa > Chordata > Aves > Passeriformes > Tyrannidae > Myiozetetes > Myiozetetes cayanensis. Next base: position 236,395 of record NW_026087865.1, on the reverse strand, counting down.
TCACTTGGAATGTGCCCCATGGGATCACCTAAATCATCCTCCAAAGGTCACCTGGAACACCCCTCCCCCCCGAGAGGATCACTTGGAATGCCCCCCATGGGATCACCTGGAACATCCCACAAAGGTCCCTTGGAACCTGTCCCATGGGTCACCCAGAACATCCTCCCCCTAATCAGGTCACCTGGAGTGTCCCCCATGGGTCTTCTAAAACATCCCTCACCAGGGATCACCTGGAACGACCCCCCTTAGTCACCTGGAACGTCCCCCACAGGGTCACCTACAACGTCCCCCAAAGGCCACCTGGAACCATCCCATGGGTCACCCAGAACTTCCCCCAAAGGCCACCTGGAACCATCCCATGGGTCACCCAGACCATCCCCCTCGGCCCCCACCCCCCCAGCAGGACCCACTGGTTTCTTGCCGACGATCATGCGCTCGACGGCCTGGACCTGGGACACGTGGTCGTCGTTGGTGCGCAGCTCCCGGCTCTGGATGCGCTGGTAGATGCCCACCAGCATGTCCCGGGGGATGTCCTCGCCGTTGTCCACCCCTGTGGGACACCGGCCCCGCTCCAGAACCGCCCCCGAGCCGGGGGACACCGGGGGGACGCTGAGGGGACACGGGGGGGACAGGGACAGGGGCACGGCGGCCTCACCTCGCAGGTTCTTGATGAAGTCCTCCAGCTTCATCTTGCGCTCGGCCTTGACGCTGGGGCTGTACATGTCGGTGTTGAGGAGGATGATGGCGAAGGCCAGGATGAAGATGGTGTCGGGGTTGCGGAACTGGCGCAGCAGGGCCGCGTTACACACGCAGTAGCGCTGGCTGTGGGGTGGACAACCCCCACGGCCCATGGGGTCACGGTGCCCCACGGCGCCTGCGGGCACCCCCGAGGGTGGGGCAGCAGCCCGAGGTGACACCAGGCTATAGGGTCACCCACAATGTGGGCCACACCCTCAACGTCCCCACAGGCTACAGGGTCACCCAGAATGCAAGCCACATCCCCAACGTCCCCACAGGCTACAGGGTCACCTAGAACATGGGCCACACCCCCAAGTCCCCCCAGTCCATAGGGTCACCTAGAACATCATCTAGTCCCATAGAAGTCACCAACCCTGATGCCCCCTCTTGATCCATGAGGTCATCTAGAATGTCGCCCTATGGCACCACCCCCAATGTCCCTCCAGTCTACAGGGTCACCTAGAATGTCCCCTGGTCTCCCGTGGGGATCACCAACCCCAGTGTGTCCCCCCACCAATCCACAGGGTCACCCCATGGTGACCACACCACTGTGAGCCATGGCCCGGTGACCCTCCTGGCACCAGGACATGGGGACAGAGGACATGGGGACATGGGGACACAGGGACAGGGCCCCCCCTCACCTGAAGGCCTCGATCAGGCGCTCGACCTTCTGCGCCTCCCCCTGCACCCGGATGTGGGACTGGAATTTCCGAAGGGCCTCGTCCAGCTCCATCCCGGAGAAATCCATCTCGTCCACCACGCAGCTGCGGAGACCCCGCACCAGGGGATGGTCCCAGGGGCCCCCCAGCCCCCCAGTGTGCCCCCTCCCCCGGCGTGCCCCCCCGTACTCGAGGACGTCGCGGTTGAACTGCTTCTGGCGGTTGCCCAGGAACTCCCCGATCATCTGCCGGCTCAGCCCCTTCCGCTGCAGGATGAAGTGGGCGACGCCCACGGGGGTGTCGGACAGGAACCCCCTCTCGATCAGGTACTGGATCCCCTTCTCCGGCTTCCTGGGGCGGGCAGGGGGAGTGGGGTCACCCCATGGCCTTGGGGCGCCCCAGCAAGAGGGGGACCTGGAATGCACCCTGTGCCCGGCTCTGGGGTCACCTGGTCATCTATGGGGTCATCTGGTCACCTATGGGGCCAACTATGGGATGACCCCAATACGGGGTCACCTGAGGTGACAATTTGCTGCCCTAAAGGGTCTCTGAGAATGTCATTGTGTCTTGAGCACTTGAGAGGTCACTGTAGGGTCGTTTAGAATGTCATTGTGGTGTTCTATAGGGTCACCTGACCCATCACCCTGTCCTTGTTATAGGGCCACCCATGTCCCCTTGCCCTTCCCCAAGGCCACCTTCTCCAGGGCCACCAACGTCCCCTCGTCCTCACTGCGGGGTCACCTAAACCATCCCCCCGTCCTTGCTAAAGGGCCACCAACAGTCCCACCCCACCCCTTCCCCAGGAGCCCTGGGAGCACCTCGTGACCCCAGTGCAGGACCCCCAGCCCCCACCCCACCTCCGACCCGGCTCCCCAGCTCCCCAGCCCCCCAGCCCCCGGGTCCCTCACTTGTTGAAGAGGTTGAGGCCGATGCGGTACTGGCGCCGCTGCACCACGCCGTTGTTGAGGGCGGGCGAGTCCCAGCTCTGCCGCGGCTCCTGCTGGTACGTGGCCTTGCCGGGGCCGGCGGGGCCAGGGGGGCTGCGGGGGCCGTGGGGCGGCGGGGTGGCGGGGGCGGCGCAGGCTGTCCCGGGACGAGGAGCCCGAGGAGCAGTTGAGGGTCTCGTTGGAGTTGGAGCTGCTGCCCAGGCTTCGTTGTCCCCTCGGACCCCTCCTCGGGGCCGGGGTGAGGAGGCCCCGGGGGCGGGGGCGCGTCGGGGTGGAAGCAGCGGTGGGGGGTCCTGAGCGGGCAGGTCCCCCCACCCCCGTCGGGCTCGTAGGGGCCCCCCCGGTTGATGGAGCCGCGGTCGGAGCGGTCGCTCAGGTCGGCGGAGCTGTCGCTGGGGGTTCCACCGTCAGCAAGGGTGGCTCCCCGGCCCCCGCCCCGGCACTCCAGACAGGGGGCCGCGCCGAGGGGGCTCCTCAGGGCCCCCCAGCGCTCGGCGGGGCCGGGAGGGTTGGGGGAGGCGGCGGGGGTGGCGGGGCCGGGGAGGGGTCCCCGGTTTCGGGGGCTCGGGGCTGGGGGGCCGCTCGGGGAGTGGGGGAGCTGGGGAGCCCCTCGTCCAGGTACAGGGTGACGTCGCTGGCAGAGGTGGCCGCGCTGTCCCCCGCGGGGGGGGCCGGGGCTCCGGGGGGGACCCCGCGACCCCCAGAGCCTCGTCGATGGAGGCGGCCAAGGACTTCACCTGCAGGGACAGGACCCCCCAGATCAGACCCCAACCCCATCGGCCACCCTGCATCCCCATGGCCTCTGGGACCTCCCCAAGCCTCCCTGACCCCCAGGACCCCCTAAGGACCCCTGACCCCCTGGGACCCCTCTAATGGCCCTCTAATGGCCCTTGTGACCCTGTGACCTCTATGACCCCAATGGCCCCTGTGAGTCCCCCATGGCCAAGACCTCCATGTCCCCCCATGACCCCTGTGACCTCCTATGACCCCTGTGACCCCCATGACCCCTATGACCCCCACCCTCCTGTGACCCCCACATCCCCAACGACCTCTCCATGTCCCCCACAACCTCCCCATGTCCCCCCACATCCCTGTGCCCCCCAGCCCCCCACCTGCTGCGCAAAGGCCTCCTCCAGGTCGGCTCCTCCGGGCCCAAAATCGGCCGACGCCGAGAGCTGCCGAGGGGTCCCGCGCCCCCACCCCGGCGCCTCTCCACGGCCCCCCCTTCGCTGGGCCCCCCTCCGTCCAGGCCGGCCCGGCAGGACCCCCGTATCGGGGGCGCGGCGCGCCCCCCAGGACGCCCTCGTCCAGCGAGGCGGGTTTGCCCTGGAAGTAGGGGGCGGGGGCGGGAGGCCCGGGCGGGCGCAGGGCCCTGGCCGTACTCCTCGAAGGAGAACTGCAGGCGCAGCCCGGGCAGCGCCAGGCGCCGGGCACGGCCGCCCTCGCTGCGCAGCCGCTCGAACTTCTGCGCCATCCGGTACCGCCGGAACGCCGCCTGGATCGTCCGCGCCGCGCGCCGCGAGCGGAAATAACCCCCGTACTTGCGCTCCAGCATCTCCACCTGCACCGGCACAACGGGACACCCGTGGGGACACGGCCACGGACGGCGACGGGGACATGGGGATGGGGACATGGATGGGAATGTGGATGGGGATGTGCGTGTGGGGACAGGGGGACATGGATAGGAATGTGGATGGGGATGTGCATGTGGGGACATGGGGATGGGGACATGGATGGGAATGTGGATGGGGATGTGCATGTGGGGACAGGGGGATGGGGACATGGATGGGAATGTGGATGGGGATGTGCGTGTGGGGACATGGGGATGTGGATAGGAATGTGGATGGGGATGTGCATGTAGGGGACATAGGGATGTGGATGGGAATATGGATAAGAGATGTGCATGTGGGAACAGAGGGATAGGGGACATGGATGGAATGTATAGATGAGTGACATGTGAGGACAGGGAGATGGGGACATGGATGGGAATGTGGATAGGATATGCGTGTAGGGACATAGGGATGGGGACATGGATGAGAATGTGGATAAGGGATGTGCATGTGGGGACATGAGGATAGGGACATGGATGGAATAGATGGGGATGTGCGTGTGGGGACACGGGGACATGGATGGGGATGTGCGTGTGGGGACAGGGGCATGGGGACATGGATGGGAATATGGATGGGGATGTGCGTGTGGGGACATGGGGATGGGGACATGGATGGGATGTGCGTGTGGGGACATGGGGATGGGGACACACACGGGGACATGGATGAGGGGGACATGGAGATGAGGACATGGATGGGGACATGGAGAAGGACATGGGGATGGGGACATGGGGATGGTGACATGCACAGGGACATGGGGATATGGGGATAGGGACATGGAGAGGGGCACATGGATGGGGATATGGGCACATGGATAGGAACATGGAGGTGGGAATGGGGAGATTGGGGATATGGGGACATGAAGGGAGACACAGGGATATGGATGGGGACATGGGGACATGGAGGGGGATGTGGATAGGGACATGTAGACATAGATGAGGACATGGGGATGTGGATGAGAACAGGGGGATATGGGGACAGGGGTGGAGACATGGGGATAAGTAAATGGGGATGGGGATATGGGGACGGAGACATGGATAGAGACAGGGGGATGGGGAATGGATGGGGACGTGGATGGGGAAAAGGGGACATGGGGACATGGGGATGGAGATATGAAGGATGGGGATGGGGGGATGTGGATGAGGAGATGGAGATGGGGATGTGGACATGGGGACAGGGAGGGGACAGAGACAGGACAGGGCCAGAGAAGGACACAGGTGAGGCAATGCCCAGGAAAGAGGGTTGGATGGGGGGGCCTGGTGGCCTCACATGGGGACAGGGACCTCACACATGGGCTGGTGACCATCAAACGGGGCTGGTGACCATCACATGGTGACCATCACACATTGGATTGGTGACCATCACAGATGACTGAGGGCCATCTCGTGTGTCTGTGACCACCACACCTGGGTCGTGACCATCACACGTGGCCAATGACCATCACACCTGGGCTGTGACTGTCACACCCGGGTTGGCCAGTGACCATCACACCTGGGTTGTGACCATCACACCTGGGTTGTGACCATCACCTGTGGGTTGTGACCGCCACAGGTGGCCAAGGACCACCACACACTGCCCAGGGCCCACCCACATGGCCGGAGCCCACCCCGGGGGGGTTATCGGGGTGTCACCCCCAGGGTCCCTCCCATGGGGTGTCCCCAGGTGTGCCCAGGTACCTTCTTGTCCTGCAGGTCGGTGGAGAGCTCGTAGCTGTCGCTCAGAGCCTTCGGCCTCTTGCTCTCCTCCTCCTCCTCCTGCTTGCGCAGGGCCACGCTGGCGGGCTGGGGGGGCAGCCGGGGCCAGGCCACGCCTGGGAGCCCCAGAGCCCCCAGCCCCCGGGCCCTGGGGCGCCGGCTGGGGAGGCCACGGTACGGGGGGCCTCCGGGGCTGTCAGGCACCGGCCCCCTCGCTGCCCGGGGCTCGCCGTCCACGCTGCGGGGACAACGTGTCACCCCTCGTCGAGACCCCCAGAGACACACAGACCCCCAGAGACACACAGACCCCCCAGAGACACACAGACCCCCTTGGAGACAGACAGACTCCCCAGGGACACACAGACCCCCAAAGACACACAGACCCCCAGGGACACATAGACCCCCACCAAAACCAGACAGATCCCCCCCAAAGACACACAGAACCCCCCAGAGACCCCCCTGAGCCACGCTGAGACCCCCACAGGTCCCCCCAAGACCCCTCAAACAGCCCTGAGCCAGCTGAGTGGGGACCATGGGGACACAGGGACCATGGGGACACACGGACATGGGGACACACAGACATGGGGACACATGGACAGATGGATGTGACCAACATGGGACATGTTGGGACACATGGACATGGATTTGGGGACACAGGGACAGTGGGACACCAGGACAGTGGGACACAGGGACACACAGTGGGACACAGGGACAGTGGGACACAGGGACAGTGGGACACACGGACATGGGGACACACAGACAGTGGGACACATGGACAGGAGAGACACAGGGACATGACAGATGTGGGGACACGTGGACATGGACACATGACACGCGACATACGTGCACACATGGACACGGGGGACACATGGGGACAGAGGGACACACAGACACGGGGACAGAGGGACACACGGACAGCCAGACACGGGGACAGCCCCGTCCCCTCCCCCCAGCCCCGCGCCAGCCCGGGGGTCCCGGGCGTTGGGGGGGGAGGGCAGCAGAGCAGGGAGGGGAGGAGACCCCCAAAAACTCAGGGGGTCCCCTGAAGGTCAGGGGGTCAGGGGAGTCCCCGAGGGGGGTGGGGGTTGATGATGGGAGAGGCACCGCGCGGGGGAGGGGAGGAGAAGGGTTTGGGGAGACCCGGGGGTCCCGGGGGTCTCGGGGAGGTCCCGGGGGTCTCGGGGTCGTGGGGGTCCCGACTCACCCGTGCAGCAGCCGCTGCCGGAGCGGCCCCCGCCGCCGGTCGGCCGTGCACTGCAGGCACCACATTTTGGGGGAACACCCCAACAAGGAGGACACACGGGACACCCCCACGAGGGGGCTGGGGGTCCCCGGGTGGGGGCAGGGGAGCCCTGGCGCCTCCGCAGCTGCACCAGGGCCCGGTCGGGCGGTGCAGGAGGAGGGTGAGGGGGAGGAGCCGAGGAGCGACTCCCGCCCCCACCCGGTTTTGCGCGTGCCCGGACGCCGGAGACCCCCGTGGGCGTGGGGGGCAAGGGGGCTCATGGGGGTGGGGGGTACGGACGCCTGGATCCCTCTGGCACGGAATGGGGGTCGTGCCCCACCCCAAAACCCTGGGGGAGGCCGGAAGCCTCGTCACTAATTTGGGGAGGGTCCCCTCAGTATTTGATGGGGTGGGGGTCTGGTCCCCCGCGGGGAAATGCGCCCCTGAGACTGGGGACCCCTGCCCCAGTGGGGCTCCATGACTGGGCGGAGCCCCCTGGATTCCCGGGGTCCCCCGACGCGAGGGGTCCCCAAAGGGGGGTGGGGGTGTTTGGGGGTCCCCGGTCCCTCGGCGCATGCGTGGAGCCCCCGGGATGGCGGTTTCCATGGCGACGCGGCGGGCGGGGGCGGCGGTTGCCATGGAGACGCGGCGGGGGATGGAGGGGGAGGGGGCGCGCGGGTTCCCTGGGGAGGGGGAGATGGGGGTTTCGAGCCCCGCCCCCGGCACCGCCCACTCCCCAAAATAGCCCGAGGAGGCGCCATGATGGAGGCGTTGCCATGGCAACCGCCCCCAAACAGCCTCACCCCCAGCGGCCGGGGAGGGCCGGGCGGGGCCTATAGCGCCTATAGGGGCCCTATGGCACCCTGGGCACCCCTATACAGCCCTCAGGGCCCCTGTACAGCCCTCAGGGCCCCTATACAGCCCTCGGGGCCCCTATACAGCCCTCAGGGCCCCAGTACAGCCCTCAGGGCCCCTATACAGCCCTCAGGGCCCCTATACAGCCCTCAGGGCCATGTGGCCCCTATGGGACCCCTATAGATCCCTGGGGACCCCTATTGGACCCTGGGTACCCCCTGTGGACCCTATGCACGCCCTGGAGTACTTATGGCCCCTCTAGGGATCTATAGGGGCCCCTACAGAGCCCTGGGGTCCATGTGGGATCTATACAGGCCTCTATAAGTCCTGGGGGTCCAGACAACCCCTCTACATCCCTGGAGTCCCTATGGGATCTATAGGGGCACCTATAGGTACCGGGGGCGGGGTCCTTACAGCCCCTACAGAGCCCCGGGGTCTCTCTGGCCCCAGGGCTCTATATGGGCCCTACAGGCCCCCCGTGGCCCCCCGGGGGTCCCTGTGGCCCCTATAGGGCCCAGGGTGTCCGTAGGTGTCGGGGACAGCGCTTACCTGCGGGCAGGGGGAGGTTGGAGCAGCCAAAAGCACCTGCGGGAGGCACCTGGAGGGGGGGACAGACAGACGGACACGGGACATGGATGGGGGATGGACAGATGGACATGGGGACATGACTGGATAGGGGGACACGATGGATGAGGGGACAGACAGATGGACAGGGGACACAATGGATGAGGGGACATGATGGACAGACAGACAGGGGACATGGATGAGCAGGGACAGAGGGACGGGGGACACGATGAATGGGGGGGACATGATGGGGGATGGACAGACAGACAGGGGACATGGATGGGCAGGGACAGAGGGACAGGGGACAATGGGGGACAGATTTGGGACAGTGAACAGGGGGAACAGAATGAAGGACACAGGATGGAAGGGACAGACAGATGGACAGAAAGGGGGCACACTGGGGGAAGACACAGAGGGATGGGGGGACAGACGGACAGGGGATGGTGGAGGGGGGACAGAGGGGTGGACAGACCAGGGGTCCAACGGACAGATGGACAGGGGTCCAATGGACAGATGGACAGGGGGACAATGGACAGATGGACAGGGGGAGGACAGACAGACAAGGGGGGTATGATGGAGGGGGGGACAGAGGGACAGATGGACGACTATGGCTCACTGTGGTCGGATGGATGGACAGGGGGATGGACAGATGGACAGGGATGGACAGTGGGAGGGACAGACAGATGGACAGGGATGGACAGTGGGGGGACAGACAGATGGACACAGAGAGACATGGATGGACAGACGGACACGGTCAGGGGGGAGAGAGAGGAGAGAAACGAGTCAAGAGCCGGAGGAGGGGGACGGACACACGGACACGGGGGGACACAAGGTGGGTGACACGGGCTGGGAGGGGGGAAGGGGGGAAGGGATCCAGTGGATCCCCCGGGATTTGGGGGGAATCGACCCCACGGCGGCGGGTCCAGGCCTGACCCCCCACCCCAACCCCAATGTCTGGGACCTCCCAAACCCCACCCAGGGGGGTCACAGGACCCCCACACACCCACTTTGGGGGGTCCCAGTCCCCCCTCACATCCCAAATCCCACCCGGGGGGGTCCCAAATGTCACCCCCCACCCAACCAGGGGGGTCCCCAGGGTCCCACACTCACGGGGGAGTGTGAGGTGGGGAGGCTGAGGTGGTGAGTGGTCCTGGGGTTCCCAGGGTTTCCTGGGGGAAGGTCCCACGGGGTCCTGGGGGTTCATAGGGGGCTTCCCAGGGTTTCCTGGGGGTTTCTGGGATGGTCTCATGGTGTCCTGGGGGGTCCTGGGGGATCCCAGGGAGGTCCTGGGGGATCCTGGGGGTTCTCAGGGGGTCCCTGGGGGTCCCAGGCGTTGGGGCCCTCAGACCTGGTAAACCCATCCCAGCCCCTCCTGCCCTTTCCTGCCCCCCCATCCCCCCCCACGCGGCTCCGGAAGCCCCGGCCGGAATTCCGGCCCTGCCGGACACTGAGGGTCCCGAGGGGGGGGCAGGGGGGGAATGGGGGGCAAAGACAGGGCCTTGCACAATGATGGGGGAACTGGATTTACACGAGGGGGGTCCCAGACTCTCGGGGGGGGGGTCACAGTGTCACATCCTTGCACGAGGACAGGGGGGTCCCACCCTGTCCACAGTCCTGCCCCCCCTGGGTGTCCCCCAACCCCTGGCACGGGGGTGTCACAGCCTGGCACAGCCCCCACAGTGTCACAGGGGGTGTCCCCTGTGGGTGTCACACATGGGGGGGTCACACCCTGGCACGGTGTCACCCGCTGTCACCTGCCCTGGCACAGGGTCACACGGGGGTGTCACACACGAGGGTGACACAGGCGTCACACAGGGGTGTCACACACCCTCTGGGGGGGGTCACACACGGGGGTGACACAGGGGTCACACAGGGGTGTCACACACCCTCTGGGAGGGTCACACGTGGGGGTGACACAGGGGTCACACAGGGGTGTCACAAACCCTCTGGGGGGGGTCACACATGGGGGTGACACAGGAGTCACACAGGGGTGTCACAGGAGTCACACAGGGGTGTCACACACTCTCTGGGGGGGTCACACAGGGGTCACACAGGGGTCACACGGGGGTGTCACACACCCTCTGGGGGGGGTCACACACGAGGGTGACACAGGGGTGTCACACACCCTCTGGGGGGGGTCACACACGAGGGTGACACAGGAGTCACACAGGTGTGTCACACACCCTCTGGGGGGGTCACACACAGGGGTGACACATGGGGGTCACACAGGGGTGTCACACACCCTCTAGGGGGGGTCACGTGGCCCTTGCACGCCCCAGCACGGTCCTTACACGGTGTCACCCCCTGGTCCATGCACAGGGTCACGTGCAATGTCACACCCTGGCACGGTGTCACCCGCTGTCACCCTCCATGCCCGGTGTCACCCAGGGGTGTCACACCCTGGTACAGCCCTGGCGTGGCATCTCCGCCCTGTGCCCACTGTCACACGTGGTGTCACACCACGACTGTGTCACCCGATGCCAAACACCCTTGCACGATGTCACACGGGGGTGACACAGCCCGGCACGGTGTCACCTCCCTCACATCCCGGCACGGTGTCACCCCAGCACAGCCCAGCACGGGGTTGCACAGCCCTTGCACACCCCGGCACAGCCCTCACGCGGTGTCACATGGGGGTGTCACACTCTGTCACATTGTCACTGTCACCGCCATGCATGGGGGTGTCACACGGGGGTCACACCCTGTCACAGTGTCACTGTCACCCCCCCATGCACGGGGGTGTCACATGGGAGTGTCACATGGGGGTGTCACACCCTGTCACATTGTCATTGTCACCCCTTCATGCACAGGGGTGTCACATGGGGGTGTCACACAGGGGTGTCACATGGGGGTGTCACACCTGTCACAGTGTCACTGTCACCCCCATGCATGGGGGTGTCACACGGGGGTGTCACACCCTGTCACAGTGTCACTGTCACCCCCATGCACAGGGGTGTCACATGGGGGTGTCACATGGGGGAGTCACATGGGGGTGTCACACCCTGTCACAGTGTCACTGTCACCCCCATGCACGGGGGTGTCACACGGGGGTGTCACACCCTGTCACATGGGGTGTCACCCTGTCACGTGCCACTGTCACGCGCGTGTCACACGGGGGTGTCACATGGGGGTGTCACACGGGGGAGTCACACGTGGTGTCACCCCTGTGACGGTGCCACCCCATCACCAGCCCTCAGACGGTGTCACCCCCTAACAGCCCCATCCTAGGGTGGGTCTGGGGGCTTTTGGGGCTCCCCGGGGGGGTCGGACCTGGCACTGGGGGCGGGTCCTGTTACCATGGCAACGCCCCCCCCCCCGTGTCCCCTCCCCCGGCGCTGTCACCGCTGTCACCGCCTGCGCCGTCGCCCGGCAACGCCGCCCCGGCAGCACCGCCTGGGCCTGCCTGTCGCGACACCAGGGGGCCCCACATGACACAACAAGGCCTGTCACCACACGACAGGGCCCATCGTGACATTTCAGCCCTGTCATGAGCTTGGTGTGACATCTCAGTCCTGTCGTGACACGATGGGGTCTGTCATGACACGTTGGTCATGTCGTGACATGAGGGCGTATCCTGTGACATCTCGGCCCTGTCACGACATGGGGCCTGGGGCCTGTCATGACATGTCAGCCCCTCCTGTCACGGCATGACCCCCCCGTTGCAACATCAGCCCTGTCATGACACACATGTGACCCCTGTCACGATACACATGTGATCCCTGCCATGACACATGTGCCAGCCCTGTCGTGACATGCCAGCCCTGTCACGATATGCCAGGTCCCGCTGGGATATATCAGCCCTGTCGTGACATGGCAGCACTATTTCAACGGGTCAGGCCCTATCGTGACACCTCAGCCCCGTCACAACCAACCGGGCCCTGTCGCGATAAATCCGCTCTATCGGGACACAGCAGCACCAGCACGACAGGTGGGTCCTGTTGTGACAGGGCAGCGCCATCACATGTCAGGTATGTCATGACATGCCGGGTGTGTCGTGACATGCTGGGTAATGTCATGACGCGTTGAGTATGTTGTGATGTGTCAACCTTATCGCGACGTGTCAGTCCTGTCATGACATGCTGGGTATGTCATGACATGTCAGCCCTGTCATGACATGTTGGGTATGTCATGACATGTCAGCCCTGTCGTGACATGCTGGGTATGTCATGACATGCTGGGTATGTTGTGACATGTCAGCCCTGTCGTGACATGTCAGTTCCTGTTGTGACATGCTGGGTATGTCGTGACACGTCAGCCCTGTCGTGACATGCTGGGTATGTCATGACAGAGCTGCCTCGTCATGACAGAACTGACAGACCCTCCTGTCGTGACAGAACTGGCCCTGTCACGATGCCCTCGATGCCACAACGCCCTCCCCCACCCCGGGAAGGGGACCCAGGCGTCCGGGGAGGGAACTGGGGGAGACGTGGGGAGGGGCAGAGGAGGAGGGGGCGGGGTCAAAGGGCGTGGAGGGAGGGGCAGCACCAACCTCACTGTCCTCGAGCTGTCACGGTCCGACCTGAGGGGGGGAAAGGGGGGGTCAGGGAGCGGCGAGACCCCCTCAGATGCTCCCAAAATCCTCCCCCACCGAGGGGACCCCCCTCACCCCAAATAACCCCCTTGCCCAGGGGATGGCCCAAGACCCCCCCGGGACCCCCCAACCCCTCCATAACCTCCCTCTATGTGTCCCCCACCCCCCTCTCAACCACCCCCATCTCGCCAGGGATCCCCCCACCCAAATCCCCCCCAAAGTGTCCCCAGGTGCCCCCTCGAGGGTCCGACGTGTCTGGGCGTCCCCCACGCCCCCAAAATGTCCCCAAGTGCCCCCTCCCTGCCCCGGGCGCGGGTCCAGCCCGGCCAGACGGGGGGACCGGGGGGGGGCCGTGACGTCGTGTCCCCCCCTGCAGGTCCCACACCTGCTCCCGGATCCCAGAGCCACAAATCCCAGAGCTTGGGGGGACTGTCCCGGATCCCCAAATCCTGGATTTTGGGGGGGGAGGTGAGGGGATCCTGGATCCCCAGCTCAGATTTTGGGGGGGGGGGATCCCCAATCCCAGCGCCCCCAAATCTCAGAGTTTGGGGATGTGTCCAGATTCCCAAATCCCAGATTTTGAGGGTGGTCCCAAATCCCCAAACCCCAAATTTTAGGGAGGAGTCCCCACTGCCCAAATCCCAGATGTGGGGGGGGATGCTTCCCGACTCGACATTCCCATCTCCCAAAATCGGATGGTAGGGATGGGGGAGGGAGGAGAGGGGGAGTCCTGGCTCCCCAAATCCCGGATTTCAGGCGTGTTCCCACATTCCCAATCCCAGATTTGGGGGGGTTTCCCCAATCCCCCGTTCCCCACGCGGGTTCCCGGTCCGTACTTGCGCTGCAGGGTGGTGGCGGGGCTGGTGCTGGCGCTCGTGCTTTGCCCCCCCCCGGGGCTGGAGCTCCTGGAGGGGCCTCGGCTGAGGGGCCCCCGCGGCCACTCTCGCTCCCAGCGCTCCCGGTCCATACAGGCCCCGTAGGGCCCCTCCCGGGCCCGGAACGGCCCCTCCCGCTCCAGCCGGCCCGGATACGACCCCTCCTGGTCCATCCTGCCGGGGTAGGGCCCCTCCCGGTCCATACGGGGCGGGTACTGCCCGTCCTGCTCCAGCCGCCCCGGGTACGGCCCTTCCCGGTCCATCCTGCCGGGATAGGGCCCCTCGCGGTCCGTGTGGGGCGGGTACTGCCCGTCCTGCTCCATCCTGCCGGGGTAGGGCCCCTCGCGGTCCATACGGGGCGGGTACTGCCCGTCCTGCTCCATCCTGCCGGGGTAGGGCCCCTCGCGGTCCATCCTGCCCGGGTACTGCCCGTCCCGCTCCAGGTGGGGCTGGTACTGGAGGTCCCGCTCCAGGCAGCCGTGGAACTGCCCCTCCTGCTCCAGCCGGGCCGCGTAGGGCCCGTCGCGCTCGGCGCGGCCCAGGTAGGGCCGCTCGCGGTCCTTGCGGCCCGGGTAGGGCCGGTCGTGCTCGGGCCGGGCCGGGAAGGGCCCCTCGCGCTCCGTCAGGGGCTCGTACTGCCCGTCCCGCTCCAGGTGGGCCGCGTAGGGCCGGTCCCGCTCCGGCCGCGCCGGGAAGGTCCCGTCGTGCTCCGGGTACGCCCCGTCGTGCTCCAGGTGCTCCGGGTACGTCCCGTCCCGCTCCAGGTGGGCCGGGAAGGTCCCGTCGGGGTCGGGGTAGGGCAGGTCCCGCTCCCGCTCCGGACGGGGCGCGTAGGGAAGGTCGGGGTCCCCGTACGGCCCCTCCGGCTCCAGGTGGTTCTGGTATTGACCGTCGGGGTCCGCGTGGCCCTGAGGGGGGGGGACAACACGGGGGTGGCACCGGGGCTGGATGGGCCTGGGAATGTACGGACTGGAGCTACACGGCCCTGGGACCGCCCAGCCTGGGCTGTAGGGCTAGAGGGCTATAGGGCTACAGGGTCCCTGCCCTGGGACCACCCTGACCCAGCCCCTGACCTGGCATACGGCCCCCAGGTCTAGGCCCCTAGACCTTTGATCCCGCCCATATGGCCCTGGGACTCCCTTCCCTGGTTCCTGTGCCCCTGGACCACCCTGACCCAGCCCATGTGGCCCTGGCCCCCCCAGCTTGGTCTATATGTCCCTGAGCCCCCAACCTGGTCCATATGGCTCTGGGCCCCCATCCTGGTCCAAATCTCCCCCACCCCCTGCACCCCAATCCCAGGCTCCCCACACTGTGACCTCCCCATGACCCTCATCCCATTCCATGTCCCCCCCATAACCTCCCTCCAACCTCTCTACTCCCCATCCCAGAACTCCCTCCTATCCCCCTCCTCACCCCAATCTCAGCTCCCCCACAATGACCTCCCAATGACCCCCCCGTGACCCTCCCATGACCCCCATCCTCACTCCCAAAACCAGAGTTCTGACCCCATTACTCCCACCCACATCACCCTCCCCACTCCATGACCCCCTCGTGACCCCACATAAACCCCTTCCCACCCCCAAAAGCAGGGTCC
Organism: Myiozetetes cayanensis; assembly: GCF_022539395.1. NCBI lineage: Eukaryota > Metazoa > Chordata > Aves > Passeriformes > Tyrannidae > Myiozetetes > Myiozetetes cayanensis. The sequence goes on along the minus strand of NW_026087865.1, from coordinate 221,109 downwards.
CCACAACATGCCCCCCTTCATCCCCAGTAACCCCCTCCCCACTCCTGCACCCCCAAACAAGGCTCCCTCCCACATGACCCCGCCTCGACCCCCCATAACCTCTCTCCCCACCCCAATCCCAGGCTCCTCCTCCCCACACCCCACCCAAACCCAGGGTCCCTGACCCCATGACCCCCCCATGATCCCCTTCCCACTCTCTGCACCCCCCAAACTGGGGGTCCCAATGCCACGACCCCCTATAACCTCCTCCTCCCCTTCCCCCCAAAATCGGGGTCCCCGCTCCATGACCCCACCATGACCCCCCGATATCTCCCTCCCCAGTTCATGATCCTGCCAAAACCGGGGTCCTCACCCCATTTTTCTCCCCCACATCCCCCTCCTCACCTCCTTCCCCCAGTGCCAGCCCCCCCGGCCGTGACCCCCACGTGACCTCCCCAATAACCCCTCTCTTCACTCCCCTTCCTCCCTAAAATCGGGGTCCCCACCCCATGACCCCACCCGATGTCCCCTCCTAGTCCACGACTGACCCCATATCCCCCTCCCCACCCCCTTCTCCCCCGGTCCCAGGCTCCCCACACCGTGACCCCGCCACGAACCCTCATAGCCCCCTCCCCAGCCCTTGCACCCCCAAAACGAGGGTCACTCCTTACTCCATGACCCCCTGTAACCCCTTCCCAGCCCATGACCTCCCCATATCCCCCCTCCCCACCAAGTGGCGGGCGCTCCTCCTCCCACGCCCCCCTGCCCCCTCCGCTGCCCCGGACCTGGTGCCGGGGGCCCCTGCGCCTCCCGCGCTGCCGGAGGTGCCGGTTCTCTCGGGCCAAGCGCTGCAGTTGCCCCTCGAGCTGCGACGGATGCGGCGGCGCTGCGAGGCCAAGAGGTGTCGTTGTGTCGCGATAATCCGGTTCAGCTCCAGCAGGTACTCGACAGCCCGGTCGGGGGTCCGAACCCCTGGGGTTCTGCCGCTCCCCAGTGCCTCCATCCCCCGGGAGGGTGGGGAGAGATGGGGACTTAGGGGGCGATAAAGGGGGTAATAAGGGAGGGGGTCAGGAGGGGGTCTGGCATTGGGGGGAAAGGAGGAGAGGGAATGAGGGGTGGAAATGGGGGAATGTGGGTCTTGGGAATTGGGGGTGGGAAAACAGGGGGCGAAAAATGGGAAGGGGTGATTAAAATGGGAGGGGATGAAAATGGGGGTGGAAATGGGGGAGAAATGGAGGGGAATCGGGAGTGTTGGAATGGGGATCGGAAAATAGGGGGTGGAAACGGGAAGGGTGGTTAAAATGGGGGATGAAAATGAGGAAAAAGGGGGAATTGAGGGTGTCTTAGAATGGGGGTCGAAAAGTGTGGGGGTCCTAAAATGGGGGCAAGTGGGGCGCAGGAGCCGGGGCTCCGGCAGCCCTGAGGGTGAGTGGGGGAGTGTGGGCGGATTGGGGGCCTAAATGGGGGAGATGGTGGTGTCGGGGATGAGGGGGCCCCAGTGTGATGGAGAGGAGGAGGGTGCGCCCGGCCGGGGGTGGCGGGGGCGGGGGTGGGGGGCTCGGGGGCCCGATCCGGGCGCGGAGCTCGGAGGGAGGAGGCGAGTCGGGGTGGGGCGGGGCCGAGGGCGGGGCCAAGGCAGCCCCTCCCCAAAACTCCACCCCTCCCACCCAACCCCACCCCCAGCCATGAACCGCCCCTCCCCCCTGGGCTGGGAGCACCTCCTCCCCCTTAATTACCAATGAAATTAATTAATAATCCAAGGGGGTTGTGCTTGCCCCTCCCCAAGTCCCCCAGGATACCCCAAGAGGCACCCAAGTCCCTCCACCTGCCTGAGGTCCTCCCCAACTTTGTGAAACACCTTGTGTGAACCCCCTTGTGTGTGACCCCCTTTGATGCGTGACCCCCTTTTGAGTGTGACCCTCCCCTTGATCCCCTCGTTGCTCTCCCCTGCTTTGTGACCCCCTTGCTGACCCCCACTTTCTGTGCCCCCCTTGTGCCTCCCCCACTTGGTGACACCCCGCCTTGTGTCCCGCCCTTGACTCCCCCTCATTTGTGCCACCCTCGCCCCCTGCCGGTGCCACCCTCGTGTCCCCCCTTGGTGACTCCCCTTCCGTGCCCACCCCTTGTGTGCGTGTCCCCCTTGTCCCCCTCTTTTCTGTTCCCCCGGTGCCACCCCTTGTCCCCCTCGTGTCCCCCCGTGTCCCCTCGGCTCAGCCTCCGGCTCAGCCCCGGCTCCGTTTCCACGGCAACGGGTCACAAATAACTCGGGCTCTGATTGGGGTTCGGCTGCCGCACGGGAGGGTCCCCTGCCCCCAGACCCCCCGACATCCCAAGACCCCCAGGTACTCCCAAAGCCCCGGAGCCCCTCTGATCCCCCAGCTCTGCCCCAAACTCCAGAATCATCCCCTGACACCCCCCAGTGTCGTCACCCCCAGGGTTCCTATAGCCCTGACCACTCCCTCCCTCTGGGGACCCCTAAAGCCCCCTAGAGCCCCCCAGGTGTCCCCAGCCCTACAGCTTCCCCCCAAGGACCCCCTGAAGCCCTTCTGGGACTCCTGAAGCCCCCATAGCCCCCAACCCCACCACGTGCCCCCAACCCCACCAACGTAGCCCCCCAACAATGGTCCCCCAGGGGTCCCCAGCCTCTGTAGCCCCCAGAGACCCCTTTAGTCCCCCCGGGGGTCTCACAGCCCCTACAGTCCCTCAGGGACCCCTTTAGCTCCCCCCAAGGGTCTCAGAGCCCCTATAATTCTGTACAGCCCCCAGGGGTCTCACAGCCCCAATAGCCCCCCAGGGTCCCCTATAGACCCCCCAGGATCCCCTCTATTCCCCCCGGGGGTCCCACAGCCCCTACAGCCCCCCTAGAGCTCCCCCCTCCCAGGCACGAGAACATGGGGGGGAATCAAAATCCTTTATTGTTTTGTTCCAAAATCCAGGGAAATGCCATAAAATCACGGGGGAGGGGAGCAGAGGGGATCATAATAAGATTTAGGGGGTCATATAGGATTGGGGGGGTCACACAGGGTCTGGGGGCCCTCAGAGAGCCCAGGGAAAGCACAACGTGATTTGAGCTGGGGTGGGGGGCAGCGCCTGGGGGGGTTCAAGGGGGTCCCATGTTTTTGAGGGGGCCCTCCCCCTCCCAAGGGACTCTACGGGGACCCCGGGGGCTGGGCGAGCACCCAGGGGTGTGGGGAGGGCACCCAGAACCCCCTTGGAGGGGTCACCCAGTGACCCAAGACCCCCAGGAGGCAGTCCCAGGTATTGAGGGGGGGGGGTTAAGGTGCCCACCCCCCCCAAGGGACCCAAAGGGGACCCCCAGGGTCTAGGGGGGCACCCAGGACCCCCTGGGGGAGCACCCATGGGGTCCCAGGGGGACCTCAGGTGTCTGGGGCCCCCCCAGGGGGGTCCTGGGGGGAGGTTGGTCACAGGGATCAGGGGGGTCCTGGGGATTTGGGGGGGTCCCCAGGGGTCTGAGGGGGGCTTAAGGGGGTCCCAGACATCCTGGGGGGTCCCGAAGGGATCTCAGAGGGTTTCCTGGGGGTCCAGGGTGTCTCACGCATCCGGGGGGGTTGGAGAGGGTTCAGGGGGGGTCACTGCTCGTTGGGGTTGGGGTTGGCGTCGGGGTACTTGGTGAGGTCAAAGGTCAACACTTTGCTGATGACGCAGTCGCCTTGCTGGGGGGGCAGAAATGGGGGGGGAGAGAAATTAAGGGAAGAAATTGGGGAGAGAAAGTGAGGGGGGGGACACAGAAAGTGGGGGGTTAAATCCTGGCCCCCTGCCCCCCTGGGGGGATTTATGGCCCTCCTGTTTCACCACCCATACATTTTCTTCTCCCCCCAACCCATAATAGCCCAGTATTTACCCCCCCATTTTGGGGGGTTTATGACCCCCCTAGGGGGCTTTGAGGCCCCCCAGTTGTATTTATGACTCCCCCAGAGGAATTTACCCTCCCATTTAGGGGGATTTATAGCCCGCTCACATGTATTTACCCTCTCAGAAGCATTTACCCCTCCCCAGGGTATTTATGGCCCCCCTTGGGATATTTACCCCCATTCTAGAGAATTTATGACCCCCCCAAAGATATTTTGGTGCATATTTGCCCTGGGTAGGGGTGTATTTTGGGGGTACCTCAGGGTATTTGGAGGAGTATTTTGGGGTACTCACCCTCTGGGGTGTTTGGGGAGGTTTTTGGAGGAACCTTGGGGTATATGGGGGGAGTATTTTAGGGGAAGTGGGCAGATCACAGGGTATTTTGGGGGTACTTGCATTTATTTTGGGTACCTTGGAATATCTGGGGGGGTGGGGTACTTTGGAGAGATTTAGGGTTTTTTTGAAGGCATTTTAAGAGGGTATTTTGGGAGTACATGAGGGTGTCTTGGGGGGGATTAGGGGTATTTGGGGGCATTTTGGGGTCACTGGGGGGTTCAAAGGGGGTCGGGGGTTATTGGGGGTTTGGAGTTCTCAGGGAGGGTTGGAGGTTGTTGGGGGAGTTTGGGGCTTTTGAGGGGTTCGGGGGTTATTTGTGGGTCAGGGGTTATTGGGGGTTTGGGGTTATTGGGGGTCGGGGTCATTGGGAGTTTGGAGGTTATTGGTGGGGTTTGGGGGTTACTTGGGGGTCAGGGGTTATTTTGGGGATCAGAGGTTATTGAGAGGATCAGAGGTTATTGGGGAGTCAGGGATTATTTTGGGGGTTGGGGGTTATTGGGGTTTTGGGGTTATTTGGGGGGGTCAGGGGTCATTGGAGGGGTTTGGGGTTATTGGGGTGATCAGAGGTTACTGAGAGGGTCGGGGTTATTGGGGGGTTGGGGGTTATTTGGGTGGTTTTGGGGTTATTTGGAGGGTTTGGGGGTCCCGAACTCCCCTCCCGAGGGAGGGGCGTGGCCAGAGCCGGGAGGGGCGTGGCCAGAGCGGGCGGCGGGAGCGCGTCCCTCCCGCTCTCCTGAGGGGAAAAAAAAACGCCTTCGGGACGTGAAAAAAGCACTTTTGTGAGGTAAAAACCAGTTCTGTGAGGGGAAATCTGCCTTTCCTGAGATAAAAATCCACTTTACTGAGGCAAAACCTTTCCCCCTGAGGTAAAACACCTCTTTCCTGAAGTAAAAACCATCTTTCTGAGGTGAAAAATATTATTTCCTAAGGTAAACCCATCCTCTGAGAAGTAAAATTTGCCTTTCCTCAGAGAAAAATCCACTTCTCTGAGATAAAACCTTCTCCCCTAACGTAAAACACCCCTTTTTAGAGGTAAGAATCCCCTTCCTGAGATGAAAAGTGCGGTTTAAGAGGTAAAATCCTCTTCTGTGATGCAAAATTTACTACTGCTGAGGGAAAAATCCACTTTTCTGAAGTCAAACCTTTCTCCCTGAGGGTAAAACACCCCTTTTTTAAGGTAAACCCCTCATCTGTGAGGTAAATTTCACCTTTCCTGTTTTCTGAGGTAAAACCTGTTTCTGGAGGTAAAATCCCCTTTTCTGAGGTGAAAAATGTTCTTTCGTGAGTTAAAACCCTCCTCTGAGGTACAATTTCTTTTTCCTGAGGTAAAAACCCTTTTTTCTGAGGTAAAAGTTTGCCCCCGAGGTAAAACACCCCTTTCCTAAGGTAAAAATCTCCCTTCCTAAGGCTAAAAAGTGTTCTTTCCTGAGCTCAAATCCTCCTCAGTGAGGTAAATTTACCTTTTCTTACATAAAAAGCACTTTTCTGAGGTTAAATCCCCCTCTCCAAGATGTCAAATGCTCTCTCCTGAGATAAACCCCTCTCTCGTGAGGTAAAATTTACCTTTTTGGGTGTATTTGGGGGTGTATTTTGTGGTACCTCAGGCTATTTGGGTGAGGGGGGTGTTTGGGGACGTTTTGGGGGTGTATTTTGGGGAGGGTTGGGCAGATCTCAGGGTATTTGGGGGATGTTTGGGTTTATTTTGGGGGCATTTTCTGGGTACCTTGGGGTATTGGGAGTGGGGTTGGGGTATTTTTGGGGTACCTTGGGGTCTTTGAGAGCAGGGGGGGGGTGTGTGTGTTTTGGGGGTACCTCGGGGTATTTGAGGGTATTTTGGGGGTACCTCAGGGTAGACGCCGATGAGACTCTGGGCCTTGGTGTAAAACTCCTCCTTGAGGGAGATGACAATGGCCTGGAAGTTGGCAGCCGACTGCTCCTTGATGTAATTGGCCACCTGGGAGACCCCAAAATCCATCAGGATGCCCCAAAAATGGGGTGAGTGACCCCAAAAATGAGGAGTGGGGGTGAAGAACTCCACCCACCCTGGTGCAGGGCTGGGGGAGGCTGAAATGACACCCCCAGACCCCAAAATCACATGGAGGGACCCCCAAAACTGGTCAAGGGAACCCCAAAAATGGATGAAGGACTCCAAAATTGGGGCAGGGGACCACAAAAATGCATGGGGGACCCCAAAACTGGGGAGGGAACCCACACCTGGGGCAGCAAAATTGGTTTATTGAGAGTGAAAGTGGGACTGGGGAAGGCTGAAGTGACACCCCCAGACCTCAAAATTGCACGGGGGGGACCCCAAAATGGATGGAGGACCCCAGAAATGGGGCAAGAGACCCCAAAATTGCAGTAGGGAGCCCCAAAATTGGGGTGTGGGAGGGCAAAACCCCTCCCTGGGCAGCAAAATTGGCTCACTGAGGCTGTAAACGGGACTGAGGAAAGTTGAAGTGACGTGAGGAGAGCCCCAAAATGGGGTGGGGGACCCCCCAGAGCCCCCACCTTGCCGATGTTGGTGTTGTCCAGCGCTGCGTCGATCTCATCCAGCACAAAGAACGGGGCTGGTTTGTAACTGGGGGGGCCAAAAATGGGGTGAGACCCCCAAAAATGGGGACTCTGGAAGGGAAGGCAACACCCCTGGGGGTCCCAGTCCTGCCCAGTCCCTCCCAGTGTCCCCACAACCCCACGGTGACTCCCCCAAAAGGAGGATTATGGGGGTCTCAGCAGAACCTCTGGGGGTCCCAGTCCCTCCCAGTGCCCCTCTCAGCCCCCCCAGAAGAGGATTGGGGGGGTCCCAGGGGTTTGGGGGCATCCCCAGGGGTCCCAGTCTCACCCAGTGTCCCCCCCAGTGCCCCTCATAGAGGGTCAGGGGGATCCCTGGGCTATGAGGGGGGGTCCCCAAGCTTGGGGGAGAGAACCCTTAGGGTTTGGGGGGGACCTGCTGGGGTCCCAGTCCCACCCAGTGCCTCTCCCAGCAACCCCCCCCAGAAGTGGAGGCAGGGTAGACCCTTCCCCCCGGGACTTTGGGGTGGCCCCAGGGGTTTGGGGGGATCCCCTGGAGTTCCCAGTCCCACCCAGTGCCCTCCCAGTGCCCCCCAGAGGAGGGGCTGGGGGGTCCCAGGGTTCTGGGGTCCCACCTGTGGATGGCGAAGAGCAGCGCGAGGGCGGCCACGGTTTTCTCCCCGCCCGACAGGTTGTCCATGGGCCGGAATCGCTTCCCAGGGGCCACACAGTTGTAGTTGATCCCATCCAGGTACGGCTCCTCCGGGTTCTCGGGGCCCAGGAATGCCTGGGGGGGGACACAGGGGTGATTAGAGGGATGTTTGGGGGTTCCCTGGGCCCGAGGGGGGGAAAAGGGGTCACTGGGGACACAGGGGGAACAGAGAAGGCTCTGAGTGTGCAAGGTGAGGGGTGCGGCCAGGTGAGCCCTGGGCAGGTGTGCAAAGCCCCCAGACAAAGCTCTGCAGGTGTGCCAGCCCTGCACAGGTGTGCCAGCACTGCACAGGTGTGTGAGCCCCACACAGGTGTGTGAGCCCCACACAGGTGTGTGAGCCCCAGACAGGTGTGCCAGCCCTGTGTGAGCCCCAGACAGGTGTGCCAGCCCTGTGTGAGCCCCAGACAGGTGTGTGAGCCCCAGACAGGTGTGCCAGCCCTGTGTGAGCCCCAGACAGGTGTGTGAGCCCCAGACAGGTGTGCCAGCCCCGTGTGAGCCCCAGACAGGTGTGTGAGACCCAGACAGGTGTGCCAGCCTGTGCCAGGGCGGGGTGCTGTGCCATCCCCCCGTGCAGCCCCCCCTCACCTGGGCGCTGCTGTTGCGGGACAGGGCCTTGTAGATCTCGTCGATGTTGGTGGCCACGGCCTCGAAGCAGGAGTTGAAGCGATCGAATCTCTCCTTCTTCATCTGCTCAAACGCCTGCTTGGCCTTCTTGGCTCGTTTGCGCGCGGCCTCGAACTCTGGGGGACCCCGAGGGAACATCAGGGACATCCCATGGCCCTCCACATCCCTCGGGGCCCATTGAGGTCATGCCCTGTCCCTGTGTCCCCCCTATCCGTGTCCCTCCATCTGTCTCCTGTGTCTCCCTGGGTCCCACCATCCGAGCTCTCCCATCCAAGGTCTCCTGGAGCTTGTCCTGGACACTCCCCTGCCCCCCCATCCGTGTTCCCCGTGTCCACCCGTGTCCCACCGTCCGAGGTCTCCTGGAACTTGTCCCGGACGCTCTCCAGTTTCTCCATGGCCTTCATGTTGGGCGCAGCGATCCTCTGCAGGACGCTCTGCTGCTCCGTGAGCCGCTGCTGCAGCGCCGCCATCTCCTGACGGATCTCCTCCTCCGCCTGTGCGTCCTGCGGGCGGGGCACGGCTCAGGGGTGGGGACAAACAGGGTGGGGCCAAACAGGGCGGGGCACGGCTCAGGGCAGGGCACAGCTCAGGGCGGTGCCAAACAGGGCGGTGCCAAACAGGGTGGGGCACAGCTCAGGGCAGGGTACAGCTCAGGGCGGTGCCAAACAGGGTGGGGCATGGTTCAGGGCAGGGCCAGACAGGGTGGGGCACAGCTCAGGGGCGGGGTTAAATGGGGTGGGACATGGCAACCCCCACCACGGAATCCCAGGTTAGGGGTGTGACCTCAGTCAGGTGGGTGTGGCCCCCACTTGGGGGTGTGCTCTTAGATGGGGGTGTGGCCTCAATGAGTGGGAGGGGCCAGAACCAAATCAGCAAGTGGGAGGAGTCAGTGGAAATAAGGGGGCTAGGGGGAGTGGGAGGGGCCAGAGAGAGATGGGAGGGACCACTGCAAGTAGGTGGGACCAGAAGCAGATGGGAGGGGCCAGAAGGGAGTGGGAGGGAGCAGAAGGTGGGGGGTGGGTCCCAAAGGAAGGTGTGACCAGAAAGGGGGGGCTGTCCCAAAGCAGGGGGTCCCTCACACCTTGAGCTCCTCGGGCAGGTCGCTGTAGTCGATCTCGATCAGGGCTTCACGCGCGTAGAGGCTGGAGCTGCGCTGGGAGCTGCCCCCCGGCTCCTCCCCGGCTCCTCCGCCCTGGGGGGACAGGGGGGTTAGGGGGGCATTAAGGGACACGGAAGCTGCGCTGGGAGCTGCTCCCCTGGACCCTCCACCTTGAGGGGGACACGGGGGGATAAGGGGGACATGGAGGGTCAGTGGAACATGGGGGGGATAAGGAGGACACAGAGGGTCAGAGGGACATGGAGAAGGGACACGGGGGGATACAGGAGACATGAAGGGTCAGTGGGATATGGGGGGGACACGGGAGGATCAGGGGGACATGGAGGGTCAGTGGGACATGAGGGGTCAGTGGGACATGGGGGGGGACACAGGGGGATCAGGTGGACATGGAGGGTCAGTGGGACATGGCGGGGGCACAGTGGGATGTGGTGAGGACACACTCCAGAAGACAGGACAAGTTCCATGACACCTCAGCTGGGGTGACAGGGTGCGAGCCAGGTGGTGTCAGGGGTGTCTCAAAGCCCCCCAGATCCCCACCTCCTCCTGGCTGATGTCGTCCATGGAGCCCCTGGCCAGGGGCAGCCGGATGTCCTGCATTTTACAGGCCTGGAGCAGGTTGTGGCGGTCGCTGCGTTTCTGCTCCAGCTTCGTCTCGATGGCCGTCACCTCCTTCTGCAGGTGAGTCATCTCCCTGGGGGCAAGGGGGACACACCCGGGGGGTCAGGGACACACCCTAGGGGGCATGGACACCCCCCCAGGGTTCATACCCCTCCCCATGTACCCCTGGCTGTGCCTGCAGGCCCTTAGAGCCCTCCACAGGACTTAGCCCCACCCACACCCCTTAGCCCCACCCACAACCCCTACCCCCTTAGCCCCACCCACAACCCCTAGCCCCACCCACAAGCTGTGTAGCCCTTCCCATAACCCCCACCCCTTTGCCCTGTCCTCACTTGTTGGCCCCACCCCTTACCCCACCCTGTTTGGCCCCACCCTCCCTTGTTGGCCCCCGCCCTCACTTGTTGGCCCCGCCCAGCTTCTTCCGGATCTCGTCCATCTCGTGGTTCTTGTCGTTCACCTCCGACTTCTTGGCCAGGTGTTGGTTCTTCAGGTCCTGCAGCTGCGCCATCGTCTCGTCGATGATCTTCATGTGCCGCTGCTCCTCCTGAGGTGGGGACCCCAAAATCACCACAAATCACCCCAAAAATATCCAAAAATCACCCAAAAAACACTCCCCATCGTCTCGTCAATGATCATCATGTGCCGCCGCTCCTCCTGAGGTGGGGACCCCAAAATCACGCCAAACCCACCCAAATCACCCTCAAACCCCTCCAGTGTCGCTGTTCTTCCAGGGGACCAAAACCACCCCCAAACATCCCAAATGCCCCCAAACCTTTTTGAGTTCTGCCCTCTCTCCCTTGTTCTTGTGCTCTCCCTGTTCCCACCTCAGCACCTTCTGCTGCTCCTCCCACCCCATCAGCCCCCCAACCAGGGATACTCAAAACCCCCCCCCAAAACACCCCAAATGCCCCCAGACCTTCTTGAGCTTCTCGATCTCGGCCTCGTCCTTGCGCACCCCCTGCTCCCACATCAGCACCTTCTCCTGGTCCTCCCGGAGCTGGTTCCGCTCGAAATCCAGCTGAATTCCCAGCCGGGTCTTCTGGTTCTCGAACTCCAGTCTGGAAGGGCCCCAAAATGTTTGGGAAGGTGGTCCTTTGAGGGTGTAGGGGTGCCCCTTCCTTCATTTTTTAAGGTCCCCTGGGGTTCCAGGTGTCCCCTCTCGCAATTCTGGGGTCCCCTGAGGGTCCAGGGGTGTTCCCTCCCCCAATTTTGAGGCCTCCTCACCTTTTCTTGGCAATCTCGTTCTGCCTCTTCACCTTTTCCTCCTCGAACTCCCTGATGTTTCTGACCCCGATTTCCCGGCAAAACTCCTCAAAAACTTCATCCTCCACCTGGAGGGGGGGGAAACATCAGCCTGGGACCCCCCAAATCCCCCCCAGACCTTCCAACACCCCTCCAAAAACCCCACCTGGTTCATCTTCTCCTTCAGGTCCTTCATCTCCCGCTCCCGGCCTTGGATGATCCGTTTGATGTCGTTGATTCGTGGCCCAAAATTGGCCAATTCACTCTCAAGTTTGGACTTTTCCTGGGGGGAAGGCGGGGGGGTGTGGAAATGGGAATTAGGGGGTGGGAAGGACCCTCCTGAACCCTAAAATCTGTGAACCCCAGAATATCCCCTGAACCCCCAAAGTTCCTCCCAGAACCAATAACACCCACAGGGAAGGACATGAATCCCCCTAAAAGAGCTGTTTTAGAGCCCAGAGACTCCCCAAAATGCCCCCAAAAAGGGAGATAAGAACATCCCAAGGACCCCCCTGAACCCCCAAATCCCTCTACACCCAAAATCCCCCCCCCAGACCCAATAACACCCACAGGGGTGGCTCTGAATTCCCCCAAAACAGCTGATTTAGAGCCCAAAGTCCCCCAGAACACCTGAAAAAGGAGGCATTTCTCCCCAAAAAGAGGGAATTTCTCTCCAAAAAGGGGATTTCTCCCCCCCAGGCCCCTCCCCAGCAGCACCTGCAGGTTCAGGGCCAGGTGCCGGGTCTTGGTCTGCTCCAGGTCGCTCTGGGAGTACTTGAGGCGCATTTGGAGCCCGTGGGCCTGGGACTGCACCTGGCGCAGCTCGGCCTCCTTGCGCTTGGCCTTCATCTGCTCCTGGGGGGCAACGGCGGGAACGGGTCAGGGGGGCAACCTGGGGGTCCCCAAACCCCAAACAGGACTTCACAAACTCCAAATGGGACTTCACAAACCCTAAATGGGACTTCACAAACCCCAGGTGGGGCTTCACAAACCCCAAACGGGATTTACAAACCCCAAATGGGGGTCCCCAAACCCTAAGTGGGGCTTCACAAACCCCAAATGGGGGTCCCCAAACCCCAAGTGGGACTTCACAAACCCCAAATGGGAGTCCCCAAACCCCAAATGGGACTTCACAAACCCCAAATGGGGCTTCATAAATCCCAAATGGGGCTTCACAACCCCCAAATAGGACTTCAGAAACCCCAAATGGGGGTCCCCAAACCCTAAATGGGACTTCACAAACCCCAGGTGGGGCTTCACAAACCCCAAATGGGACTTCATGAGCTGTTTGGGGAGAGGAGGAAGGGGAAGGTTGGGTGGGGGAAGAAAACTTCTGGGAGGGGGAGAAGAACTTTTTGGAGGGGAACCAAAAGTTTGGGGGGTGGGAGGAGAACAGGTTTGGAGGAAACAAGAACGTTTAGGAGGAAACAAGTTTTTAGGGTGAAATGGGAACTTTTGGTGGGAAACAACGACTTTGGGTGGTGGAAGAAGAACTTTGGGGGAAAACAAGAACTTTTGGCAGGGAACAGGAAGTTTTTTGTTGAAATGAGGTTTTTGTGGTAATGAAGAAGTTTGGGGATGAAAGAACTTTTATAAGTGGAAGAAAAACTCTTTTGGGGGAACGTGAACTTTTGAAAGGAATGACAACTTTTGGGGGAAACAAGGTTTTAGGAGGAAATGAACTTTTAGGGAGAAAGAATTTTAGAAGGAGAAAAAGGGACTTTTTTATGGGGAAAGAAGAACATTTTTACAGGAAGCAAGAGGTTTTGGAAGGAAACGAGAACTGTTAGGATGAAACAAGGATTTCAGGAGGGGACACAGGAAGCTTTTGGGGAGGAGGCACCTTGAGCTCCTCGGTGAGTCGCTCCTTCTTCTCCTTGAGCTTGTCCACGGCCTTCTCATCCCAGCGCCGGGCCTTGGCCTTGAGGTCACTGGCACCCCCTGAGATCACCCCCGACTTCTGGAACAGGGTCCCGTCCAGGGCCACGGTCTGGGGAGGGGGAAAGGGGGTTTGGGGTCACCTAGGGGGTCCAGGGAATGGGGGAACCCCCCAAATCACCCCACAGTTCTGGAATGGGGTTCTGTCCATGGCCTGGAGAGGGGGAAAGGGGGCTTGGGGTCACCTGGGGGGTCCAGGGAATGGGGGAACCCCCAAATCACCCACAGTTCTGGAATGGGGTTCTGTCCATGGCCTGGAGAGGGGAAAGGGGGCTTGGGGTCACCTGGGGGGTCCAGGGAATGGGGGAACCCCCAAAATCACCCCTGACTTCTGGAACAGGGTCCTGTCCAGGGCCACGGTCTGGGGAGGGGGAAAGGGGGTTTGGGGTCACCTAGGGGGTCCAGGAAATGGAGGAACCCCCCAAAATCACCCCACAGTTCTGGAATGGGGTTCTGTCCATGGCCTGGGGAGGAGGGAAGGGAGCTTAGGGTCACCTGGGGGTCCAGGAATGGGGAAACCCCCAAAATCACCCCCGAGTTCTGGGACAGGGACCTGTCCAGGGCAATCATCTAGGAGGGATGTGGGGGTCACCTGTGGGGAGACAGGGGATGAGGGGACGCCCCTTTGTGCCAATGGAGCCCCTGAATGTGATGGGGGAGGTGTTTGGGGGTCCAGGGTGGTCTGGGGGGTACAGGGATGGGGGGTATCCCCTCTATGCCTCTGGTGCCCCCCAAACCTGATCCTCCTGGGGTCAGGGGTGTTTGGGGTACGGGGGGTCCACGGGGCTTCCCTGAGGGGTACAAGGGGTGCCCACCTTGTGCCTCTGGAGCCCCACAAAGACAATCCTCTGAGGATGGGGGGTGCAGGGGTCGGGATGGGGGCTCTCAGGGATGGGGGGTGCCCACCTTGTGCCTCTGGTGCCCCCCAAAGGTGATAGGGTGGTTTGGGGGTCCCTGGAGGTTCAGGGGGGTCTGAGGGAATGGGGTTGCCCACCTTGTGCCTCTGGTGTCCCCCAAAGGCGATCCTCCGAGCGTCCTCCACGTTGTCACAGACCAGGGCGTTGCCGCAGGCGAACTGCAGGGCCTTCTTGATGTGGGGGGGCTCGTAGCGGATCACGTCGATCACCAGCTTCGCCCCCCGCAGCTCCCGCAGCTTCTCGTCCGTGGGCTTCACCTGCACCCCAAAAATGGGGTCAGGAACCCCAAACATGGGGTCAGACTCCCCCCCCCAATCCCCTGCAGCTTCTTATCCGTGGGCTTCACCTGCACCCCAAAAATGGGGTCAGGAACCCCAAACATGGGGTCAGACAACCCAAAACTGGGGTCAGAACCACCCCCACCCCCCAATCCCCTGCAGCTCCCACAGCTTCTTGTCCACGGACTCCACCTGAACTGGCGGTGAGAACCCCAAAGTTGGGGGGGAACCCCAAAAATGGGGGTCAGGAACCCCAAAACCCCAAACTGGGGCACTACACACCCCAACCCCCAGATGTGGGATCCCCTCACCCACCTCGAGGTGGTCGGGGGGCAGGAAGGTCTCGGGCTCCCCAAACCTCTCACAGCGGCCCCAGGAACCCAACCCCCAGATGTGGGGTCCTCTCACCTCGAGGTAGTCGAGGGGCAGGAAGGTCTCGGGGTCCCCAAACCCCTCATGGGGTCCCCTCAAGGAATCCCAACCCCCCAGATTTGGGGTTCTCTCACCTCGAGGTAGTCGAGGGGCAGGAAGGTCTCGGGCTCCCCGCGCTGTTCCTTGATGTACTGGATGCAATCCCGGCCCGTCTTCTCCGAGTCCACGATGATGGCGTCCATGTTCTTGCCCAGCACCTTCGTCACCGCGATCTGGTACTTCTTCTGTGTCGGCTGGCACAGGTCGATCAGCCGCCCGTACTGTGAGAGGGACCCCAGAAACGGGATCAGGAACCCCAAAAACAGAATCAGGGACCCCGAAAATGGGTCAGGGACCCCAGAAATGGGATCAGGGACCCCAGAAATGGGTCAGAGGACCCCAAAAACGGGATCAGGGACCCCAAAAATGGGTCAGGGACCCCAAAAAACAGGATCAGGGACCC
This sequence comes from Myiozetetes cayanensis, assembly GCF_022539395.1. Taxonomy (NCBI): domain Eukaryota; kingdom Metazoa; phylum Chordata; class Aves; order Passeriformes; family Tyrannidae; genus Myiozetetes; species Myiozetetes cayanensis. Next base: position 206,096 of record NW_026087865.1, on the reverse strand, counting down.
CAAAAATGGCATCAGGGACCCCAGAAACATGGCCATGTGACCCCAAAAACATGGTCAGGGACCCCAAAAACGGGATCAGGGACCCTGGGAATGGGGAGGGAGGTGAGGAGGGAACAGGGGTGGTGAAGAGGGAACAGGGGTTTAGGTTCTTCTCTGGAGGTTGGCACAGGTCAATCAGTCACCTCCTGTACTGCAGGAGGGACCCCAAAAACGGGTCAGGGGACCCCAAAAATGGCATCAGGGAGGGACTGCAAAATCATGGTCAGAGAGGTGAGGGTGGTGAAGAGGGAACAGGGGTTTAGGTTCTTCTGTGTCAGCAGAATCAGGTTGATGAGCTGCCTGTACTGCAAGAGGGACCCCAAAAACGGGTCAGGAGATCCCAAAACCAGGTCAAGGGAACCCAAAAACGGGTCAGGGGATCCCAAAAATGGCATCAGGGACCCCAAAAACATGGTCAGGACCCCCAGAAATGGGAGAAGAGGGGAGGAGGGAACAGGGGTTTGGGGCTCGGGTTCTTCTGTGTGGGCTGGCACAGGATGAGGAGCTGCCTGAACTGCAGGGGGAGAGATCCAAAAATGGGGTGAGGAATGCCAAAAATGGGGAGAAGGACCCCAAAAATAGGAGGGGAGGAGGGGGTTGGGAAGTGGGTTTGGGGGTCAAGGTCTTCTGGGTAGGCTGGTGCAGGTCCATGAGGCACCCATGGGGGGAAAGACCCCGAAATCAGGTCAGGAGACTCCGAAAATGGGGTGAGGGACCACATTTTGGGGTGCGGGTTTTGGGGGGCACAGATTTGGGGTTTCACTCACTACCAAGCCTGGGTAGAGCTGTGAGTCCCGGGATGGTTTTAGGGGTGCAGATTTTTGGGGGGCAGGTTTTGGGGCACAGGTTTGGGGTCCCACTCACCACGGAGCCCGGGTAGAGGCGTTTGATGCTGTCCATGATCTCGGCCTTGCGCTGCTGCCGGCTGCTCTCCTGGCGGTCGATCCGCGCGTCCCCGAGCTGCTCCATCACCTGGTTCAGCTCCTTGTTGATCTCGTCGATGCGGCGCTTGGCCAGTTCCACCTCCTCCGTCAGCTCCCCCTCCAGCCTCTTCTGCTCCTCCAGGGACTGCCTGGGGGGAGAACAGGGGGCTTGGAGGGCTTTGGGGGGATTTAAGGGGTTCAGTCCCATCCCTCGGAGCCTTTTCTGTTTCTCCAAGGACTCTCTGGGGCCCACAGGAGGTTTGGGACTCTTGTCCCACCCCCTTGAACTCTGTGGCCATGGGACCCCCGGGGTGGCCATGTCAGGGGTCCTGGTGTCCCCAGTCCTCCCCTCCAGTGCCTCCAGCCCCCCCAGACCCCCTGAAGCCCCCAGACGCCACTTGCTGGTTGCGATGTACTCCTCCAGCTTCTCGATTCGCTTCTGGTTCTCCTCGATCTCCCGCAGCTTCTGCTTGATCTTGGCCTGGGGGAGGGAGCAGCTCGGGGGGTTTCCAGGCTCTGAGGGCATCTGGGCACCCTGGGGGGTTTAGAGCCCCCCACCCTCACCTCGGTCTCCACTTTCTTCCTCTCCTCCAGGTCCAGCCGATCCTGATCTGCCTTCTGGTCGCGGTTGAACTTCTCGAGCTCCTGGGCCAGGGTGGCGGCGCGTTTGCTGGCCTCCTCCTTCAGCCGGTGGTACTTCTTCACCTGCGGGACCCCAAAGGCGTGGGGTCAAATCCCAAAGGGATTGGGCCCAAATCTCAGTGGGATCAGCCTAAATCCCACTGGGACTGGCCCAAATCCTACTGGGATCCAGGCCCACCTGGAGCTTCCCAAATCCCCCTGGCCCAGCCCCAAGCCCCCCAGCTGCTCCGTACCTGGTTCTCCTCCAGGGTGAGGTCCCTGCCCTGGCTCTGACTCTCCTCCTCCATGCGCTCCTCGAATTCCTGCCGGGATTTCTCCACGGACACCATCTCCTTCTCCAGCTCGTCCATGTCCGCCTTGCGCTTCTTGTACTGCTTCTGGGCGTTCTGGAGGGATTTCCGGGCCGCCTCCAGCTTCTTGATCTTGTGGGACGTGTTTTCCTTGGCCTTGATGTACTGGGGCCTCTTCTGGTTCAGCTCCGAGTCCTTCTCCCTGCGGAAAATCCCCGGATGAAGCCGAGGCAGCCCCTCCTGGAACCCTCTCCCATAATCCCATCTGATCTATGGAAGGTGTCCCTGCCCATGGTGGGGATTGGAACATGATGACCCTTAAAGTGTGTTTTTCTAACCCAAACCATTCCAGGATTCTGGAGTCCTTCTGCTACAGAGACAAGCTGGGAAAGCTGGGATTGTCCAGCTGGGATTGGATGAGGTTTGGAGCCACCTGGTCTATAGGAAGCGTCCCGGCCTATGACTGGAACCAGACAGACTTAAATCCTAGTTTTTAACCATTCCAACCCAAACCATTCCATGACTTTAGAACCCCTCTTCTATGGATTCAGGCATGGAAAACTGGGACTGCACAGTTGGAGTTTTCCAAGGCCTGGGGCCACGTGGTTTATAGAAGGTGTCCCCACCCACAGCTGAAACTGGACAGACTTTAACCTTGTTTTTGACCATTTGAACCCCACCATTCCAGGATTCCCTGACTCCCTGCTGCCAGGATTCCCTGATCCCAGGGAATCCTCCCCCTGCCCTCACTTGATCTCCTTCTCGATCTGCTGCTGCTCCCTCATCATCTTGCCCAGCTCCTTCTTGCGGTCCTTGAGCTCGTCCTCCACCCGGTCCATCCTCTTCTTGTCCTTGTCGATCTCCCTGTTCTTGGTGCCCAATTCCTTGTTGAGCTTCTCGATCTCGGCCTCGTTGTGGAAGAGTTTGAAGAGCTGCAGCTGCACCTGGGCCCGAACCACCTCGTCCTTCAGCCGCTGGTACCGGTCGGCCTGGGGGGAGACAGGGCTGGGGGTCCTGCCAGGCACTGCCCGGGCTGCCCTCGCTCCTTGGCCTCCTTTATCCCATCCTGACCTTCCCTTATCCCATCCTGACCCTCCTTTATCCCATCCTGACCCTCCTTATCCCATCCTGACCTCCTTTATCTCCATCCTGACCCTCCCTTATCCCATCCTGACCTTCCTTTATCCCATCCTGACCCTCCTTTAAACCCATCCTGACCTTCCTTATCCCATCCTGACCTCCTTTATCTCCATCCTGACTCTCCTTTCACCATCCAGTCAAAGCCTCTTCCTCATTCCTTTCCTTTCTCTACCCTTCCCATGACAAAGGGAGGTTCTCCCTCGTTCCTTTCCCATCCTTCCCATTTTTCCATAATTTAATCAAAGAATCTCCCTCGTTTCTTTTGCTCCTTCTCTTTCCCATCCTTCCCATCTTTCAATGGAAGAATCTTCCTCATTCCTTTTTCTCATTCTTTTCCTTTCTTCCCTTTCCTCATCCTTCCCTTTCCCATCTTTCCTATTTTTCCATAACTCAGTCAGAGAATTTTCCTGATTTCTTTTGCTCCTTCTCCTTCCCATCCTTCCTGTTTTTCCATGACACGAGTATCTCTCTTGTTTCTTTTCCTTATTCTCTTCCCATCTTTCTCTTTCCTATTCTTCCCCTTTTTCCATTACATGAGGATCTCCCTTACTCCTTTACATCCTTCCCCTTCCCGTGACAATGGAAAGATGTCCCTCATTCCTGTTCCATCCTAACCCTTTTCCCACAACTCAACATAAGCACCTCCCTTATTCCTTTTTGTCCTTTTTCTTCCCATCCTTTCCCCTTTTTCCATGACAAGGTGAGAGTCTCCTTCATCCCTCCCCTATCCCGACCCTTTCTCCATAACTCACTGGGAGGATCTCTCTCCTTCCCTTCCCACCCCAACCTCCCCCGCATCATTTCCCATCCATCTCACCCCCAGCTCACCCCTCTCCTCCCCGTTCCCCCCGTCCTTCACCCTCCTCCCAACCAACCCTTCCAGCTCCCCCCCGAGCCCGTTTTTCCCGGGATTTCCCGGCGTTCCCAGACCTCCTCCTTCTCCTGCTTGGCCTCCTTGCGCTCGGCCGCGATGTTCTTCTTGCGGTGGTAGTTGAACTGCGTGTCCTCCTCGGCCTTCACCATCTCCTTCTTGCGCTTGTCGTACTCGGGGGCCAGTTCCCCGGAGCGGGAGATCTCCTCGAACAGGGCTGTCCTCTCCTTGGGGTTCTTCATGGCGATGGATTCCACGGCCCCCTGGAAAAACGGGGACCCAGAACCTCAGAGGTGGAAGGGGGATCCCAAAATGGGGGGACTGAACCCCCTGAACAGAGCTGTCCTCTCCCTGGGGTTCTTCACGGCCATGGACTCCACGGCCCCCTCGGAACAGCAGGGTCAGGGGAGGCCTCAAATCCTCAGGGGGATCCTGGGGGATCCCTGTGGGGAGGGGCGATGGGGGAGACTCCCCCAAATCCTGATGGAGGTCTGGGTTATCCCACTGGGAAGGGGCAGTTCCCTGGAGCAATTGATACTCTCAATCAGCACCTTGGGGGTCCTTCGTGGAATCCTGTGGAAAGGAGGGCCGGGGGGGTTCCCCAAATTCTGATGGGGAGTCCCCAAATGCTGACGGGAGTCTGGGGTCTCCCTCTGGGATGAGGCAATGGAGGAACCACCCCCCAAATCCCCATGGGGCACCCCATTGGCTTTTAGGAGCCCCAAAACCTCTAAAACCTCCAAGCCCCCATAATGGCCCCCCAAGCCCCTCTTAACCCCCGCTGGACCATTTTCCCAATCCCTCAACCTGGAAGACGAGGAAGTTCCGGGCCTTGATGAGGATTCCCAGCTTTTCCAGCTCCTCGCTGTACTCGCTCAGCTGCACCACCCGGTTGTTGATCTTGTACTCGGAGGAGCTGCCTGGGACCGGCATTTTGGGGGGTCACAGGGGACCCCCAAACCCTAAACCCCCTCCAAGCCCTGTGACCCTCTTTGACCCAGAGTGATGGGAGTGAAAGAGCAGCCCCCTCCTTGGAGCTGCCTGTTCCAGGGGATTCAAGGGGATTTGGGGAGCTCAGAGGGGCCCCCTCCAAACCCTAAACCCTCCATAATGTCCCTCCCAAACCCTGTGCCCCCTAAAACGTGTGCACCCCCTGGCCCCTTCCTTGGACCTGCCTGTGCTGGATCTGGGGGGGATTTTGAGGAGTCAGAGGGGTCCCTCACACCCTAAAACCCCCCAAAATGTGTCCCCACAAACCTCCCATAACGCAAAGATCCCTTCCCATACCCACCCGCATCAAACCCAAACCTGAAACTCTACGACATCACCCCAAAACTCACATGTGTCCCCAGAACTCCTGTGTCTCTCCCTAAAACTCCCCCCTATCACCCTGAAATCCTCCTGGCTTCCCCCAAACCCCCCATGGGTGCCCTCCCAGCCCCCTGTGCCCCCACACCGACGATGATGTGGGCGAAGGTCCCGTCCTCAGAGTGCACCCACAGTCCCCTCCCCAAACCCCCATATCACCCCAAACCTCCCAAAACTCCTTCATATCTCCCTGAAACCACTCCAACCCCCCCCTCCAAATTCCCTGTAGCTACCCCCCCAGCCTCCTGTGCCCCCTACCCCAACAATGATGCAGCCAAAGGTCCTGTCCTTGGGCCCCTCCCTGGAGTGCACCCACAGATCCCTCCCCAACACCCCAGTATCACCCCAAAGCACCCCTATCACCCCAAACCCGCCCCGTGCCCCCCATACCAGTGATGACGTGGGCAAAGGTCCTGTCCTCAGCCCTCTCCTCGGAGTGCACCCACAGATCCCTCCCCAAACCCCCCCATCACCCCAAATCCCCTGTGCCCCCTCGTGCCCCCCATACCAACGATGACATGGGCAAAGGTCCTGTCCTCAACCCCCTCCTCAGAGTACACCCCAATATCACCCCAAAGCACCTCTATCACCCCCAACCCTCCCTGTGCCCCCCCAATCACCCCAAAACCTCCCGTACTCCCCCTACCGACGATGACTCGGGCAAGGTCCTGTCCTCGGCCCCCTTTTCAGAGTACACCCACAGATCCCTTCCCAAACCCCCCCTGTGCCCCCCAAATCATTCCAAAGCACCTCTATCATCCCAAAGCCTCCCTGTGCCCCCCTGTGCCCCCCCATACCGACGATGACTCGGGCGAAGGTCCTGTCCTCGGCCCCCTCCTCAGAGTGCACCCCAATATCACCCCAAAGCACCTCTATCACCCCAAACCCTCCCTGTGCCCCTCAAATCACTCCAAAGCCCCCCTATCACCCCTGTGCCCCCCGTGCCCCCCACACCGACGATGACGCGGGTGAAGGTCCTGTCCTCGGCGCCCTCCTCAGAGTACACCCCAATATCACCCCAAACCCCCCCAATATCACCCCAAACCCCCCACACCGACGATGACACGGGTGAAGGTCCTGTCCTCGGCCCCCTCCTTGGAGTACACCCCAATATCACCCCAAACCCCCCAGTATCAACCCAAACCCCCCAATATCACCCCAAACCCCCAATATCACCCCAAACCCCCCCAATATCACCCCAAACCCCCCATACCGACGATGACGCGGGCGAAGGTCCTGTCCTCAGACCCCTCCTCAGAGTACACCATGCTGACGAAGGCCCTGCTGGCGGCGGGTTTGCCCACGGGCGCCCCGTGGATCAGGTCCCGCAGCGTCTTCACCCGCAGGTTGCTCGTCTTCTCCCCCAGGACGAAGCTGATGGCGTCCATCAGGTTGGACTTGCCTGGGGAGGGACGTGCGGGAGCTCAGGGGGGGCACCAGGGGACGGGGGGGGCTTGGTGGACACCAGGGAATGGGGGGAGAGTCAAGGGAATGGAAGGACGCAAGGGATGGGAGGGGTGAGGGTTTGGGGGGATATCAGGGAATTGTAGGGAGCCCTGGGAATTGGGGTGAGGGGCTTGGGGGAGCCCAGAGAATGGAGTTCCCAGGAATTGGGGGACCCCAGGGAATGGGGAAACGCCCTGGGAATGGGAGGCTTGACTGGGGTAACACAGGTAGGGGTGAGATGGAATGGGGAGGAAGGGGGAACGAGGGCGAAGCGAGGGGCTGGGGGGAAGCCCCGGGCTTGGAGGGGTGAGGGGCCCTCAGGGAACAGGAACGGGGTGGGTGGGACCCCCAAGGAATGGGGGATTGTCAGCGGGGACCCCAGAGAATGGGGGAGGGGTGCTGGAGGACAGAGAATAGGGCACCCCCCCGAGGAGGGCGGGGGTGAGGGGGGGAATTCAGGGTCCTTCCCCATCGCGCCCGGGGCCCCCCCGGACCCACCCGAGCCGTTGGGGCCGATGATGGCGGTGAAGCGGCGGAAGGGCCCGATGATCTGGCGGCCCTTGTACGACTTGAAGTTCTCGATCTCGATGAGCTTCAGGAAGCCCATGGTGGGGCCGGGGGTGTCCCGGGGTGTCCCGGGGGTTTCTGGGGTCCCGGGGGGGTTTGGGGGGGTCTCGGTCCCGCGGCCGCGGCGGGAAAGCGGCAGCTCCGGCGGCCGTTGACGACAGGGGAGTTGAGCCTCGCGATTGGCTCAGACTGCTGTCAATCTTCTCTTTAACCCCGCCCTCTCTCTTCTCATAGGTCAGCGGGGGCATTGGCGGGCCCACCCTGCTCTGCCTCACGATTGGCTTTTACTGCTGTCATTCTAGGACTTAATCCCGCCCCCTCCGCGCTGATAGGCCGCTGATTTGCATGCGGGGCTCCGCCCACCGCACTGTTTGATTGGTGGAGCAGGAGGCTCATTTGCATGGAACATACCAAGGCGGGAGGGGGCGAGGGTTATAAGGTGAGGCCGTTGCCATGGCAACGCAGGACGCGTTGCGGCAAAGAACGACGACATTGTGGGTTTTGGGGTAAAAATCGGGTTTATTGGTGATTGGATTTACACAAAGCGGGAAGGGGGGCTTGGCACCCCCTCCTTGTCCACCCCATGCCTCGCACGAGGGTTTACACGTGGCCCAGGTGTGACCCCTCGTGCAAACCCCGCCCCCCGTGGAGCCTCGTGTTATCCTCCCCGCCCCCCCCTCCCCCCGCTCCAGGAGCGCTTTATCCTTGTGTGAACCCCCCTTTCGTGAGGCCTTGTGTGACACAAGACCCTTCTGTGTCCTCGTGTGAACCCCCCACCCCCTCCCCGTGCCACAGGAGACCCCCGTGGATCCTCAAGTAAGCCCCTGTGGAAGCCAGAGCTCCTTCCCCCCCTGCCTCCACGAGCAACTTGAGCCCCTCGTGGATCATCCCCACAGCCTGGTGCCACACGAGCCCTCTGTGAGTCCTTGTGCAAGTCCCCTGTGTGTCCTCATGTGATGCCCCCCGTGTGACACAAGAGCCCCCCTGCCCCGGTGAGTCCAAGTCCCTCGTGTGAGTTCTTGTGTGACGTGATACGCCCCACCAAGCCCTCCCACACGGCCTGAGCCCCCTGGCCTCGTGCAAAGGCTTTGTGTCACCTCAAGTGTCACCTCAGGGGTGATGGTGGGGACACAGCACACGAGCCATGGTCCCCTGTGATCCCGTGTCACTACGTCACCGTGTGTGCCCCGGCGGTGGCGGTGGGGACACAACACGCAGGCCATGGCTCCAGGTGACCCCGTGTGACCCCATGTCATCGTGTGTGGCCCCAGCGGTGGCGGTGGGGACACGGCAAGCGGGCCATGGCTCCAGGTGACCCCGTGTGACCCCATGTCACCGTGTGCGGCGGTGCCGGTGGGGACACAGCACTCGGGCCATGGCCCGGGCCAGGCTGGTGCTGAAGGCGGCCGAGATCCAGGGGTTGGTGCAGCTGGTCAGGCTGGCCAAGAGCATCAGGATGGTGAAGGCGGGGCCTGGGGGACACGGGGACACTTGGTCACACCTGGGACACCCTGTGGCACCCCCAGGAACACCCCACGGACCCCCAGGGGCCCACCCACTGATACCCCTAGCCCCAGACAGAGCCCACCCTGGGATGGGGGAACATCAGTGTCACCCTCCCCTGTCCCCATATCCCCATGGCCCCAAGGTGACCCCCATGGCCCCTCCCCCCGTCCAGGTTACCCCCCCATTGCCAGTCCCACATTCCCCATAACTCCAAGCCCATCCCTGTGTCCCCATCACCACCCCATTGTACCCATATCCCCCCTCCATCTCCATGTTCCCATCCCCATGTTCCCCATGTCCCCCACTCCCCTTCCCCACGTTCCCATGACCCCAACACCACCCCCCATCTCCATTCCAACCCCTCCCCATGTCCCCTCATGTCCCTGCTCACCTTCCCGCGGTGCCCGAGGGTCCCACACGGCCCAGAGCTGGGCGCAGAAGAAGGGGGTCCAGCAGAGCACGAACACCCCCAGGACCACCACGGCCATCCTGTGGCTCTTGGCCCGGGCTCTCCCGAGCCCCCCGGGACCCCCCCGGCCCTCCCGGAGCTCTCGGGTCACCGCCAGCTGCAGCCCCCCCAGCAGCACCGCGGGGGCCACCAGCACGGCCAGGGCCACCCAGGTGATGTAGGCGCGGGCCCCCCAGGGCTCGATGAAGGTGGCCCAGCAGTCGCTCTCGCCCGGGGCCACCTCGCGCTGCCCGAAGATGCCCACCTGGGGCAGCCCGAAGAGCAGGGACAGCGCCCACGCCGTGGCCAGCGCGTCCCACCCGCGCCGGGCACGGCCCAGGGCAGAGCGGGCCCAGCCCAGGGCAGAGCCAGCCCACCCTGTGACTACCTGAGACCACCCTGTGGTGGCCCCAGACCCTCGTGTTGTGGCTTGAGGGGCCTCCATGGTGGTCCCAGACCCCTCTGTGGTGACCCAAGATACGCCCCTGGTGGTCCCAGACTCCCCTGCTGTGGCTTGAGATGCTCCCATGGTGGTCCCAGATTCCCCCATGTTGGTCTCAGCTTCACCTATGGTGGCATGAGCCACTCTTGTGGTGGCCACAGACACCCCTATTGTGGTCCCAAACCCACCCATGATGTCTTGAGACCCCTCTGTGGTGGCCCAAGACCCCTCTGTGGTAGCCCCAGAGACCCCTATGGTGGTCCCGGACACCCCCACCGTCGCCTGTGACAACGACCTTGAGGGCATCTGCGGGGACGATGGGGGTGATGGGGACATCAGGGGGACATGGAGGGTCACTGGGGTGCCATTGGGGCTTGGGGACATCAGGGGGACACGGAGGGACATTGGGGTGCCATTGGGGGTTGGTGGCATTGGGGTGACATGAGGGACTGGGGGTGTTGAGGTGTCACAGGGGCTTGGGGACTTCAAGGTGCCATTGGGACTTGGTGGCACTGAGGTGACATGGACGGTTGGGGACACTGGTGTGACATGGGGGTGTGAGGGGCACAAGGGGTATGTTGCAGTGACACTGCCCCTGCTGTCCCTGCTGTCCCCATGTCCCCACCCCCCAGCAGGTTCCCACGTTCCATCCCAGGTGTCCCGGCGTCCCTGTGCCCCGTCCCTGTCCCTCCCACTGTCCCCATGTCCCCACCCCCAGCACCCAGTGGGTCCCCATTCCCCATCCCTGGTGCCCCCGGTGCCCCCGCGCCCCCACCCCCAGCAGCCCCCACCCCTCCTCCAGCACCCAGTGGATCCCAGTGCCCCAACCTGCGTGTCCCCAGTGTCCCCCATGTCCCCACATCCCTGGACCCCCTCCCCAGTGTCCCCATCATCCCCGTGTCCCCACTCGCAGCACCTCCCGTCGGCTCCGCTGCCCTCCCAGCGCCCCAGGTCCCCGCTCCCCACCTCTGGCACCCTCGTAATCCCCACACCCCTTCCCCAGCACCCCCCACACCCCTTTGCCCCCCGCCCTCCCCCGCCCTCCCCTCAGCGACCCCCAGACGGTGCCTTCGCCCTCCCCGCCCCGCGCGACCCCGAACGGCCACCCAAGGGCGCTGCGGCCGCGACCCCGTCCCCGCAGTGTCCCCAAAGGCCACCACGCCGCGCGTTCCCCCTGCAGCCCTCCGAGCGGCCACCCACGGGCGCCGCGGCCGCGATGCCCCCCCGAGGCCGCCCCCAGGGGCCGGGTGATGGCGCGGTGGCGGTCCCAGGCCATGGCCACGGCCACGTAGGCCGAGGCGAACATGGCCACCCCCTGCAGGTACTTGGTGACCCTACAGAGCACGTCGGGCCCCGAGCGGTCGGTGAGGTCCCAGAGCAGCTGCGGCAGGACCTGCCCCGCGGCCGCCGACAGGTCCGCCAGGCTCAGGTGCCGCAGGTAGCGGCGCAGGGGGCGGGCGGGGCGGAGAGGGGGGTCCCCGGGACCGCTGGGGAACCCCCTGGGGGCTGAGCGCCACCAGCACCAGGATGTTGCCCCCAGGGCCAGGACCAGGATGACGGACAGGACCCCGATCTCGGCCATGGCCAGCGCGGCGTCGCGGGGAGGGAGGGGTCCCTCTCGGGGGCTGTGGGGGCTGTGGGAGAAGGAGGTGGTTAAATGGGGATCTGGGGGCGTCATGGGTTGGGTGTATGGGGGGTTTAGGGGTGCCCACGGGGAGCTGTGGAGAAGGGGGCTGTTAAATGGGGCCTGGGAAGGTTATGGCGGTGTATGAGGGGTTCGGGGGTGCACAGGGGAACTGAGGGAGCCGGAGGGGCTTGTGGGAGGGTCAGGGGTTAAAGGTGGTCTAGGGGGTCATAGGAAGGTGTGAGGGGGTTTAGGAGGTGCCAGGTGGGACTGGGGATGGGGGTTGGGAGGGTAAGAGGGGGCCTGGGGGCTGTTTAAGGGGATCTGTAGCAGGGGGTTTGGGGGAAAGGGCAGCCTGTGGGAAGGGGGTTGGAGGGGTTGGGGAAAGGGGGGTGGTCCAGGGAGGTGGGAGGTGCAGGGGGGGTGTTGTGTAAAGAGTGGGGCCCCCCAGCTCCCCCCCTGCCGTGTCCCCTCATACCTCCATGGGAGTTTTGGAGGTCCCTCGGTGGGGGGGGGTGAGGGGGGTGGTCAATCCCCAGCCACCTCTGTCCCCTTGGCACCAGTTCACCTGTTACTGGTGGCACTGGGAAAGGCTGTGGTGGACTGGGCAGACTGGGAGGGGGGAGGGGACCCCCCCAGCAGTGATGTCATGGCACCTCTGGGTGCTGGGGTGGGGGGGAGGCAAAAAAATTCCTTCCTCATTCCCCAAAATCCTGATAAGGGCAGGAAAGGACCCGGGTGAGCCCCTCCCCCACCCCCCCAGGGGACCCAGTGGTGGGGGGGGCACCCCCCAGGGACCCCCCCTCCCCAGGAGAGGCCTCAGGCTCAGTCCCATAATGGTTTATGGCCTGGAACTGGGAGCACTGGGAGGCACTCAGGGGGCTGGTGGGGGAAGGGGGAGGAAAATGGGAAGGGAGAACTGGAGGGAGAAACTGGGGGCACCCCCATATCCCCCCCAAAAGGACACGGACACACCATCACTGCCAGAACAGTTTAATGCCTGAAACTGGGAGCACTGGGAGCACTGGGAGGGGACCCAGGCAGCTGGGGGAGGACTCAGGCAGCCAGGGAGGATTTTGGGGCCTCCCCCAAGGCTGAGGGGGCTCAGCCCATGACTGGGACCCCCCCCAGCTCGAAGTGCTGCCGCTCCCAGTCGCTCATGAGGGAGAAGTGCAGGGGTCGCTGGCAGGAGGCGCAGGAGGGGCCGGGGGGGGCGTCCCGGGGCAGCCCCAGGGACCCCCAACACTCCGACAGCTGGTCTGGAGTGGGAGGGAACACAGGGTCAGGGGGGGCACAGACCCCCCAACCGACCAGTGACCCCCCATGGGGTGGCAGCCCTGGCCCAGCATCACCCAGGGTGATCCCCCCCACTTCCCCATATCCCCATAACCCCCAAACCCTGTGACCCCCCACATCCCTCCCATGTTGCCCCCACACCTCCAAATCCCCAAACCCCCACCCTCCATCCTCCCCATCTCCCCAAACCCCCCATTCCCATCATCCCTGTGTTCCCCCTCCCCCTCACCTGCCAGGTGCTCCATCATGGCGGGGGTGTGGTGGGAGTGGGCGCGATCCGCAGCAGCTCCCCCCGCGGCACCGTGGGGGTTGATGGCCTGGACGTACAACCCCCGCTCCAGGAGGGCTCGGCTGAGCCGGGTGTTGATCAGGGCGTCCCCCACCTGCCCCCAAAAACCGCCACACCCAGAAATACCACCCAGGAACACCCCAGACCTCCTGAGCTCCCCTAGGACCCCCAAGCCCCCTGCTCCAGGAGGGCACGGCTGAGCCAGGTGTTGGTCAGGGTGTCCCCACCTGCACCCCAAAACCGTCACACCCCAAAATACCACCCTAAGAACCCCCAAGCCCTCCCCCAGACCACCTGAAAAGCCCCCAGTCCCTACTCACTGGCACAGGGATGCCTCTAAGACCCCCAAATCCTCCCTAAACCTCCCTAAACCCCTCCAACCCCCTCCCCAAAGACCCCCCACCCACAAACACAGGGACAACGTGGCTGGGAAAGGGCAGATTGGGGACCCTCCAGGCTCCCCCCAAACCCTCTCTAAACACCCCCAGTCCCCCACTCACGGGCACGGGCACGATGTGGCTGGGGAGGGCAGCATGGGGACCCCCAAACCTTCCCTAAACCCCCCAAACCCCTCCAACCCCCTTAAACCCTCCCAAATCCCCCCCTAAACGCCTTCCAAATCTCCCGTCCCCCACTCCACGGGCACGGGCACGATGTGGCTGGGGGAGGCAGCACTGAGGACCCCCAAACCTTCCCTAAACCCCCAAACCCCTCTTCCAACCCCCCCAACCCTCCCCAAAATCTCCCCCACTCACGGGCACGGGCACGATGTGGCTGGGGGAGGGCAGCACGGGGACCCCCCTGTCTCGCAGCAGCACCCGCAGGTGCTTGGCGTGGCGCTGGTGGGTGCGGCGCAGGGCCCCCCCCTCGGGCCCCCCCAGCACCCGCAGGGCCGCCAGGGCCCCCCCGACCACGGCGGGGGGCAGGGCCGTGGTGAAGATGAAGCCGGGCCCGAAGGAGCGCACGGCATCCACCAGCGCGGCCCCCCCGGCGATGTAACCCCCCACGGAGCCCACCGCCTTGCCTGGGGGGCGAAAAGGGGGGGTCAGGACACCCCAAAATCATCAGGGTCGCCCCTGACCTCCCTGAACCTTCACAGAGTCCAAGAGATCCCCCACATCCCCTTAGAGCCCCCCCACCGGTGTCCCTCAGTGCAGTTCCCTCAGCAATGACCCCTGACCCCCATTTTTGGGGTCCCTCCCCATTTTTGGGGTCTTATTGAGGGTCTCCAGCACCACAGGCTGGGGGAGGGGGTGCTTTAGGGTTTTTTGGGGTGTCCCCATTTTTGAGATCCTCCCCATCTTTGGGGTCTCACCCAGGAACCCCAATGCCACCAGAGATTCTGACCCTCCCGTTTTGGGGTCCCCCCTCTTGCCAAGGGTCCCCGACACCACAAGGGTGCCTGACCCCCCCCCCCTCATTTTTGGGTTCCCTCCCTCTTTTGGGGCCCCTCCCTTACCGAGGGTCCCCGACACCACGTCCACCTTGGCGGTGACGCCGTCGCGCTCGGCGATGCCGCCGCCCCGGGGGCCGTAGAGCCCCACGGCGTGAACCTCGTCCACGAAGGTCAGCGCCCCGTGGGCGTGGGCCACGTCACACAGCTCGGCCAGGGGGGCGATGGAGCCTGGGGAGGGGGAGGGCACAGGGGGTTTGGGGGGAATTTAGGGAGGATTTCAGGGGTTTGGGGTGAGGTGCAATGTCACAGAGCACCGCCAGGGAAGCCGAGGGGGCACAGGTGGGACTGGGGGGACGTGGGGGGATTTGGGACCCTGTGGGAGGATTTGGGGGGATTTTGTGGATTTAAGGTGGACTTGTGGGGGGAGCTTTGAAGGGGACTTGGGGAAACATCATGGGTGTGGGTGATGTCACAGAGCTCGGCCAGGGGGGCTGTTGAGCCAGGGAGGGGGAACAGATGGGAGTGGGGGGGACATGAGGAGGTTTTTGGATTGTGGGTGGGTTGAGGGGATCTGGAGGGGTTTGGGGAGGATTTGGGGTGAGGGTGCAATGTCACAGAGCACCACCAGGGGCGCTGGGGAGCCCCGGGGGTACAGGTGGGACTGGGGGGTCATGTGGGGAATGTTTGAGGGGAATTGAGGGGATTAAAGGGGGGGTTGTGTGATCTGGGTGGGGGACAGGTGTGATGGGGGGCTGGTGAGGGATCTCAGGGGGTTTTGGAGTGTCCTGGGGGGTCCCGGGGGGTTTTGGGCAGTCCCACAGGTCCAGGTAGGCTTTGGGGTGTCCTGAGGGTCCTGCTGGGTTTTGGGGTTCCCCACACTCACCGTCCATGGAGTGAACGGACTCGAAGGCGACGATTTTGGGGACCCCTGGGGGGCTGCGCCCCAAGAGCTCGTCCAGGTGTTGGGGGTCGTTGTGGCGGAAAACGTGTTTGGGGGCCCCGCTGCGCAGGATCCCCTGCACCATGGAGGCGTGGTTCCCCGAGTCCGAGAACATGTGGCAGCCTGGGGGGCACCCCAAAATCAGCACTCCCCTGTCAGCACCCCAAAAACCTCAGCCAGTCCATGGGAATCCCAAAAACCCACCCCAAAATCACAGCCCATTAAATAGATGCCCCTAAAACCCAGCCCAAACCCATTCAGTGGTTCCCCGACTCTGAGAATAGGGGACAGCCTGGGGGGCACCCCAAAATCAACCCCCCCCAAACACCCCCCCAAACCCCGTCTCATGAGATTTTCGGGGTTCCCAAGAGGCTTTTGTGGGTTCTTGAGAGGTTTCGAAGAATGGTGAAGCAGCAGAAGAGGGGGAGGGGTTTGGGGGTTGTTTGGATTCCCATGTATTTTTGGGGTGCCCTGGTGGGTTTTGGGGTGCCCTGAGGGACTTTGGGGTGTCCCCTTTAGCTGGCAGGAGCTGCACCAGCGTGGTTGGGGCGGTGTCCTTGGCGGTGAAGCAGGAGGAGAAGAGGGTGGGAGTTTGGGGGTTCCCATGAGGTTTTTTTGGTTCCCATCAAGTTTTTTGGGATTCCCAAGAATGTTTTTTGGAGTTCCCATGACATTTCTTGGGATTCCCACTGGGTTTTTTTTGGGTTCCCGGGAGGGTTATTTTGGGTTCCCAGGAGGGTTTTTTGGGTTCCCATGAGGTTTTTTGGGGTTCCCAGGAGGGTTTTTTGGGTTCCCAGGAGGGTTTTTTGGGTTCCCATGAGGTTTTTTGGGGTTCCCAGGAGGGTTTTTTGGGTTCCCATGAGGGTTATTTTGGGTTCCCAGGAGGGTTTTTGGGGTTCCCACACAGATTTTTAGGGTTCCCACGAGGGTTTTTGGAGCTCCTCAAGCAGTTTTTTGGGGTCCTAAGAACTGTGGTGTCCTCCCATCAGGTTTCTTTGGGTTCCCATGGGGGTTTTTGGGGTTCCCTCGTATACTTTTTTGCTTCCCTGGTATTTTTGGGGGGGTTCCGTGGTATTTTTGGGGTGTGGTACCTGGCAGGAGCCGTGCCAGCGTGGCCAGGGCGGTGTCGTTGGCGGCGAAGCAGGAGGAGAAGAGCAGTGCCCGGGGCTGCCGGTGCAGCCGCGCCAGCGCCCGCTCCAGGGCCCCGTGCAGGGGGGACGTCCCCCCGATGTTCCGGGTGCCCCCCGCGCCCAGCCCGTGGGCACCCAGAGCCGCCCTGGGGGGACAGCGGGGTCAAGGGGGGATCTGGGGGGCATTTGAGGGGATCTGGGGAGGATTTGAGGGGATTTGGGGAGGTTTGGTGGATTTCAAGGGGATTTGGGGAGAATTCTAAGAGGGTTTGGAAGGATCCTAAGGTGATTTGGAGAGGATTTAAGGGGATTTGGAAGCATTCTAAGGGGATTTGGAGAGGATTTCAAGGGGATTTGGAAGGATTCTAAGGGGATTTGGAGAGGATTTAAGGGGATTTGGAAGCATTCTAAGGGGATTTGGAGAGGATTTCAAGGGGATTTGGAAGGATTCTAAGGGGATTTGGAGAGGATTCGGGAAGGATTTCAAGAGGATTCAAGAAGATTTGGGCGAATTTGAGGGCATTTCAAAGGGGTTATGAGGGATTTTGGGGGCATGGGGGAGATTTAGTGGGATTTGGGTTGGGGGGGGCTGGATGGGGTTTGAGAGGGATTTAGGGGAGATTTTGGGGGGTTATGGGTGTGGGGTATTCAAGGGGATTTGGGGGTTTTTAAGGGGTTTTGGGGTGCCCACCTGGCCGCCCGCAGCACCTCGGGGTGGCGGCTCATGCCCAGGTAGTCGTTGGAGCACCAGAGCTGGATGAGGCGGGGGGGGGTCCCCAGGAGGGCGGTCGGGGGGTCCCGGGCGCGGCGTCTGACGGCCGTGAACTCCCGGTAGGTGTGGGAGCGGCGCAGCCCCGCCAGGCGACCCCCGAACACGGCCTCGTAGGGGAAGGCGTCCTCTGGGGAGGAGGTTGGGAGTACAGGGTCAGGGGAGTGCCTGGAACTGCCAAGGGACCCCCAAACCCCATCCCCTCAAACCTCCGAACCGCCCCAGCCCCCCAAACCCCCATCAGACCCCCAAAATCCCCCATTGTACCCCAAAAATCACCTTGGAGGGGAAGGTGTCCTCTGGGGCTGGGAGGGGGGGCAGAGTGGGAGGTGGGGAGCACCCCTGAACTGCCACAAGACCCCAAACCATCCCCAGCACCCCAGAACACAACCTCAGACTCCCCCCATTGTACCCTGGATCCCTCCAGCCCCCAACCCCATCTATCCTCCCAGAGCCCCCCCAAATCCTCATCAATGCCCCCAAAGCCCTTAATATTCCTCCTAAAACCTCCTCGGCCCCTCCTAAATCTTTCCAGACTCCACAAAGTCCCCTATAACCTCTCAACACCCCCAAACCCTCCTATGGCCCCCCTAAAAGCCCCCCCCTCACCAGGCAGGTTCTCCTCCAGCCGTCGCTCAGGGAGGTCCTCGGAGGGTTCCCCCCATTCCAGCAGCCAATCCAGGGGGTCTGGAGGGGATTCAAAGGTCAGGGGGGTCCCCCAGAGCTGGGGGTGGGGTCGGGGGGTCCCCCCAAATCTGTTACCTGCCTCCAGGGGGGTCACATCCTCCTGCATTTCGGGAGCTGCTCGTTGGACAAAGGGGGGCCCCTCTCCCCGCAGGTCCATGAAAGGGCAGTGGGACCCCTCGGGGGGGTCACCTGGGGGGAGACAAAGGAGGTTAAGAGGGGGCTCAGCACCCCCAAATTATCCCAACCCCCCCAAAACTCCCCAATCCCCTGGAAAACTCCCAACCTCTCCACAACTCCCTCCAGACCCCCCGAAACTCCTTCCAACTCCCCCCAAAACTCCCTTCAACCTCCCCCAAAATTCCCAACTCCCCCAAAACTCCCCCCCAAGCTCCTCCTAAACCCCCCAAAACTCCCCACAACCCCCCCAAAAGTCCTCTAACCTGCCAGAAACTCCCCTGCCCCCCCAAACTCCTTGAAACTCTCCCAAAAACTCCTCCAAACCCCCAATGCCCCCACCCCTCCCAAAACTCTCCCACCCCCAAAAATCCTCCCAAAACTCCCCCCAATCACCCCTTAAAACTCCCCCAACCCTTCTCAAAACCCTCCCAAAACAGCCCCCAACTCCCCCCAAACTGCTAGGGGGGTAGTCGGAGGGGGTTGTCCCCCTCCCCAATTTGGGGGTCCTGGGGTACCTGGGTGGGGGCGGGGCGGGGCCGTGGCAAAGGCTCGGACCAGCCACGGGTGACGAGCCAGGACGGGGCAGCGCAGGAGGGCGGCCATGGTGCTGGGGGTGAAAAGGGGGGAATGAGCACCCCAAAAACCCCCTGTACGCCCCTAAAATCCCTCCCAAATCCCCCTCGTTCCTCTCGCCCCCGAAACCCACCCAGAACCTCCCCAAACCCCTCCCAAACTGCTGGGGAGGGTCTAAAAGGAAGTGGAGAGGAGTCAGATGGGCACCACTAACCCCCCCCAAAAATGGTCTGGGGGGTGAAGAGGGGGGGTCAACACCCCCAGAATCCCCCAAAACGTCCCCAAATTTGCCAAAACCGCCCCCTCTCCCCTCCCATCAGCCCCACCTGCCCCCTGAGCCCCGGTTTGGGGGGTTTTGGGGACCCCCAAGTGGGTCAGGGGCGGTGTGACACCTGGGGCCCCCCGAATTCCCCAGACCCCCCAGAAACCCTCCCAGGAACCTCCAAAGTTTCCCCACCTTCCTCCCCGCCAATCATCCCCACCTGGACCCCTGAGCTCTGTTTCGGGGACCCCCACATGGATGGGGGGGGGGTTGTCTATGAGGGTCCCACACCCAGGAGTTCGGGGGGATCCGCGAGACCTGACCCCACCCCCCAAATCAGCCCCACCCAGCAGCCTCCACCCCTGTTTTGGGGGGATTTTGGGAGGTGGGTGTGGCCCCCCCTTATCGGCCTTATCAGCCCCCACCACCTGGAGCCGCGGGTCACGTGACCCTCCCACCCAGGAAGAGGGCGGGGAGAATTTGGGGGCCCAAATGTTCTACCCCCACCCTGACCCTCCTGGGGGTCCCCAAACCCTCAAAATCCCCCTAAAACAGGACCCAGGGGAGTGGGGGCTGATTTGGGGGAGGGAAATTTGGGGGTTCTTGAGGGCTCAGGGGGGCTTTGGGGCCTGGGGAATTTAGGGGTCCCAGGTGTCCCACCGTCCCCGACCCACTTGGGTGTCCCCCAAACCCCTAAACCGGGGCTCAGGGGGCGGTGGGACTGATGGGGAGGGGCGTTTGGGGGCTTCTGGGGCTCTGGGGAGTTTGGGGTGCCAGGACCCCCCCCAAAATTCCTTTTCTCCCCTCCCCAAGCATCTTTGGGGAGGTGAAGGAGACTTCTGGTGGGGGGGTGCTGGCGACCCCCAAACTCCTGGGATCTCTCAAGGGGAGCGTCTCGGACCCCCAGAGATACCCCCCGATCCATTTAGGGGTCCCCAGCGCCCCAGAATTCCTCCCTCCCAAGGGATCCCAGTGTCTGACACCCCCACAAACCCCACCCCTCGGCTCCTATGGGGTCCCCAGCCCCCACCCCGGGGATCCAACGCTCCCCCAAATCCCCCTTCTGAGGTTCCCAGCCCCCCAAAACCCGCCTTTGGGGGTCCCCTAAAACTTAATGCTCCCCTGCCCCCCAGACCTCCCCCATCATGAGGGTCCCCCACCTCCCAACCCCCACCTCGTGGGTCCGAAGCCCCCCAGAACCCTCCACCCTGCTCCCCCAACACACCTGTTGTCCCGCACTGAGGACGAACAACGAGCACTGTGCCCCCCCCAAAACGGGGCCCCCCCAAACCGATAAGCCCAGAGGGGCGGGGAAATGGGCGGGGCTTCATCGACCGGGGCTCCGCCCACAGCCCCTCCCACCTCCCCTCTGAGAGCCCTCAAATCCCCCAAACCCTGAGACACCCCAAATCTCAGCTCCCCACCCAAATCTCCCCAGACCCTCCCCAACACCTCTGAGCCCCCAAACCACCCCAATGCCCCTGGGCCCCTAAAAGCCCTTGAGACCCCAAACTTTCCAACACAAGCCCACTGAGATCTCAAACTGCCCAACCCCCCTAAAGTTCCTGACACCCCCCAAAGCCCTTGAACCCCCCTCAAGCCCCCTGAGACCCTCAAACTCCCTTAAATTCTCCCAAAACCCTGAGCCCCCCAAAACTAGCCCAAGCTCCCTGAGCTCCCCAATCCAGAATGGGACCCCCAAGGGGACAATCTCCCGTCCCCCAGGGGGGTAGGACTGGGACCCCCAAAGGGACAAGATGGGGACCCCCGGGAGGACAAGACCTGGTCCCCCGTTGGGGTGGGAATGGGACACTCAAGGGGAAAGGATTGAGACCCCCAAATGGGGAGAATCAAGACTCGAAAGGAACACGACTGGGACCCCCCAAGGGAACGGGACCAGGACCCCCGGGGGGACAGGACTGAGCCCCCCAAGGTGACAAGGCCAAGTCCCCCCGGGGGGGCCCCACTGCCCCCCCCAGCCCCTCCCAGCCGGCCCCGAGCCAGGGTGTAACGTTACCTCCGACCTTCCCGGGGGGCACCGCCGGCACCGCCTGCCCCCCCACCCCAAAATGGAGGAGAAATCCCCCAAAATCCCAGGTACGGGGGTGGGGTGGCCTGGGGGGGGGGACACAGCAGGGGTCGGTGACCGCGGGGACACTGAGGTGGCAGGGGCAGAGGGCACGGCCATGGCGGCGGCACCGCAGGGGCTGACACGGCCCCCCCGGCCAGAAATGGGGGGGTGCCTGAGCCCCCCCCGGCTGAGACGGGGGTGTAAGTGGGGAGGCGGGGATTTTGGGGTGGGGGGAACACACCTGTGCCCCTGAGGGGGGTGAATTCTGCCCCCAATGCACCCTACGGGTGTGTAGGGGGTTCCTCCTGTCCCCCCAGGGGTGCCATCCTGTCCCTTTGGGGGTCCCTCTGTGGGTCCCACCCTGTCCCTTTGGGGGTCCCAATCCCCCCTTAGGGATCAGGAGTCCCGTGGGGGTGGGAAACTTCAGGGTGAGGAGGAAAAGAGGATCAGGACCCCCCCAAAAAGGGGCACAAGGGACCCCCCCCCCCAAGCCCTGCTGGGCTGGGGGACCCTCAAGCCCACAGTCACCCCCCTCCCCCTGGGCTGGGGGGGGCTCCCTGACCCCCCCGGGGTTGGGGAACCCCTTTGTCCCCATCCCCCTTGCATTTGGGGGGTGATTTGCCCCCCTCGGGGCTGGTTGTTCTCCCCCACACTGGGGTGCAGGAGAGATTTGAGGAGTGCAGAACCAATTGGGGGAGGGGGTAACACTGCCGTGACCCCACCCCCCAAATGCCCCCAGCCTCTGTGCCCCAGTTCACCAACTGCCCCACCATGGTGATCCTCGTGGGGTTGCCCGCCCGGGGCAAGACCTACATCTCCCGAAAACTCACCCGCTACCTCAACTGGATCGGGACCCCCACACGGGGTGAGTGCTTTTGGAGGGTTAGGGGGGGATGTGGGGAAGGGTTTGGGGACCCCCTGAAGCCCCCCTGACCCCTCCCCCTGCAGTGTTCAACGTGGGGGAGTACCGGAGGGAGGCCGTGCCCAGCTACAAGAACTACGAGTTCTTCCGCCATGACAACCCCGAGGGGATGGAAATCCGCAGGTCAGAGGGGGATGTTGGGGCGAGGGGAGGGTATTTTGGGGTGTGTTTGGAGGGGAGGGCACAGCTGAGAGCCCCCTCCCCCCAAAATTCCCAGGCACTGCGCCCTGGCCGCCCTCAAGGACGTCCGGACCTACCTGAGCTCTGAGGAGGGGCAGGTGGCGGTAAGACCCCCCCCTCCAAGGGATAAAACACCCCTACGAGGCACAAAGAAGCCCCCTCAAATTTTTAGGGAATCCAAATTGCCCAGCAAACCCCTCCCCAGGTGTTTGATGCCACCAACACGACGCGGGAGCGGCGGGACGTGATCCTGCAGTTCGCCAAGGAAAACGGGTACAAGGTACAACTGAGGGGGTCACAAGGGATTTTGGGGGGTTACAGAGTGAGGGGGGGGTCTAGAGCACATTTTGGGGGTGGTCCTGATTCGAGGGTGTCCACAGGATGTGGGGGGTGACACTGTTGTGGGGGTGTCACAGTTTGGGGAGGCAGTGGCACCATTTTGGGGGTGTCACATTATAGGGAGAGTCCACAGAACTGGGGGGGCAGTGGCACTGGTTTGGGGTGTCGACAATATGGGGGCAATTACAGGTTTTTGGGTCTCACAGCAGGGGGGGTGTTGGCACTAATTTGGGGGTGTCACTGTTTTGGGGGTGTCACAGTCTGGGGGGAGGCTGGCCGTGTTTTGCGGGTGTCACCCCACGGGGAGGGGGCCACCGTTGCCCCCCTTTTCTCCCCCCCAGGTCCTGTTTGTCGAGTCCATCTGTGACGACCCCGCCATCATCGAGGAGAACATCAAGGTGAGACCCTGGGGAAGGGGTGGGACAACAAGGGACACCCTGGGGGTCTCACCCAGGACCCTGGGGAGTGCAGGGCTGTGTGTGCCCCCCAAAAAAGCCGTTTTATCCCCCCAGCAAGTGAAGCTGAGCAGCCCCGACTACAAGGGCCGAGCGCAGGAGGAGGCGGTGGCCGATTTCCTGCAGCGCATCGAGTGCTACAAGGCCACCTACGAGCCTCTGGACGACGAGCTGGACAGGTGAGACCACCCCCTGTGCCCCCACCATGGGACCCAGGACCCCCCCCCGTGCCCTGACAGGGGTCTGCCCACCCCCCCAGCGCGCTGTCCTACATCAAGATCTTCGACGTGGGCGTGCGGTACCTGGCGAACCGGGTGCAGGGCCACGTGCAGAGCAGGATCGTCTATTACCTGATGAACATCCACGTCACCCCCAGGGCCATCTACCTGAGCCGCCACGGCGAGAGCCAGCTCAACCTGAGGGGCAGGATCGGGGGGGACTCGGGGCTGTCCCCCGTGGCAAACAGGTGGGGACAGAGGGGCTGGGGTCACAGAGCAGCTCCACCTGAGGGGCAGGATCAGGGGGGACTCACAGGGGGGGACAGAGGGGCTGGGAGGCTCAACCTGAGGGGCAGGATCATGGGGGACTCAGGGCTGTTCCCCTGCAGCAGACAGGTGGGGACAGAGGGGCAGAGCCAGTTTAACTCATGGGGACACTCAGGGCTGTCCAGTCTGAGAGGACACCTGGAGACAGGTGGAGTCAGAGTCATGAAAGGGCAGAGCCTCCAAAAGACCACACTCTGATGTGTAAATTAACATCACCAAGCCACACCCACAGGAGGGCAGAGCTCTCAGAACATCACACCCTCCACAGGTGTGGTAAAGGACACGCCCACAGAGGGGCCACACCCCAAAACACCCCCCATCCCAGTGAGAGCCACCAATCCCCCCCCCCAGCATGGGGACTGTCCCTCGTCCCCCCAAAACGGGGACTGTGTCCCCGCCGGTGTCCCCTCAGCCCCGCCCCCTCCCAGTACGCGCAGGCGCTGGCCCAGTTCATCCGCAGCCAGAGCATCCGGGAGCTCAAGGTGTGGACCAGCCACATGAGACGCACCATCGAGACGGCCGAGGCGCTGGGGGTGCCCTACGAGCAGTGGAAGGCCCTCAACGAGATCGATGCCGTGAGCCACGCCCTGTTATTTTGGGGAGGGGTGAGGGGGGGGGCACAGGGCATAGTTTACACCCCCCTGAGCCCCTCCATCCCACAGGGGGTGTGTGAAGAGATGACCTACGAGGAGATCCAGGAGCGCTATCCCAAGGAGCTGGCGCTGCGGGACCAGGACAAGTATCGCTACCGTTACCCCAAGGGCGAGGTACCCCCCTGCCCCCCACCCCTGGGACCCCTGGGGGGGCTGCAGGGCCTCGGGGAGACCCCCTGACACCCCCTCCCCAGTCGTATGAGGACCTGGTGCAGCGGCTGGAGCCCGTGATCATGGAGCTGGAGCGGCAGGAGAACGTCCTGGTCATCTGTCACCAGGCCGTGATGAGGTGCCTGCTGGCCTATTTCCTGGACAAGAGCGCGGGTGAGGCCCTGGGGACACTTTGGGGACACTCTGGGGACACCCCAGGCCTGCTGCCCCCCCCATCCAATTTTCCCTCCCCCCAGATGAGCTGCCCTACCTCAAGTGCCCCCTGCACACGGTGCTCAAGTTGACCCCCGTGGCTTACGGTGAGTGGGGGGGTGTCCCCCCAAAATGAGGAGTGTCACCCCCAAATGGGGACAATCCCCCCACAAAATAGTGACTGTGACTGTCCCCCAAGTGTCCCAACCCAAAATGGGGTCAATCCCCCTCAGAATCGGACTGTCCCTCCAGTGTCCCCCACCCAAAATGGGGACTATCACCCCAAAAGGTGGACTGTTCCCCTGGTACCCCCATCCAAAACGGGGACAATCCTCTCCCCAAAATTGAGACTGTTCCCCTGCAAAGGTGACTCTTTCCCCTGTGACCCTCCCCAAAATGGGGACTATCCCCTGCACTGTCCCCCCCCAAAATGAGGGCTGTCCCTGCCCTGTGACCCTCCCCAAAATGGGGACAATCCCTCCCCCCGTATCCAGGCTGTGAGGTCGAGTCCATCTTCCTCAACATCGAGGCCGTCAACACCCACCGGGCACGACCCCAGGTGAGATCCCCCCACCCCCAAAAGAGGGTGCACACCCCACTAACCCCCCCAAGATGAGGGGCTGATAAATTTTGGGGACATCCCCCCAAAACCCCATTTGTTCACCCACAGAACGTCGACATCAACCGCACTGCAGCCGACGCCCTCAACACTGTCCCTGAGCACTTCTGAGGGGTCCCTGGGAAAGGGGGGTCCCCCAGGGAAAAGGGGGTCCCCCAAAATATTAAACCTTGTACAACTGAGCCTGGACAGCGGGGGGGGGCTGCACACCAAAGGGGCACCTTTATTTTGGGGGGGGTTGGGGGGCCGTGGCCTCATTGTGCTGACTCGTCCAGAACTTGGGGTTCTTCCCCTGCACCTGGGTGGGAGTAAAACGGGGAGGGGGGATCAAATGGAGCCCCCCAAAACCCAGAGATGCCCCCCCACCCCAGCAGGGCCTTACCTTGGCCACAAAGTTCAGGATGTCCTCCTTGGAGGTCTCCTGGGCCGCCCGTGGCCCCCACTGGTAGCTGAACTGGGGGGGGTCCGTCAGGGGGATGGAGGTGATCTTCAGGTACCTGGAAGGGGGGGGGAGGTGGTTTTGGGGGTCCCCAAGGGGGTGTCCAGCGCTCCCCAGCCCCGTGACGGACCCCTTGAGCCACAGGGGTTGTCAGGGGGGCTGCAGGGTTTGCTCTGCGGTGTGGTATAAACAGCCCGGCCGGGCTGGCGCCGGGGCTGCTCTGGGCACACCGGGAGGGGGCCCCCACCCCAAACCCCCCAGAGCCCACCCAAAACCTCCCCCAGAGCCCACCCAAAACCTCCCCAGAGCCCACCCAAAACCTCCCCAGAGCCCACCCAAAACCTCCCCAGAGCCCACCCAAAACCTCCCCAGAGCCCACCCAAAACCTCCCCAGAGCCCACCCCAAACCCCCAGAGCCCACCCAAAACCTCCCCAGAGCCCACCCAAAACCTCCCGCAGAGCCCACCCAAAACCTCCCGCAGAGTCCTCCCAAAACCTCCCCCAGAGTCCTCCCAAAACCTCCCCAGAGCCCACCCAAACCTCCTCCAGAGCCCACCCAAAACCTCCCCAGAGTCCTCCCAAAACCTTCCCCAGAGACCACCCCCAACACCCCCTCAGAGCCCACCCCAAAATACCTCCCCAGAACCCACCCCAAAATACCTCCCCAGAGCCCACCCCAAAATACCTCCCCAGAGCCCACCCAAAATACCCTCCCTAGAGCCCACCCCCAAAACCCTCCCCAGACCCCACCCCAAAACCTCCCCCAAAGCCCCCCCAGACCCCACCCCAAAATACCTCCCAGAACCATTCTGGGAGGGGGGACCCCACCCCAACACCCCCTAAACCACCTCAAAATCCCCCCTAGACCACACCAAGAGGGGGGACCCCTCCCCAGAATCCCCCAACTTCCCCTCAGGACTCACTTCTGCCGCACAAACTCGTCCGTCACCAGTTTCTGGACGTCCCCAAAGATCTCGTGTTGCTCCCTGAGCAGGGGGGTGGGTGTTTACCAGGGTGGGGTGACAAACCCTGTGCCCCCATTCCGTGTGTGACCCCCTCCCTCATATCCTACCCTGGGTGCACACGGAGCCAGCGCAGGAATTCCCACAGAGCACCTGGAAAAGGGGGTGTCAGTGGTTGGGGGGGTGACCCCAAGGGAAGGGGGCACAGGGGGGTTTGGGGAGGGACTCACTGTCTTTGACGGCGTTGCCCTTCATGAAGATGAAGCTGAGGATGACGATCAGGAGCCCCATCTTCTCCTTCTCTTTGGCCCTGCGAGAGCCACGTGTCACCCCCGTGGGGTGAGGGGGGGATGTGACACCCCCAAAATCCCCCAGCCCCTCACCTGCAGGGGTGATTGGCCTCAGCACAGGGCAGGCTGCTGACGAGGATGTAGCTGTGAAGTTTGGGGTCGATCTCCACCAGCTGCAGCCCGAACGTCTGCGGGAGGAGAACGGTTAAACCCTGGGGGGCCTCCACCCCAAAAGCCCCCGACCCCTCCCCACCTCCTGCAGAATCCTGCCCGCCTGGCTGACGATCTCCATGTAGGCATCCCGGTATTCCCGGATCACGTTCTTCAGCATATCTACAGCAAGCACACAGGGAACGACTGAGGGAGCCCGGAGCTCCGAGCTCCCCCCCGAGGGCAGCCAGGCTCTGGGGGTCCCAGAGCTGTGCGAGGGGGCTCTGCCCTAAACTCACCTGCCCTCTTGATGGGGATCTTCTTCTGGTCCTTCACGAGCAGGAACTGAACCAGCTCGTTCGCCTGCGGGGGAAGGAGCAGAGAAAAGTGAGACAAGAGTGGTAACAGAGGAGTGAAGGCACAGGACAAGGAGGAGAGGGGTCACCTCAACCCACCTTCTGGTTCACCTGGTCCGGGGAGTACCGCGTCTGCTGCGTGGGGAGGAAATCCTCATCCCCATCGGTCATCTGAAGGGAAAGAATAGGGAGTGTTGGTGCTGGCGAAGGGAAGGGGGAAGTGGAGGAGGAGAAAATGGGCGAAGGAGAGAAAGTGAAAGGAAGAGGGAATGACAGGGAAAAAGAGAAAGAAATAGAGGAGAATGAAGGAAGAAGGGGGAACAGCCCCTCACCTGAGAGCAGCCAACCCCCTTGCTGCGCTTCCGCTGGGACATTTCTCACAGCAGCTCTGAGGGAAAAACAAAAACCAGGCGGGCCGAAAACGCGACTAGACCGCCCCAAAGGCCACCCCTCGCGTCTTCCCTCAGCGGAGCCACAGAAACCCACCCTCCTACCGCCTCAAGGCCCATTAAACGCTCCGGCCGCGAGCACGACCCGTCACTGACCGCTCTCAGCCCGAGACTGCGCCCGCCGGCCCCGCCCACCCCGCCTCTCATTGGCCACAGCACCTCCCTCGTCCCTCCCTCCGCGACACGATTGGTCGAGAGCCAGCGCTGGCCCCGCCTCCTCCCCGTGGCCGCGAGGAGTCACGTGCTCCCTACGCCCCGCCCCTTCTCCCTCGCGTCCCCCCAGGGCGCGGAAAAGGCGGGAAAGGCGCCTCGCGCACCCCCCCCCCTCAGGGCGAACAAATAGAGCCCAGCGCTAAGAATGATGCTAAACGCTCCCAAACGACTCAAAATGGCCCATTTTACCACCATCCCCACCTTTAACAGTGAGTATTTGGATAACCACAGCAGTGCTTGAAGCACCCGTGTTGTTCCTGCCCCTCCCAAAATGTACTATCGGGGTCCTTCCCACAGGTGAAGAAGCGACAAAATGGCGGCAGAGCCTGAGGGGGGTTTGCTGTCCGTGACCACCCCCAGCGTAGCCCTGGTTATGGGGGGACCTTCACCCCCCACCTGGGCAGCTGAGGATGCTGGGAGGGGTAAGTGGGACAGTTTGGGGGGAGAACAAAGGGTGTACGAGGGGTTTTGGGGAGCTGTGGGACCTCAGGGGGTGTGTGGGAGGTCCAGGCTGGCTTTTGGGGTGCTCTGCAGGGTTGGGGGGGCTCATTCAGTGTCAAAGGAGGGGACAAAGAGTGATATAGGTAGGGGATGGAGAAGGCTGTGGACATGCACAGGACCATAAATAATGGGGGTGCACCCCCCAATGTTGAGCCCCCCTTGGTCCCAATTTTGGGGTTCACTGAAACCCCCCCTCGGAGCTGAGCACTAAATTTGCTGAGTCAGCTGGAAAAGCGGGGTCCCCTCAAATTCAGGGGGGAGGTAAACATCCCCACCCCCCCACCTGTGAGATGAGGTGAGTCCCCCAAAACCCCCCATGGGGGTCCCTCTCCTCCTCCCACCCCCAAACCCTCCACAGTCCAACCTCCTGCTTGAACAACCCCCAAAATCGCACCTTTCAGACACACCCCTGTCCCACCAGTCCTTTTACTTCAAAAAGGGCTTTTTTTAACCATTTCTCACTTAAATAAAAATAAAAGGCTTTTTAAGTCTCTGGTTTGGATGCTTCAGAACTGCATGGCAGCTTCCAGTGTCTCTGAGAGCTTCGTGGCGATTTTCTCTGCAGGATTGAGGGGGGATCAGCAATTTTGGGGGGCATCAAGGGGGAGGTTTAAGGGGTGAGGAAAACGGGGTGTCTTCACCCACCTGCTCTTTTTTGCAGCTTTTTCCTCCTTTTCCCGGCTGCCTTCAGCCCCTGGCCCTGGAGCAGGGGGGGTAGAGCAGCCACCTCCTCCAAACTGGGGGCATGGGGCACCGACTCCCCCCCGGAGCCCCCCGACTTCACCCGGGGCTTCAGCTCCACCGTCACCGCGCCGAGCTGGGGGGGGACAGCACCAAAATTAACCCAACACCCTCTCAAAAAAACTCCTACCTCTGTGAACTCCTTCCCACCTCCAGGTCCTTCCCGCTGTCGTCCTCCATGGCTGCTCCTTCATCCTCCTCCTCCTCCTCCTTGGGGGCACACGGGGACAGCCCCAGCCCTGTCACCGTCACTGGCACAGCTGGGGGGGCGGGCAGGTGAGTTTTACGGGGGTCTCTGAGGGGTTCACAGAGGTGGGGGGGTCGTTGCTCACCTGCCAGGGCCTCGGCGTCCCCCCGTTCCAGAGCCTCCAGGTCCAGCTCTGGCCCCAGCGCCGGCAGGATTTGGGCCTCCAGCTGCACCCCCTGGGACTCGGGGGGGTGGGTGTAGTAGGAGATCTTCCCACTGTGGGAGGGGGGGGGGATTCAGGGTGTAGGAACCCCAAAAAAAGAGATCACAGGATGTGAGAGACACCCACCCCCCCAAACCAGGGGTCAGGGTGTGGGGCAGACCCCCCAGTGCCCCTCAGCCCTCACCCACCTGGTCCAGTCGCGCAGCAGGGCCACGGCGGCGGCGTGGGGGTCTGGGAGCCCCCCGGGGCGGAGCCGGCCCTGCCGTCGGGCCAGGTGGGACAGGAACTGCAGGGGGTCTGCGCAGGGGGGGACCCTGTAGAGCTCACTCAGCTGGGGGGGGGACACAGGGAGTTGGGAGGGGCACACACAGGGTTTTATTGCCCTCCCCAACCCCTTCTTCAGGGCCAAAATGGAGTGAAAATGCCCCCCCTGAAACAACCCACGAGGATAAAAAGGAGTCCACACGTACCCTTGCCCCCAGACCCACGGCAGAGGCCCCCAGACCCACGGCAGAGGCCCCACCCAGGGTGTGCCCATCCCGGGGGTCCCACGCACCTGCTGGGGGGGGCAGCGGCGCAGGATGGCGATGGCCGGGCTCAGGGGGTCCCGCAGGCGCTGGGGGGCCAGGGCCCCCCTCAGGGGGGCAGCGGCTGGGGGGTCCCCCGAGTCCAGGACCACGCCGGGACAGTCCAGGAGCTGGATGTGCCGGTCCAGCTGCACGGTCTGGAGGCACCTGGTGGGGAGAAAGGGGGGCTTCTGGTGCCACAGCCCCTCACCTGTCTGGGGCTCACCTGGTGACCCCCAGGTCACCCCCTTCCCCCCCCATGTCTGGGGCTCACCTGGTGACCCCCGGGGTCGCCCCCACCCCGCAGACGCGGCTGCGCTTGAGGCTGTTGATGAGGCTGCTCTTGCCCACGTTGGGATACCCTGGGGGGCAGAAAAGGGGTTGGGGGGTCCCCAAAAATCCATCCCCCCTCCAGCCCCAATCACTGCCCACGTTGGGGTACCCTGGGGAAGGTGGGGGGGAGGGCTTAGAGGAGGTCCCTAAAATTAACACCACCCACCACCCCCAGTCCTTCACAGCCCCACCCATGTTGGGGTACCCTTGTTGAGGGGGAGAGCAGCAGTCAAGACATAGGGTAGGGGACACAGCCCCCCAAAATCCAACCCCCTCTCTCCCTTCACAGCCCCTACATCCCCCAGCCCCATTTATCCCCCATCCCCATTTATCCCCATCCCCTTTTACACCCTCTTGTTCATCCCCCAAAACCCTCACACCCCTCCCAGCTCCCACTTTTACAGCCCCTCAGCTCTATTTATTCCCCACTTCCCCCACTCACCCTCCAGCCTCTCTCCCACCCCCCAGGCCCCCCCTCACCCACGACCCCCACGGTGAGGGTGGTCTTGGCCCCCCGCAGCGGCTGTAGTTGCCCAGGACGTGCAGGAGACACTCGGCGCCCACACAGGCCCCCCCAGCCAGCACCTCCTCGGGGGCCGTGGCCACGGGCAGCCTGCTCTGCTTCTGGGGGGGCACAGGAGGGTCAGGAGGGGTCCCCTTGCCGCGAGACCCCCCCAAAACCCCTCCAGACCCACCAAGTTCCGGCTCTGCTGCTGAGTGCAGGCCTTGAAGGCCACGGTGGGGAACTCGGCCCGGAGATGCTTCAGCCACGCGGCCACCACGTCCCTGGGCACCAGATCTGGGGGGGAGGGGGGGCACAAACACACTGAGGGGTTCCCTGAGGCCTGTGGGGACCCCCAGGACCCCCCCAGCTCGCTCCATGTCCCCCCCATACCGATCTTGTTGAGCACGAGCACCAGGCGCTGCCGGGGCCGCAGGGCCGCCTCGAGCCGGGGGCTGCGGCAGCCCTGGGGGTCCCGGGCGTCCAGCACCTCCAGCACCACATCAGCCGCCGTCAGCACCTGTGGGGAGGGGAGTCAGGGCTGGGAGACCCCCCAGAGCCACCACAAACCCCCCAAATATAGCACCGACCTTGCGCAGTTCCCGCCCGAAGTGTCGCAGCGACGCCTCATCCTGGGGGGGCTGCAGGGCCTGGGGGGCTCCTCCT
The DNA here is from genome assembly GCF_022539395.1 of Myiozetetes cayanensis. Lineage (NCBI taxonomy): Eukaryota > Metazoa > Chordata > Aves > Passeriformes > Tyrannidae > Myiozetetes > Myiozetetes cayanensis. Next base: position 174,546 of record NW_026087865.1, on the reverse strand, counting down.
GCTCCTCCTGTAGGAACCTGGGTTAGGGGGACCCCCCCCCTCTCAGGGGAGACCCCCCTACTCTCTGGGGAGCCCCCGTTCTCCAGGGAATCTCCCCACTCTTAAAAGAGACCCCCATCTCTGAGGGACCCTTCCCCTCTCAAGGGAGCCCCCCCACCCTATGGGGAACCCCCCTCTTAGGGGAGCCCCCCATCAAAGGAACATCCCCCCCCCCTCTTTGGGAATCCCCCACGTTCTCAGGGGAGCCCCCCACCCCGGGGACCCCCCGCCATGTGCCCCCACCCCACCTGTCTCTGGAATCGCTGCTGCCGCCTCAGAGCGTCCCCCTGGAGCTCGGCCAGGCCCCGGCGCTGTCCCAGGAGCCCCCCCCGGGCCTCCTCCCGGCGCCGCTGGGCCTGCAGAGCCTGTGGGAACCCCAAAATCCCCCCGGGATCAGACCTGGGGAGGGAACCCCAAAGTTGCCCCCTCCAGGAGTCAGAATGGGGGGTAACCCAAATCGCCCCCCGGCGTCAGCCCCTGGGGGACCGACAGCCCCAAAGCCCCCGCCTCTGCAGGGCCAGCCCCGGGGGTCACCGAAGCCCCCCCGTTCTCACCCTGCCCTGCCGGGTCCCGCTCTGGCTCTGTCCGGGCGCGGCGAAGCGGCCGAGCTGCGGCACCCCCGGGTCCTTCTTCAGCCCCTTCATTCCTGCGGCCCGTCGGCCCTGGGGGTCACACAGGGGTGGGGAGGGGGGGTCACACGGGGGGCTGCACCCCCAAACGCGGCCTTGGGGGGTCCCGGGACCCCGCGGGCCCGGCTTGGGGCTCACCTGGACGCGCTTCTTCCGCGCCGCCTCCACCTGTCGCCCTGCGGGAGGAAGGGGGTGAGTTAGGGGGGTCACCTAAAACCCCCTCGACCCCCAGGACCCCCCCGGGACCCCCCGGACTCACGGGAGCGGGTCATGGCTGCGGCCCCCTCACGCTGCCGGGGATTCCTGGCGCTCGGGGATGACGTCAATTACGGGGGCGGAGGGATGCACGTGATGCTCCGCCACACTCAACATGGCGGACGCGGCACCAAAAGCCACACCCAAAATGGCCGCCACCATAACCACCCACCCAACATGGCGGACGGGGCCTGACACCCTTTATTGCCACACCCAACGTGGCGGACAGGCCATGACACCCCCTGTATTGCCACGCCCAACGTGGGGGCCTCGCCCCACCCCACCCTTTATTGCCACGCCCAACATGGCGGACAGGCCATGACACACCCTGTATTGCCACGCCCAACGTGGGGGCCTCGCCCCACCCCCTTTATGGCCACACCCAACATGGCGGCCCCGCCCTCAGCACACCCAACATGGCGCTTCCCCCGCCCCCTCCCCCCCCAAGAACGAGCAGAGCGGCCCTTACCAAGAGTGCACTTTTTTATTCCTTTTTTTTTTTTAACTTTTTCTCTCAGTTTTGGGGTGGGGGAGGGGCCGAACCTCTTATTTATAATTCGGGGGGTTTCCCCCTTTTCACCATCCCTGCCCCTCCCCCCAACCCCCAGCACGGGGGGCTTGGGGGGTGAAGTGGAGGGGGGGAGGAGGAGAGGGGGGACCCCCAACCCCCCCCAAACAGCAAAAACCGGGACCGGGGAAGGGGGGAAAAAATAACCCCGAAAAAAACCAAAACAAACCAAAAAAAGCCAACGGAACCAAAAAATATATATATATTTATAGAGCCCCCGGGGGGGTCGGGGGCCCCCCATGGCCAGGCTGCAGACCCCGGGGGGGTCACATCCCCCTTAGGCCAGGCTGGAGAACCCAGGGAGGGTCAAGGGTCCCCCCACGCCAGGCTGGAACCCTCCCAGGCCAGGCTTGAACGTTCCTAGGCCAGGCTGGAGCCCTCCTAGGTCAGGCCAAAGCCCCCCCCGAGAGTTCAGACTCCCCCCAGTCCAGCCCGAAGGCCCCGGGGGTGGGTTGGGACCCCCCCTAGGCCAGCCCGAAGCCCTCGGAGCACTCCTGGATGGCCAAGAGCAGCATGTGCCGCAGCTTCTCGTAGCTCTCGTAGGCCGGCAGGTCCAGCTGGTTGAAGCTGGGAGGGACACGGTGGTCACACGGGGGCAGGGGACATGCACAGGGGTCCTGACATTGTCACATCCCCCCCCCCTTCATCCAAGGGTCTCCTTGAGGGTCACTGCGCCCCCAGGGCAGTCTCTGTGTCACCGCGGTGTCACCTCCCTGTGTGTCCCTGTGTCCCCATCCCACCCAGTGACCCAGCCCAGTGTCACCTCCCCTGTGTGTCCTGGTGTCCCTGTGTCCCCATGCCCAGTGACCCGGCCCTGTGTCCCCTCACCTGTGTCCACCACCTCCTGCTGTCCCCTACCACCTCCCTGTGTCCCCCCTGTCCCCTCACCTTGTGTGGGCTGAGGGCAGTCTGTTATGTCCCTCCATGTCCCTGTGTCCCCCCTGTCCCCTCACCACGTGTGGGCTGAGGGCAGTCTGTCCGTGGACCGGTCGTCCCGGTGGATCTGGAACTTCTGGATGCCGTTCATGCCCTCGAGGGCAGCGAATCCCTGCAGGGGCACCTTGGACGTGCCCGTCACGAACTGCAGGAACTTGGCGCGGTCGGCCTGGTCGAAGGAGCGCAGGGCCCGCCAGAACCACTGGATCTGGGGGGAAGGGGGCACGGTCAGACCCCCAGAATCACCCCCAGAAGAGAAAACCCACCTGGATGGGGCTGACCTGGTACCATGAGACCCCTGGGATCAACTCCAGGACCACCCCAGGGGGGGCAAACCCGCCTGGATGGGGCTGCCCTGGTACCTCTGGTACCATGAGACCCCTGAAATTACCCCAAAATAACCCCGGGAAGGGGGTCTGGGGAGCCAATCCCACCTGGATGGAGTTGCCCTGGTACTTGTGGTACTCGGTGTTGGCCTTGAGGTCGTCGATGTCGATGGTGGGCAGCCCCGAGATGAGCAGCTCCAGCTCCTGCTCCGTGAAGATGGAGATGAGGCGCTTGGGGATGATCTCGTAGAATCCCTCCAGGAACGCCGCCAGCTGCTTCCGGATGGCCCCTGGGGGAGGAAATTGGGAGTCACGGGGGGCAGGGAATGGGGAATGACCCCCCCAGACCACGGGAGGGAATGGTGATGTCACTTTGGTCAGGAGGTACCTGGGGATCCCCCCACGATTCAAAGGTATCAAAGCTTTTAACGTAATGATTAATAATTAATTGTATTAATCTATATTATATATAGATTATAAATATAAACACTATATAAAAGTATTATAAATATAAACATTAGATTATATTATAAATATATATTATATATACCATATTTTATAAAGCTATATTGCCACATATTATAAATATATTAACAATGACATTAAAGTCATGTATATAAAGTAATATATAACATTATCATGTTATAGGTACAGTATACATATTACATATATAATAATAAATTACATACTAATAGTAATATTAATAAATATATAATATAAATATATTAGTGTATATTAACTATATATACTAACTGATATATAGTACATACAGTATTTTGCAGTGTATTTTATTATTGGAATTATTAAGATTTATTATATCATAATTGACATTAATATTAATTGACAAATTGACATTTTTCACATTTTTTTAGCAAAGAAAGCGATGTGGTGCTCACTGGCTACAAGTTATGCCTTTCTCTTCATTCCTCTGTAATTACGTCAGCAATTTAAAAATAACGACTAATGCTATTTTGATAACTTTTAACATTAAAAATAATTATATTAATATAACATTATTTAAGAGTGACAACTACTTATACATTTTAGTAAACAAGAGACCCCCCCACTTACTGGTCATGGGCATCGTATTCCTTCTGGTTCTCCTCCATCACCAGCACCCCCAGGACCCCCCTGTGCTCCCCAGAGACCCCCTGTGCCCCCAGGGACCCCCTGTGCCCCCCAGAGACCCCCCTGTGCCCCCCAGGGACCCCCCTCACCGGTCATGCGCATCTGGCACACGAGGTGCACGTATTCCTTCTTGTTCTCCTCCGTCACCAGCACGTTGGCCCCGTTGGGCTTCAGGTCCCGGACCTCGCACACCCCAAATTCCTGCACCTGGGGAGCACGGGGGAGTCACAGGGGTGGGGGACATCCCTGAACCTCAAACACCCCCCATTCCTGCACCTGGGAGGGCACAGGGGGTTACAGGGTTTGGGGGGACATCCCTGAACCTCAAACACCCCCATTCCTGCACCTGGGGGGGCACGGGGGTTACAGGGCTCGGGGGGACATCCCTGAACCTCAAACACCCCCAATTCCTGCACTGGGGGAGCACGGGGGAGTCACAGGGGTGGGGGACAGGTCACCAGGATGTGAGGGGGGGGTGTCACCCCTGGGGTGTGCAGAGTGAGGGAACACCCCAAGACCAGGAAAAAGGGGACAGCTCTGGAGCAGGAGGGGACCCTCCTGGGATGGAGGGGCACCCCCAAACCTAGGGGAACACCCCTGGGGTAGAGATGACACCTGGGGACGCCTGAAATCCAGGGGGACACCCCAGAGACAGAGGGGACCACCCCAGGAAGGGAGGACACAGTTCCCCCAGGAACAGTCCAGGGGACCTGGGGGTCCCCAGTACTGGTTTTGGGGGGTCCCCGATGCTGGTTTTTTAACCCTGTGCCCTGTGGGGGGTCCCTGCGGGGTCCCCACCTCGGTGCTGAAGGTGAGGTCGTAGCCCAGGGTGGACACATCGTTCTCCAGCAGGTAAACCAGGCCCTGGTAGAAGTGATAATCCTCGCTCTCCATGTCCGTGTACCTGAGGGGAAAGGGGGGCAGTGCCCCAAAAATGGGGGTCAGCACCACAGAATGGGGTCAGAACCCCAAAAAAGAGGGTCAGCACCCCAAAAACAGGTGTTTGACAGCTTCTGGAGGGGCTTCAGCAGCCGAGAAAGGGGGTTTCAACCCCCTGCCAGGGAGTTCAGCCCCACCATGGGAGAGGGGGTCTGCACCCTGGGGGTGCAACAGAGGGAGGAGCAACACCCCATAAAGGGGTTCAGCACCCCATAAAGGGGTTCAACACCCCATAAAGGTGGTTTCCCACCCCATGAAGGGGGTCCAGCACTGCACAAAGGGTGTTCATCCCCCCATGAAGGGGGTCCAACATGCTATAGAGGTGGTTCCACACTCCATGGAGTTGGTTCCCCACTCCACGAAGGGGGTCCAGCGTCCCATCAAGGTGGCTCAGCACCCCATGAAGGATGTTCCCCACCCCACACAGGGACTCCATCGCCCCAGGAAGTTGGTTTCACATCCCAAGCAGGGTTTTCCCCAGCCCACCCAGGTTGGCTATCACCCTATAGCATGGTTGCACACCCTATAACACAACTGTACACTCTATAACACTGCTGCACACCCCATAACATGGCTGCACACCCCATAACACCGCTGCATACCCCATAACACGGCTCCCCACTTCACAGGGGACCAGCCCTTACCGCACGGACTTGCCCAGGATGTGCTTGTAGAAGGAGCGGGTGAAGTAGCACTCGAGCAGCCGGTTGTCGTAGACAGCCTTGGCCACGATCCTGCCCACGAACTTGAAGTAGCTCAGGTGGTTGGGGTTGCAGTGGGACGAGGGGTTGATGGTGTAGGTGACGCGGTCGCCGGGGGACGTGCGGAACAGGGCGTACATGGGGTTGAACATCTCCCGCGAGATGATCATGTACCACTCCCGCAGCAGCCCCCCCGCGTCCTGCCCCTCCTCGCCCTCGAACACGATGTACCTGGGGGGCAGGGGGGAGTTACAGGGGGGCAGGGGGAATTTGGAGGAGATTAGGGGACAGTCCCCCCACGTCCTGCCCCTCCTCGCCCTCAAACACAACGTACTTGTGGGATAGGGGGGAACAGGGAGGGATCTGGGGGCACTGGGGGGTGTTTAGGGGGTCAGAGGGCTAGTTCAGACTGGAGGAGGTTGAGGGAGATCAGGGGGTTTGGGGGTGGTTGAGGGGGTGTTTGTGGGGCTGGAGGGGTGTTTTGGGGTGCTGGGGGCATTTGAGGGGATGGAGAAGTGTTTGGGGGGATGAGGGGGGAGTTTGGGGGACTAGAAGGGTGTTTTGGGAGGGGGTGTCTGGGGGTGTTCAGGAGGCCAGGGGACTGTTTTCAGGGGGCTGCGGGTGCTTTCGTGGGGCTGTGGGGAGTTCTGGGGGGCTGTGGGTGGTTTTGAGGGCCCGTGAGGGGTCTTGGGGGCCCATTAGGATGGTTTGGGGGGGTCTCACAGGCGGTTCTTCATCTCCTCGGGGGTCTTGCGGTGCAGCTCCCGGTACGAGTCCTCGAAGACGTGGTCGCGCCGCACGTGCACGGCCATGTCCTCCTTGCGCAGCCCCTCGTCCAGGCGCTCCAGCTCCTGACGGAAGTACCTGCGCAGGGAAAAAGGGTCAGGGGGGCCTGGGAACCCCCTCAGAGCCCCTGGGAACACCCCAGACCCCCCCACACACCTCAGGGTCCCCCTAAGCTCCTTCTCAATACCCTAACCCCCATCCCAACACCCCAAACCCCCTCAAGTGCACTTGAGGCTCCTCCCAGACCTCCTCCTGATGTCCCTCCCTCCCAGGCTCCTCCCAACCCCTTTCTCAACACCTCAAATCCCCTTCCATTTAAAAGACCCCTGAAATACCTTTCCAAAGCCCTAGGCTTCCACTAAACATCCCTAGCCCCCTCCCCAACCCCTCAAATCGTCCCCCAATCCCTTCCCCACACCGCAGCGCTCCCCCAACTCCCTCCCCAGCCCCCACTGACTTGCGCTTGACGTCGAAGTCGAGCACCCTGATGTAGTCGACGAGGACGGCGAAGGGGCCGTCGGCCAGGTGGGTCGTGGACTGGCGCAGGATCTGGTTCAGCACCGTCCGGTGGGTCTCTGGGGGACACAGGGCGGGTTGGGAGGCGTCCCGGAATGGGGGGACACCCCCCTCGTGGGTAGGACCCCCTGGAAGGGGCCATTTGACCCCTGAACTCACCTCGAGTCCCCCCACCCACCTAGGCACACACAGACCCCCCCCAGATCCTGGTGGGGTGCCTTGAGGAGTCCCCTGAGCCCCCCAAAACCCCTCCCCAAGCCTGCAACATCCTGCACATCCCACAAAATTCCCTTCCAGGATCCAGGATCTCCCCAGATCCTCTTCTGAAGACGCAGGCTCCAACCTAAGCCCCCCAAATCCCTTCCCAAATCCCCAGAGACCCCCAGATCCAACCTCAAACACCCAGGCTCCCCCAAAGACTCCCAAAACCCCTCCGTAAAGTCCCCAGACTTCCCCCAAATCCTCCTCTGAAACCCCTTCCCAACACTTTGAATCTCCCCCAAACCTCCTCCCAACACCTCGACCGCCTTCTCCAGCCTCCCAGACCCCCCCAACCTCCTATTCCCAGCCCCCTTCACCGGCAAAGTGCAAGAATTTCTGGGTGTTGGGGGACAGCCTGGGCCCCAAAACCCCCTCCTGACACTCCAACCCCTCAAATCTCCTCACAACACCCCAAACCCTCCCAACACCCCCCTCCCACCCCCACTGTCACCCCATTCCCAGCCCCTCACCAGCGAAGCGCAGGAATTTCTGGGTGTCGGGGGGCAGGCTGGCCGAGATGTGCATGGCCGAGGGCTCCCGGGAGAAGAAGGGGTCGAGGGCCGAGGGCGTGGCGGGGGTCAGGGGGGCGGGGGACAGCGGGGGGGGCTCGTCCTTGATGTGGGACAGTTGGTTCTCCCGCGTGTCCCGCACCGGGGGGCGGCTCTCCCGCTCCGTGGCGTGTACCAGGAAAAAGGCCTCGACCGCCGGCTGGAGAACTGAGGGAAAACGGGGGTCAGGGGGGATGGAGACCCCCCCAGAGCACCCCAGAGCACCAGGAACCACCCTAAACCCCCCCTCAGAGCAGCAGGAAACAGGCTTCGACTGGCTGGAGAACTGAGAGCGAACGGGGGGGTCAGGGGGGCTGAAATTGCAGGGTGGGAACCCGAAAGAGGGGGAGGGAGACCTGAAATTGGAGGTGGGAACCCAAAACTGGGGAAAAAACCTGAAGCTGGGGGGAGGAGGAGCCTGAAAATCAGGGTGAGAACCCAAAATAGGGGAGAGAACTTGAAACAGGGGGAGTGAAATGCAATTTCACTAGGGAAACCTGAAATTTGGGGGGATAACACCTGAAACTGGGAGAACCTAAAACTAAGGGGGGAGGGAGCCCAAAGACTGGGGGGGGCTTCCCCCTATGGGGTTTAGGGACCTTCCAGGGTTTCAGAGCCCCCTGTAGGTTTTGGGGCTCTCCATGGGTTTCAGGATTACCCCCTGGGTTTGGGGGCCCCCTGTGGGTTTCAGGGCCCCCTTGGAGGATTTAGGGACCCCCCATGGGTTTCAGGACCCCCCCTAGGTTCAGGGACCCCCCCAGGGGTGCCGGTACCCACCGAGCACGGCGTGCTGGTCGTGGGACTCCTCCAGCTCCTTCAGACACTCGCCCAGCATGTCCCAGAGCTCGTCCAGGCACAGTTGCTCGCTCAGCAGGGGCAGCTCGGGGGGCCTCTCGTCCCGCTCCCCACCCTGCGACCCCTCCGAGCCTGGGGGATGGTGGGACACAGAGTCAGGACCCCCCTGTGCCCACTGACTCCACCCCACACACCAGTACAGCCCAGTTTGGGTGAGACTGGGATTGCCCCACACCAGGAGGGAGCAAGGTCACCACCCACCCTGGCACTGGGAGCAACTGGTGGGTTACTGGGATGGGGAGGGCAGACTGGGCTGGACTGGGCTGGCCTGTTCTGAAGTGGGTTGGACTGAGTTGGACTAGATTAGACTGTGTTGGACTGGGCTGGACTGGGTTGGACTTGTTGGGACTGGGCTGGACTGTTTTAAGCAGGGTTGGACTGAGCTGGACTAGATTAGACGGGGTTGGACGAGTCTGGACTGGATTGGACTGAATTGCACTGGGTTGGACTGAGTTTAGGCTGGGTTGGACTGAGTTTAGGCTGGGTTGGACTGAGTTTAGGTTGGGTTGGACTGAGTTGCACTGGTCTGGACTTGTTTGGACTGGGGTAGACTGAGTTTAGATTGGGTTGGACTGAGTTTAAACTGGGTTTGACTAGTCTGGACTGGTTTAGGCTGGAGTGGACTGGTCTGGACTGGTTTAGACTGGGGTGGACTGATCTCGACTGGTTTGGACTGAGTTTAGACTGGTTTGGACTGAGTTCAGACTGGGTTGTGCTGGGGGTCTCACCCATGTCCTGGGGGGCTGGCGAGGGCTGGTCCACATCCATGGGCGACTCGTCACGCCGGGGGACGGCGTCTGACTGTCCGGCCTCCGACTGGGGGGGACAGGGGAGGCTTTAGGGGGCCTGGACCCCCCGGGGGAACCCCCAGCCAGGGTGGGGGCTGAGGGGGCCCCCAGTACTCAGGGAGGGGAGTCGCGGGGAAAGCAGCAGGGGAGGGGTGGGGAGGAAAATGAGGAGAAGGGTGGGCTGGAAGAGGGGGAGGAAGGTTTGGTGGAGAAGGGGAAGATGAGGAGAGGTGGGAGAGAGGAAGGAGAAGGGGAGGAAGGAGGAGAGGAAGGGTGAGGGGGGAGGAGGAGGAGTGGGTGGGAGGAGGAAGATGAGGGGAAAGATGAGGAGAAGGAGGAGGATGAGGAGAAGGGAGCAGGTTGAGGAAGAGGACGCAGGGGGTGGAAAGATGAGGAGGAAACAGGGCAAGGATGAACAGGACATAGGAGAAAGGAGCGGGAGGATAAGGAGAGGGAGAATCAGGATGAGAATGGGATGGGAGAGAATGGAAAGATGAGAATAAAGAGGGAGCAGGATGAGGAGGGCATGGGAGGAAGGGGTGGGAAGCTGAGGCAGGGGCAGGACAAGGAAAGGGTGAGAGGCTGAGGCGGGGGCTGAGGAGGGGGTGGAGGAAGGCAAGGCGGCCGTGCTAACCGTGTCTCCCCGCTGCCGCCTCCGGGCCCTCTGGCCCTCACGTACCATTTGTATGATGGCGTCGGCCTCGGCCTCCAGCTGCCGGACGGCGGCCTGGATGCTGCCGGCCGCCCCCAGGCCCCCGGCGCCTGCGGGGCACAGCGGGGTCAGGGCGGGCGGCGCGCAGGGGCGCGGGGCGGGGAGCTGGGGGTCCCTTACCCAGCCGGCCGGGGGGCTTGGCCTTACGGTGCGCCCGGCGCGTGTCGTCCCGCAGCTGGATGATGACCTGCAGCACCCGCAGGAAGAAGCGCTGCGTGGACGTCTTGGAGGTGAGCACGGACATGGAGGGCAGCTGCAGCTCCCGCCCGCCCAGGGCGCGCTTCTGCGACGCCACGATCACCACGCTCTCTGCCGTGTCGAACCTGGGAGCCGAGGGAGGGTCAGGGGGAACAGTAAGGACAGGAGTTATCAGCAGGGACCGGAGCAATCAGTGGGTACAGGAGTTGCCAGTAAGGGCCAGTGAACGGGAGTTACAGAGTTATCAGAAGCACCCAGAGCGAGTGGTGGGTGCAGGACCACCAGAAGGGCCCAGAGGACACCAGGCACTCACCGGCTCTGCATCTTGCCCTTGAGTTTGGCGCTGGGCGGCTGCTCCTCGGGGAGCCCCTCGGGGGAGGGGGCCTCGAGCTGCGCCCGGCGCTGCTGCTCCAAGTTGTACTCACGGAGCTCAGCCAGCAGAGTCCCTGGGGGGGGCAGGGGGGAGTGTCATGGGCTGGGACCTGCCCTGGGACCCCTCCTCACCAACCGGTGGATTCCGCCAGGACACCCCCACTCACCTGGGGAGAGGAACCACTGCCCCTCGGGACACCCCTTACCGACCTGGGGGTACAGGATCTCCCCCCAGACCCCCCCTCATTGATCTGGCAGCCCATGGCTCTCCCAGGCCCCCCCCTTCACCAATCTGGCGGCCCATGGCTCCCCCAGGCCCCCCCTCACCGATCTGGCGGCACAGGGCCCCCCCCAGCTGCCGGGCCCCGCTGAGCAGCAGCCGCAGGACGGTGTCCCGGGTCCCCGCGTCCCCCCGCGACAGCTGCAGCAGCACATTGGCCGCATCCTCCAGCCCCTCCTCCGAGCACGAGTGGGACGTCAGCACCTGGGGACAGGGCACAGGCATGTTGGGGACACCTGGGGACACCAAAGACCACCCCCCTCCCCGATCCTGGCCCCCCATTACCTCCACAGAGAGCTGGAGCTGGGCCTCAGTCAGGCCCGTGGCCGCCAGCCGGGGCTCGGAACTCCCCTCAGGGACCTTGGCCGGGGACTTTGAGCTCTTGGCTGGGGCTGGGGACAGAGGGGACACAGGATTGGGGAGGGTGGCAGGGGAGGGGAGATGCCACCGAGGCCTTTGGCAAATGGTGTCACCCCCTCAGGGTGGGCCCAGCCCCTCCCTCTGCTCTCAACCACCTGATGCCGCCTCTGCTCCCGTGTCCCCACTCCTGTCCCCATGCATGACCCCATCCCTCTTTCCCCACCTCCGTGTCCCTATCCCTGTGGCCTTATCCCTACAACTCCATCCCCACTCCATCCCTATTTTCCCACCTCCATGTCCCCATTCCTGTCTCTGTGTCCCCATCCATGTCCCCAACCACATCCCTATCCCCATATCCATCTCCCTTGTCCCTAGATCCATGTCCCCCTGTCCCCATACCCATCCTCTTGCCCCTGTGTCTCCATTCCCGTATCCATGTCCCCCTTGCCACATCTCCATCCTCACCCCCATCCCCATCGCTGTCCCCATGTCCCCATCCCTGTCCCCCCCCACACTCACCTCCAGTGCCTCCAGCCCCGCTGTGGCCGTGCCGCTGCCATTGCCCCCCTGTGCCGGGGGGCTCCCAGGCGCCGTTGCTCCCCCTGAAGCTGCCCCAGCCCCCCCTGCAGGCGTGGCGGGGGCAGAGGGTGCAGAGGCTCCGTTCTGGGGCGTGGTCCCCCCCTCGGTGGCCTTGCCCCCCTCAGGGAGGGCAATGGAGATGAGGGACAGGAGGCGCAGCAGCTTCTCGGTGAGGAGGGGGCTGCGCCGGATCACGCCGTGGGACAACATGTTCATCAGCTGCCCCAGGGGCGACGCCTCCAGGCCCCCCCCGGTGGCCTCGGGCTCGGGGCCCCCCCCGCCGCCCCCTGCCCGCGCAGACCCCTTCCCCTTCCGGCTCACGTTCATGTTGTCCAGCTTCACCAGCAGGTCCCAAAAATCGGTGGAGAGGCTGCCGGAGGGTGGGGGGAGGGCGGGGGAGGGTGCACCGGAAGGGGGAGGGGCGGGGGCGCCGGTGGGGTCTGGGGAGGTGGGGGGGCAAGGGCTGCCCCCTGATTTGGGGGGGCCGCGGTCGCGTTCTGGGTCAGTTGTTGCCGGGTCTCGGCCTCGCTGTTGGGTGAAGTGGCTGGGGAAGACCTGAGGGAGGGGGAGGTGTTAGTGGGGTGTTGGTGACCCCCCAGATGTTGTGGGACCCCCAGACATCACCAACACCCCCCCAGTCACACCCCGCCTCCCCAGGAGGCCTCAGCCATCCACAGGCCCCACACGGGTTTTGGGGACACCCCCACCTCTGGTGATGTTCCCTGTGCCACTGTGACCCTCAATTTGGGGGGTCCCCAGTTGTGCCCCCCGCAGCACTCCCAGATATGGGGGCTTCCAGTTCCCCTATGAGGTGTCCCAGAGCCCCCCCAGCTTCCTCCAGCACCCTCCAAAGCCCTCCCAGTCCCACTGAGGAGACCCCAACCACCCCTAAAATGCCCTGGCACCACCCAAATGTCCCAGTGCTCCCCAGAACCACCGCTGAATCCCCAGAAACCCAATGATGTGATCCAGTGTCCTGAATTTCCCCCCTTAAGTTCCAAAGGAGGAGCCCCACACCACCTCCTTAAGTGTCTCGGTAACTCCCACAACCTGCCCCAATGCAACCCAGAATACCCCACGGCTCTCCCAGTTCCACTGAGGAGCCCCAAATCATCCCCCAACACGCTCCCAGTGCCCCCCAGGGCCTCCCCAGCCCCTCTCACCTTGGCCAGCTGGATGAGGGTGTCGAGGACGTGCCGGCACACGACTGGGGCAGCCTGGGGGTGGATGTGGACGGCAGAGCCGGCGGCCGCCGCGTGTTTTTCCGTGTGCTTGCGGCCAGGCACCCTCTGGATCTGGAAGATGTTGGTGCGGCAGCCCAGGGCTGCGTCCATGGACACGGAGAGCCAGGAGAGCTGCCCGGAGCTGCGCGACTCCACGCGGTGCAGCAGGTCCAGCCCGCGCGGCTCCGTGGCTGAGCCGGGGGTCCCGCGGGCGCCGCGGCTGCGCGGCCGCTCCTCGGCACCGGGGCCTGGGCCGGGGGGCGCGCGGGGGGTCTCGAGGCACAGCTCGCTCTCGCTGCTGCGCTGCAGGATGGACAGCAGGCTGCGGACCACCCAGCCCCGCGTGGGCGCGTGGTAGCACAGGTTGCGCAGCACCCGGTGCAGGCGGCTCGTGTTCAGCTTGGGCTCGTCCACGAAGAGCAGCACCAGGAGGCACGACAGGGCCTCGTGGTCCAGGAGCAGCCGCCCGCGCAGCCGGAGCAGGCTGTCCACGCTGCTGCCCGCCGGCCTGGAGGTCATGAGGTTAACACCATGGAACAACCACCAAACCCACCCCCAAATTGACCCCAAACTGCCCCGTCCCCACCGCTGCCTGCTGGCCTGGGGGGTATGAGGTTAACACCCTGGAATGACCCCCAAACCCACCTCCAACTGCCCTGTCCACAACGCTGCCTGCCAGCCTAGGGGGTATGAGGTTCACACCCTGAAACAGCACCCAAATCCAGCCCCAAACTGACCCCAAACTGCCCTGTTCACACTGCTGCCCACTGGTCTGTGAGGTGGTTACGCCCCAAAACTGACTCCAAACTGCCCTGTCCACGCTGCTGCCCACCAGCCGGGGGTTACAATCCAGAAAGACCCCCAACCCGACTCCAAACAGACCCACAAACCATCCCACAAACATTCCCCAAAGCGACCCCCAAGCAGCCCCAAGCCCCCTGCACTCACCTGCTGTGGGTGCCAGTGCCCCCCATGTGGAAAGTGCCCCCACGCTGCACTGCGAGCCGCGTGTACTGAACCCCCCGGTTCCCGCTGAGCCGGCTCGTGAACGCTGCGGGGACAAGGGGCACGTGTCACATGCTGGGGACAGGGGATGTGGGACAGGGCATGTGTCACATGCTGGGACACGGGACAGCAAATGTGTCACATACTGGGGATGTGTTACACACCGGGGACAAGGGACATGGAACATCTCATACATGGAGAAGACTCCACACAAACTGGGGGGAAAAGGGATGGGGAGAGAAAAAAAGGTAGAAAATATGGGAAGGAAAAAGGTGGGAAACGTGAGGGGAAAAAAGGCGGGAAACGTGAGAGGAAAAAAGGCGGGAAACGTGAGGGGAAAAAAGGCGGGAAACACGAGGGGAAAAAAGGCGGGAAACACGAGGGGAAAAAAGGTGGGAAATGTGAAGGGAATACAGGCGGGAAAAGGGAGAGCAAAAATGGCAGGAAAAGGGAGTAGAGAAAAGGATAGGAAATGTGAGGACAAAAGGGCAGGAAAAGGAAGGATGTGAGGATAGGGAAGGCAGTGGGACAGATATGGAGGGGACTCATGAGGCTACAGTGGGGTAGGAGCAGATGGGGGGATTGATGGGAAGGGGATGGGGGAAACTGGGGCAGAGGGATTTGGCAGGGGGCAAAGAGGACTGGGGTGGGTGCAGAAGGAATGGGAGGCAGAAGGAATTGGGGGCAGAGGGACCAGGGAGGGCAAGAGAATATGAGGGGCAGGGAATGGAGGGGGCAGAGGGAGCTGGCGAAGTCAGCAGGAACTGCGGGGGAGAGGGAATTGGGGGATGAGGGAAAGGGAAGACAGAGGGAATTGGGAGGAGGGGGTAGAGGGAATGGGGAGACAGAAGGAATTGAAGGGATGCAGAAGGAATTGAGGGGATGCAGAGGAAATGGGGGCCAGAGAGAATTGGGGTGGGACAGAGCGAGTCATGGGGGATGCAGAGGGAACTGGGATGGGCACACAGGAGGTCATGGGGTCCCCTCACCGGGGCTGCGCAGGATGGCCGAGAGCGCCGAGGTGCTGGAGTGGCCGAAGAGCCGCTCGTGCATGAGCTGCCGCTGCCGCGCCTCCTGCTCGCGCCGCAAGGCCTGCGCCTCGGCCGCGATGTCCGGCGGCATCACCGCCAGCACCGAGTCCTCCATGTCCTCCAGCACTGAGCGCCGCAGCTCTGACGGCAGCGTCTGGATGAACGTCACCGGGTCCATCGGCGCGTCCGAGCCTGTGGCCTGCGCCAGCTCCCGCCGCTGCTGCTCCGCCCGCTGCTGCGCCAGCACCTGAGGGGAGACGAGAGGGTGGGACGTGCCCGGGGGATACAGCCATGGGGGGATACACCCCTGTGGGGGACACAGCCATGGGGGGGACACACCCCCTTTTGGACAAGCCCTACCCCCCACAAACACATCCCCCACCCCACATGGGAAGCCCCCCACCCTGGAATCCCATCCATAGAGGTCCCATCCCCCCACATTTAGCTCCACCCCCACATAAGCCCCACCCCAACACCTGTCACATCCCTGTGGCCCCACTCTCCGGTCAAGTTCCACCTTACCACACCCACCCAAACTCCACCCACCGACCACACCCCTCCTTTAGCCCCACCCCTCAGACCACACCCAACCAAACTCCACCCACTGACCACACCCCTCCTTTAGCCCCACCTGCTGACCACACCCTCCTTTAGCCCCACCCACTGACCACACCCTCATTTAGCCCCACCTACCTCCTCCTGGATGGCCGGGGGCAGCGCCGCCAGGAACTCGGGGCTGACCTCAGTCAGGCCAGGATTGGCCACCACGGGCGGGGCGGGGCTGGCGCTGGGCGGGGCCCGGGCAGGGGGGCGGATCCCCAGCTGGTTCTGCAGCACCTCCCGCCGGATGTCATCGGGAAGGGCCGCCAGGAATGAGGGGTCCACGCCCTCTGGCAGGTTGATCCCTGTGGGGACACACACACATGTTGGCGACACCCCTGGGACCGCCCCAGGGACACCCCAAACCACCAGGAATGAGGAGTCCACGCCGCCGGGGAGACTGATCGCTGTGTGAGGGGGACATACTGGGGACACCCCTGGGGTCCCCAAGGGACACTGATCAGGAGGGTGACAAGGAGGGGACAGGGGATACCAGGTGGGATGAGGAGAGAACAGGGAAGGTTGGTGGGGCGGTCAGGGGGTGCCACTGACCAGCCAGGAGGGGGTACAGGGAGGAACAGGACCACGATGGAGGGTGGGACAAGATGGGGACAGGTGGGCACAGGGGGGGTCAGGGGGTACCACTGACCGGCCAGCGGATCCTCCTCCTCGCTGCTGGTGGACGGCAGCGGCTCCTCCAGGATCCCCCGCGAGTCGGCCCCCGAAATGGCCCCGGCAGAGTCCCGGGTGGACGAGCTCTCCGAGGATGAGGCAGGAGGGGAACTGGGGGGGGTCACAGAGAGGGGATGATGTCAGTGGTGGGGAGGGGGGCACCCCCAAAGCCCTGACCCCCTCCATTTCCCACTGACAGGGAGAGTTCTTACCTATCGTCAGGTGGCTGAGCAGCATCGGGAGTGGCGGGTGGGGCTCCCTGGGGGGTCCCAGGTGGGTTTTGGGGGGCTGTGGGAGGAGGGGGAGCCCCACCCGACTCTTCTAAGGTACAGGAGGCCAAGCTTGAGGTGTCCATGGGGGACCCCTCCAGTTGGCTGCTCACGGCCGTCAGCGCGTCCGAGTCCTCGGCCCGCTCTGGGGACAGCGACGCTGGGAGGGGGAAACACACAGACATGGAGCCCCCCGGGTTCAGTGAGACACCACCAGACGCGGGGAGGCCTCCCTGGGCTAAGAAACCCCTAAAAATGACAGGATCCCCCAAAAATCCCAAGCACTTACTGATGGTGGGGGCGGGCGACAGCTCCATCTGAGTGGCCTCGGCGTCTTGGGGGGGTCGTCCTGGCCCCCCCTCTTCGTGCTCGGGGGGTTGTGGGGGGCGAGTGGGAATTTGGGGGGCTCCTGGGGGAGGGTCTGGGGGGGTCGGTGTCGGTTCCAGCATCACCAGGGTCCGGTGGGGACCAGGAGGGGGGGTCTCTCCCGTCGTCCCGCTGTGTTCTGGGATGGGGGATGGGGAGGATACACGCAGAGATCAACTTTGGGGGGGGCCCCCGAATGAGAGAGCCCCCCCAAACCCACACCCTTTGCCCATTTTTGGGGAATCCCAGGCATTTGGCTGCACCCTAAGACAAAGGGGGGGCACCAGGGAGTTTGGGGGGTCCCTGCCACACCCCCATAATTACATCCCCCCTGAGCCACACCACATCCCTCCAAATGCCCTAAGCCCACCCCCAGAACCTCTTAAACTCCCCAAGAACCCCCTTAAACCCTCCCTAAAAAACTCCATTCCCCAAAACCCCCACAACCACCCCAAAACCCCCCTAAAAGCCCAATTGCCCTAAAACCCCTCAACCACTCCAAAACCCCCTAACGCTCCCAATCCCCTAAACCCCCCTTACAAATCCCCTTAACCCTCCCCAAAAACCCCCTTGCCCATTTTACCCCACCACACGCGTTCCACCCAACCCTAAGCCCACCCCTCTCGATCCATCTCTAACCAGCCCCCGACGTTCTGAGGGTGGAGGGCTGCTGCAGCCCCTCCCCCGGTGCTAGCCCCTCCCCTGGTGCTGCAGCCCCTGGGACCCTCTCCCGGGACCCCCGGGACCCCCGGCTGCGCGGCGCCGCCCCGCGAGGAAGACAGTAGAATGTATAGTTATCTCCGAGACGGGGGTGTGACCCTCCAACTATACAATCTACTACCTCAGCCCGCGGGGCGCCAGCTCCAGGGGCACATGGGGGGGCTTTGGGGGTGTCCGGGCATGACGGGGTCTGGGGGAGACCCCCGGGGGAGGGGGAGGAAGGGAGGGGGGTTTACCTGGGGGGGTGACATCGGCCGAGGCGGTGCCGGCCTTGGACGCCGCGTCCTGCGGGAGAGGGGACGGTGATGGTGGTGGGGGGTGAAAAGGAACCCCTCCCCCACCCCTCCGGGATTTTGGGGGGTTTGGGGGTCCCTTACCTGGGCGTCGGGCCCCTCCTTGTCCTCAGGGCCCCTCTCGGCCCCCTTGGCCTCTTCCTCGGCCGCCTGGCGCCGGCGCTTCTCCCGCCGCTCGTCCAGCTCCTCGTCCCGCAGGGCCTCGAGCCGCGCCAGGATCGGCACCTTCACCACTGCGGGGGGCACAGGGTGGGGACAGAGAGCTTAGGGTCACCCAGGGTGGCTCAGGGGAGCCCCAGGATGGGAACCTTCACCACTGAGGGTGGATTTAGGGGGTCCAGGAGGGTTGAGGGACCCCCAGGATTGGCACCTTCATCACTGGGGGGGACAGAAGGGATCAGGAGGCTTGGGGGCCTGGGTTTGGGGGTCTCACACAACATGCAGTCGTGCTGGGAGGGATGATCGTGGTTTGGGGGTGGCTTGGGGATGTGTTTGGGGATCCCTGGGGGTCTCACCAGACACGCAGTCGTGCATGCTCTCGGCGTCCAGGACCTTGCACTCTTCGGTCCAGCGGGTCAGGGCCGTGGGGATGCTGGACAGGGTTCCTGGTGGGGGAGGAACAGGGTGAGCCCCCTGGCTCAGCAGGACATGCAGCCCCCAGTAAAGCCACCGCCCAGCTGGTCTCACTCACCTCAGCCAGGGCTTCTTCCTCCCTCCAGGCCCCTCTCCTCCTCCTCCTCCTCCCTACAACACATCCCATCCTCTCCACCCCACAGCCCATTGGCCACTGTCTATGTGTGCCTGTTTGGGTGGGGGGTGTCCCTGCAGTGTCTCCACCATGTCCCTCCATGTCCCTGTGTCCCCCCGCTGTTCCTGTCCCCCACTCACCTGCCTGGCTGCTGGCACTGCCCTGCCCATGTCCCTGTCCCAGGGTGTCCCTGCCATGTCCCTGTCCCCCCTTGCTCCCCCCGTGCCCCTGTCCCCCACTCGCCTGCCTGGCTGCCGGCGCTGCCCTGCTCGTGGAAGAAGTCGTCGAGCAGCTCGTCGTCGGAGCGGGCGATGATGTGAACATCCTCGTTGCCCACGAGCAGCCGGGCCCGGCCCCGGCTCTGCAGGGGGAGGCTGCTGCTCAGCTGCAGGATGTCTGTGGTCGTTGAGGGGCCCAACAGCCCGGGGGACACACAGAGGGGGTTATTGGGGTGTTGGGGGTGTGTCAGATCCCCGGGAGGGGCTGTGGGACCCTCGGCTGCTGCTCAGCTGCAGGATGTCTGCAGCCACTGAGGGGCCCAACAGCCTGAGGGAGACCCAAGGGGGGTTATCAGGGTTATGGGAGGCTCAGGGGGTGTCAGACCCCGGGGGGAGTTCAAGTTTGTTCCTGGGGGTCTGCACTCACCCCTGCAGGATGGGGGGTGGGTGGTTTGGGAGGGGGATGGAGGTTGGGGGCTTCTGGAGTGAGGGAGTGGGGGGGTTCAGTCTGTCCTGGGGGGTATTTGGAGGTCCACACTCACCACTGCAGGATGAGGGGGGGCTGGGATGGGGGTTGGGAGTTCAAGTTATTCTGGAGGGTGTTTGGGGGATCCCAAGGGTGTTCAGGTTGTTTCTGGGGTTCCCACTCACCACTGCAGAAGAGGGGGGATTGGGGGTTCAGGCTGTTTCTGGGGGGTGTCTGGGGATCCCAGGGGAGTTCAGGCTGTTTCCAAGGGGTGTTTGGGGATCCAAGGGGGGGTTCAGGCTGTTCTGGGGGGTGTCTGGGGATCCCAGGGGAGTTCGGGCTGTTTCCAGGGGGTGTCTGGGGATCCCAGGGGAGTTCAGGTTGTTCTGGGGGGTGTCTGGGGATCTTGGGGAGGTTCAGGCTGTTTCTGGGGGTCCCACTCACCGCTGCAGGATGAGGGGGGGGTTGGGCTGCCGAGCCCCCGGGTAGTGTACGTGGATGGTGTGGCCGGCGTTGGCCGTGAGCTGCCGCAGTGTCCGCTGGCTCCGGCCCAGCCCCTGGGCCAGGCGGGTGCCCCCCGCGCCGCCCCCCAGCCCCAGCCCCCCGTGCTCCGCGTGCCGCACCAGCAGCGGGTGGCTGGCCGGGATATTCCCAGGGGATGGGGGGATGTCGGCTGGAAAAGGGGGAAAACGGGGAGTTGGGGGGGAGGCAAATCTATCCTGAGCCCCTCAACAAGGATGTGGCCCCCCAGGACCCCCATGTCCCTCCCAGACCTACCTGCAGGCCCCCCCAACTGCCTCTGTGATCCCTCCAGCCTCCCCAAACCGTTGCTGTGGCCCCCTCAAACCCACATGGACTCTCATGTTCCTCCCCATACCCCCATGGCCCCTCCCAAACTGCCACTGTGGCCCCCACAAACCTCTGCTGTGGACTCCCCAAACCACCCCCATGATCCCCTCCAATCCCTGTCCGCCCCCAAACCACCACCATGATCCCCCCAACCCAGCCCTGTGGCCCCCTAAACCGTTGCTGTGTCCCCCCCCCCCAGACCCTCAATTTCCAAACTGCTGCTGTGGCCCCCCCAGCCCCCCAGGGCCGTACTGGGGCTGGAGAACATGTTGTCGAACTCGATGATCAGGTCGTCGTCGCGGTCGAAGCGCTCGAAGCGCACGAGGGGCGACGCGTTCATGTCGGGATAGTCCTCGTCCAGCTCCATCTCCGAGCCATCGTCATCATCCTCCTCTTCCTCCCCCTCCTCGCCCTCCTCATCGTCCTGGGGGGGAGGGAGGAGGGTCAGCAGGGACCTTCAAACCAGGAATGGGGCACCCTGACCCAAAACAGGGGCACCCCAACCCAGAAGGGGGAAACTTTGCCCCAAAATAACAACCCCAGATCCAAAATGGGGGCACCCCAACCCTAAATGTCCCCTCCAACTCTGAAACATCAACTGACCCCAAGTAACTGACACACCCTGACCCAAAAGACAAGTACAATAGGAACCCAGGTGTGAGGGGGTGTCCCAGGTGTCCCTGTCCCACCTGATCATCCTCATCCTCTTCCTCCTCCTCCTCTTCCTCATCCTGGCTGTCATCCTCATCCTCATTGCTGCCACTGCTGTCCTCCTCCTGTGTGTGCTCCTCCTCATCCTCGGGGTCCAGGATGTTCATGGAGTCTTTGGGAGGGGGCAGAGGGGGGTGGGTCACACCCTGGCACCTCATAAACCCCCCCAGAACCCCCAAATTCAGGGAGGGGGGCCCACCTTCCCGGTTGGCCTGGAGGGTGGAAGCCTGGCTGAGGTTGGAGGGAGCCTCGTCCATCAGAACGTCCTCCTGTGACTCATCCTCTCCTGAGCGACTCACTAGGGGGGGTCACACCATCAGGGTGGTCCCCTGACATTTGAGGGGCTCCCTGGTGCCCAGAACACCCCAGTCTGGGGGGCAGGGGGTCCCTCACCGATGATGGTGCTGTTCCCGTCGGCGCCATCCCGCTCCAGCAGCTCGTCAATGAGATCCTCCAGCTCATTCTCCACCTTTGGGGGGCACACGGGAGGTGTGGGAGGTGCTGGGGGTGTTGGGGGTACAGGGGGGTTTGGGGAGGTCCTGACCTGCATCTCCTGGGTGCTGAGCCCCTCAGGCTGCCCAGTCAGGACCACTGTGTCCCCCTCAGCCTCTCCGTCCATGTCCCCATCGGTCGCCTCTGCCTGCGCCGCCTCCACGTCCTCCTCGGGGGGCTCGGGGTCCCCGGGGTCCCCTGGGGGGGCACAGGGCAGGGGGGTCAGAGGTGGGATCAGGGGGATGGATGGTCATGAGAAGGGTGAGGGTTGATAAAGGAAGGGTAAGAAATGGGGGGGAAATGGGGAATTGGGGGGTACAGGGGAGAGATTAAGGGGGGTACCAGAGATGGGGGGCTGGGGGAGAGATGGGGGCATGAGAGACTTGTGGGGGGCACAAGAGAAAAGGGTGTCACAAAGGAGATGTGGGGGGATATGGGAGAGATGAGGTGATGGGGGGTCACTGGGGAGGGACCTCCAAATTTGGGGGGGGGCCACAAATGATTGGGGGGAGCACAGGGAAGATGGGGAGGACAGGTAGAAAATGGGAAGGGGGACACAAGGGAGATGTGGGGTGACCTGGAGTGCTGGGGGTGACCCGGGGGCCATGGGGTGACACATGGGGGGGCTGTGTGGGGGTACCTCCATCAGGGGGTGCAGCCCCCGCCTCACGAGCCCCCCCGGCGCCCTCGGCCTTGCTCTTGCTGGAGGAGCCCTTGGCCCCGAAGAGGCCGCTGGGCTGGTTCACGATCCGTGACAGCGTCTCCAGGGGCTTCAGCGCCGCGTTCACCGTGTTTGCCATGTTGGGGCTGGGGAGGGGGAACCGGCTGGGACCCTGGCCAAGGGGTGACCCCCCCAGCCCCCAGAGACTACCACAGCTCCCCCAAACCCACCACGGCACCCCTAAAACCCCTGTGGTCCCCAGAGACCACCACAGCTCCCTGGACACCCCTGAGGCTCCCCAAAATCTACCACAGATCCCAAACACCCGAATATCTGCCCAAGGGTCCCCACAGACCCTCAAGAGTCACCCTGACCCCTAAAACCCCTTTAAGACCCATCAAATCCCCTTTAAGGTGCCCCAAAACTCCTCAAGACCCACCGTGATCTCTCAATACCTTTCCCAAGACATCCTGCGATCCCTCAGGACCCTCCAAAATCCTTTAAAGACCCACAACAACCCCATCAAGACCTACCACAACCTCTCAAGAACCCCAAAACCCCTTTAAGACACCCCGAAAACCCCTCAAGACCCACCACGATCTCTCAAGACCTTTCCCAAGACACTGTAGCCCTCAAGACCCCCTCCAAGACCCCGTCAAAGCCCCCCAGCGTGCTGGGGGTCCCACCTGGACAGGTCGAGGCTGTGGGGCACCCGGGCCAGGTCGTTGACCAGCCCCTTCTTGAGGAAGAGCCGGATGATGTTGTTCATGCCGTTGTGGGGTGGCTTGGCTGCGCTGCTGTAGAAGCTCGAGGTGGACGGGCACGACTCCATGATGGTGCTGATGATGCACATGACGGCCTGGAGCCTGCGGGGACACGGGGACAGGGGTCACGTCACGGGGAGGACACAGGGTCACACCGTGGGGACATGGAGTCACATTGTGGGGGGTCTTCAAAGGTGCCACTGTCCTCATGGTCTTCCTGAGGTGTCCCCATATTGTGCCCACGATGTCCCTGTGCTGTCCCTGCAGTGTCCCCGTGGTGTTCCTGGGGTTTCCCCAGGGTGTCCCTGCACTGTCATCCCTGTGCTGTCCCCTTGCTGTCCCCAGAGTGTCCCTGAAGTGTCTCATGTTGTCCCCAAGTTGTCCCCTTGCTGTTCCCATACTGTCCCCTCAGTGTCCCCCTGCTGTCCCTGTGCTCTCCCGTGACTGTTCATATGCTGTCCCCAGGGTGTCCCTCCACTGTCCCTACGCTGTCCCCATGTTGTCCCCTCCCCGTCCCCCCCATACCTGGCGTGTTTCTCGGTGCTCTCGGCCATGGCCAGGGCCCGGCCCAGGGCGGCCTTCACCTCATTGACCAGTGCCACCTGGGCATCAGTGCCACTGCCCGCGGCCGCCAGGCTGGCCAGGAACAGCCGCGCCAGGGCCGGCGTGTCCTTGTCCTCCGCATTCTGCTGGTGCGGCAGCAGGTGGTCCAGCACGAAGGCCAGGACACTGCAGTCCTGTGGGGACAAGAGGGACACAGGGGTCACAGGGAGACTGGGTGTGGGGGGACAGCACCCCCCACTGGGGGTGGGGAGGGGGAAATGGTGTCCCAACTGCAGCTGCAGTTGATGATGTCCATGTAGGGTGGCCCCACAGGTGACCCCCGACCCTTGGGGTGACTCCCCCAGCCCTGAGCCCCCTCACCTCCTTGATGAGCTCGGACTGCCCCACGCTGTAGCTGTAGTTGGCAATCAGGGCAGCGATGCCCACGTAGGACCTCACCAGCTCCGCCAGCAGCCGCAGGATGGTTGAGGTCGGCATGAGGGGCTTCGAGCCCCGCGCCCGCCCCCGCTCCTCGCGCTCCCCTTCCTTCTCCTTCCGGCCCTCCCGGCCCTCCTCGGGGCTGGACGCTGGGGGGGCAAGGGGGGCAGCGTTAGAGGGGTCAGGGGGGCACAGGGGAAAAAGGAGGCACTGTTGGGTGGGTGTAAGGGAGCATATGGGGCATAGTTGGGGGCATCATTGGGAGTGGGGAGGGCAGGAGGGGATGGTGAAAGTCTCAATATGGAGTAGATGTTAAGGGGCTCAGGGACGGGATACTGGGGGGCTCAGGGATGTGGAGGGGATGTCGGGGGGCTCAGGGACATGGAGCAGATGTTGGGGTCTCAGGGATGTTGGGGGTGACATTGGAGGGCTCAGGGATGGGATACTGGGGGTTCAGGGATGTGAAGGGGACATTGTGGGGGGGCTCAGGGATGTGGGGGGATCACCAGTACCTTCCCCCTGGGGGGTTCCTGATGGGGGGGTCTCTGCAGCAGCTCCGTCAGCACCGAACACCTGGGTCTGGAGTAAAATAGGGGGTCCTTAGAGCTTCTCCCAAGCCCTCAGACCCCCCCAAACTGCCACACATCCCAAATCCACTCCCAGCCCCCCTCAAATCGCTCCTCAGCCCCCCACCCTGATTTCCTCCCAGCCCCCTCAGCCCCCACAAACCAACCCTCAGATCTCCTCCCAGTCCCCCAAATCCCCCCCAGCACCCCCAAACCTCCCCCAGCCCCTCCTAATCCCCCTCAGCACCCCCAAACACCCACCCAGCCATCCAGATTCCCCCCCAGCACCCCCAAAGTGCCCGTCAAGCCCCCCAAGCCCCCCCATGCCCCGTACATTGATGTTGAAGCCGGCGGGAGGGTCGAAGTCGCCGGGGGGGCGGGTGAGGCTCCGGTACTGCTGGTACATGTCGTCCCCAATGTCCGACAGCAGCTGGCTCACCTCGCTGGGGGCTGCGTTCTTGGGGTCCCCCTTGTCACCTGGAGAGGTACAGGGTGCGTGTGAGAGGATCCCCCCACCCCAAAGGGCCTGGGGGGGGCACCTGAGGAGCCGTGTCCCAGTGGGGGACCCCCCGTTGTAGAGACTGTGGGGTGTCCACTGTCAAGGACACCCCAATTATCCTCTATGTGGGCCCCTGCTGTCAGGGACAGCCCCCAAACCTCCCTGGGGGTCCCTGTCTCCCCTCCTGGGGTGCCCCCAGCCCCCTGACCCCCATACCCTCGTCAGGGGCGTGGTAGGCTGCCAGGGCGTTGAGCATGTCATAGATGACGTCCCGGATGGGCTCCGGGATGGGGGGCAGGGCCGAGGCCTTGGCCGGCGTCGTCTTCACCAACTGCACCGCGTTGGGGCCTTTGATCCGCAGGTTCTCGAACTCGTCGTCAGAGGCTGCAAAACAGGGAAGGAGAAAGAGGGGTCAGGGGGCTGGGGGGGGCTCCCTGGGAACGGGGGGGACATGCAGGGGGTCAGGTTGTGCAGGGGTGGTGTGGGCTGGAGCTGCAGGGGCTTGGGGGACTCCTGTGTTGGGGGCAAGGATGGGAAGGGAACCTGTTCTGGGGGAAAAGGCACTCCTGAGACCCTGTTTTGAGGGTAAAGAGACCCCTGGGACCCTTGTTTTGGGGGTAAAGGGACCCCTGGGACCCTCATTTCTGACCCATAGACACTCCTGGAACCCCATTTTGCAGCCACAACCACACCCCCAGGAGCCCATTATGGGTACCAGGGACCTCCCAGAGACCCCCGAAGCCTCTCATTGGTTCCAGACTCCCATGGGGCCAGTAGGACAACAGGGATACAGCCCAACCCCAATCCCAGACCCCACCAAAGCCCCTCACCAGTTCTGGACCCCCATGGGGCCAGTACGGTGATGTGGATGCAGCCCCCCCAGTGTCCCAGTGACCCCCTCAAAGCCTCCCCAGCCCCTCACCAGTTCCAGACCCCCGTGGGGCCGGCAGGGCGATGCGGATGCAGCCCGTGGCCACCTCGGTGAAGACGTGGGGGCTGCGGCAGGCGGCCGGGCCCAGCACCCGCAGGATGTAATTCACCTCGCGGGACCCCAGGCTGCCCGAGACCACCCCCGACGTGGTGCTGCCCGCCCCGCTCGTGGCTGCTGAACGCACCACCTGGGGGAGAGAAGGGACATTGAAGGGGCACAGGGGACGTGCGGGGGGACACATGCTGCCTGTCCCACTTGTGGCTGTGGAACGGACCGCCTGGGGGCAGGGGACATGGTGGGGACAGGGGACATTGACTGAGAGGAGACAGGAGACATCAGAGAAGGGGACAGGGGACATTGGGGGAGGGCACAAGGGGTGGACAGGGAACATGGGGCAGGACACACACATGCTGCCAGCCCCACTCCCTCGCCCTCAGCCCCAGTTTCCTATTCCCCTCACCCCCTCCCCCCTCCCTGACCCTCCAACTCCCTCTCCCTCCTCCCCAGCCCCCAGCTTCCCTCTCCTTCCTCCCCAGTCCCCCAATTCCCTTCTCCTCCTCCCCAGCCCCCCAGCTTCCCTCTCCTTCCTCCCCTCCAACTCCCCCAACTCCCTCTCCTCCTCCCCAGTGCCAACTCCTCTCCTTCCTCCCCAGTGCCAACTCCCCTCTCCCTCCTCCCCAGCCCCCAACTCCCCTTCTCCCTCCTCCCCAGCCCCCCCAGCCCCCCACCTTCTCCATGGTGTGCCGCAGGGTGCAGGGGTCCTCGATGATGTGCCTGAAGAGCAGCGTGACGAGGGGGGTGAAGCCGGTGAAGCCGGAGCTCTGGGTGAGGGCGAGGATGGTGCGGGTGGAGCGCAGCTCGGCGAAGAGCAGGGCGTGCTTGTGCTGCCGCGTCAGCCGCAGGCACAGGCGCAGTGTGGCGTGCAGCGTGTCGGGGTCCACGGGCACCCCCAACATGCTCACACAGGCCCTGAGCACGGCGGGCACCGCCTCCTCCGCCAGCCCCCGCACGGGGGGCTCGGCCCCCAGCCCTGCATTGGGGTCCTCGGGGCATGGCGAGGGGGCGGCGGTGGGAGGGGGAGAGGGGCAGGAGGAGGAGGAGGAAGGGGGCTGTGGTGGAGGAGGTGGTGGAGGTGGTGGGGGGCGGTGGGGGCTCGTCGTCCGGCGGAGGGTCTGTGGCTGTGGGAACAGGGGGACATGTGGTCAGCACAATACACGGTGGGGTCTGATCCCCCACCCCAGGGTCTCTTGGACCCTTCTGAGTCCTCTCAGACACTTCCACGGTCTCTTAGAACCCACCATGACCTCTATACGACCCCCCCAAATGACCCCCCATGACCTTCCCCTCCTGACCCTCTCTGACTCCCACAGTAACCTTGCTGGCCCTCCCCACCATAATGTCTGACCCCCCTCCGCATGGCCCCCCATGACCTCTGGCAGCCCCCCAAATGGCTTCTCTGACCCCACTCTCAGGAACCCCCATAACTTCTTGTCCACCCTTTGTGACTTTTCTGACCACTCATGGCATCCATGCCCCCCCATGGCCCCTCAGACCCCCTCCCATGGTCCCTCTTTCACATCCCCATAACCTCTTGCCCACCCCCAGGGTCTCTCTGACCACCCCATGGCCTCTCAGATCCCCCCATAACCCCCCAATGCCATAACTCCCACAACCCTTCCACGTACCAGGGGTCTCGTCCTTGCCCCTCCCCTCGGGGTCCTCGCTCCCTCCCTCCCCGTCCCGGCCCTTCCCGGCGCGGGGGGGTCGGAGCAGCGTCAGCATCACCGGCCGCCGGTTCCCCGTCTCCTCGTTCACCTGGGGGGACACAGGGGGTCACACTGGGGGGTGACACATGGGGGGGGACAGCTGAGGGTGTCTCCTCTGCCATGGGGGGGATGACAGGGAGGGGGGGTGTCCCCTGCCGTGAGTGACAACTGGGGGTCTCCCCTGCCATGGGGGGACACACACATGCAATGCAGTGACAACCAGGACTGTCCCCCCACCATGATGTAAAAGCAGAGGGTGGGAGTGTGTCCCCCAAATGGGATGACACCAAGGGGACGTCCCTATGCCCTGGGGGTCTGTCCCCTGCTCAGTACCTGCACCACAGTGGTGAACTGGGTGGTACAGGGCTCTGTCCCTGTGTGTACCCTGCCCTGGGAATCTGTCCCTCTATGTCCCTGTGCCCTCACCTGCACCGTGGTGGTGAACTGGACGGTGCAGGGCTGTGTCCCTCTGTGTCCCCTGCCCTGGGGGTCTGTCCCTGTGCCCTCACCTGCACCGTGGTGGTGAACTGGGCGGTGCAGGGCTGT
Source organism: Myiozetetes cayanensis (assembly GCF_022539395.1). Classification (NCBI taxonomy): domain Eukaryota; kingdom Metazoa; phylum Chordata; class Aves; order Passeriformes; family Tyrannidae; genus Myiozetetes; species Myiozetetes cayanensis. Next base: position 146,393 of record NW_026087865.1, on the reverse strand, counting down.
GTCCCTCTGTGTCCCCTGCCCTGGGGGTCTGTCCCTGTGTGTCCCCTGCCCTGGGGGTCTGTCCCTGTGCCCTCACCTGCACCATGGTGGTGAACTGGACGGTGTAGCGGCGCCGCCCGGCCGTGAACCTCACGCTGGGCTCGCCGGCCCTCCAGGCCGCGTCGATGGTGCTGTTGTTGCTGGCGCTGTAGCTGCACCAGCGCCCCGAGCGGTCGTCGAACCAGCGCCAGTTGTTCCCCGTCGCCTGCAGGTACTGGGGGAAGGAGGGGCACACACAGGGAGGGGGTTCAATGACCTGGACTCCCCTGGCGTCCCCCACAAACCCTCCTGGAGGGTCACTGGGGTGCTGTGTCAGGATGTGGTGGTGTGGGAGTAATCTGACTGTCACTGTGGGACCCTCCGTGTGTCACCTTGGGAGTTCCCTCAGGACCCCAAGTCCCCTCCCCTCAAGTCACACCAAGACCTGGTGTGACCACCCCCCCAGACCCCTCACATGTCACCCCAGACCCCATGTTTTTCACCAGAACCCCTTGTGTGTCCCCAAGACCTGGTGTCACCCCCATCCCAAGGACCTTTTGTGGGTCCTCACAACCCCCCATGCACCCCAGGACCCCATTTCCCCACCCCAGGACCCCATTTCCCCACCCCAGGGCCTCGTGTGTCCCCCCAGGACTCCACATCTCACCCTAAGACTTGCTGTGACCTCCTCCCACCCTAAGGATCCTGTGTCCCCCACAACACCCCATGCACCCTCAGGACCGCCCTATTCCATCCCAGGACCCCCTGTATCCCACCCAGGTTGCCCCATCCCCATCCCAGACCCCCCACCCATGCATCCCCCAAAGCCCTCCCACCTCCTCCCTCAGGAACACCCAATCCCACCCCAGCTCCTCTGATCTTCCTCCACCAATCCCTATCTTCCCAATCCCACCCCAGCCCCTCTGATCTTCCTCCACCAATCCCTATCTCCCCATTCCCATCCCAGACTCACTGTGTGCCGCCAGAAGCCCCCCAGGATCCCTCCCTGACCCCCAGACCCTCCCAGGAGCCCCCTCAGAACCCCCACCTTGTTCATCTGCGCCCGGCGCTTGGAGGACACAGCCGTTTTCTCGTAGAAGTCAATCAACAGCAGCACAGGGGTGATCCACCTTTTTTGGGGGGGAAAACAGTCACCAGAACATCCAGGGGGGCTTGGGAGGCACAGGGTGGGTGGGGGAAGGGACCTCCTTACTTGGGGGTCTGCACTTCCTTGTGCTCCTTGGCAGCCTGAAGGCAGGGCTGGACCACCTCAAGTAGCTTGATGAGCACGTCCAGGACACAGCTGGACTCCACCACCCGGGCACAGGGCAGCTTCAGCTCCTGTGGGCACCCCAAAAACCTTCAACACCCCAAAATACCCCCAAAGCCCCGAAAAAACTCCACCAACCCACCCCCCAAACCAGCACATGGTTGGACTTCACCACCCAGGCACAGGGCAGCTTCAGCTCCTGGGGGCACTCCAAAAACCTCTAACACGCCAAAAACCCCCCAAACACCTAAACATCTACAAAAAAACCCCCAAACATCCCCCAAACACTCCCCAAACCAGCACACAGCTGGACTCCACCACGCTAGCACAGGGAAGTTTCATCTCCTATGGAGGTCAGGGGCACCCCAAACCCCCCCCCCTAAACACCTCCTAAAAAAATTCAGACACCCACCAAAACCACCAAACACCTCCCAAAATACCCTCCAAACCAACGCACTTTGTTTCAAACAGCCAGATTTTTGGAAAACTAAGGGTGTTCTGACAACACTCCAAGTGTTTTATGACAGACATGGGGACCAACCACATCCGGGGTACCCCCCCTCGGTTTTGGGGACTCTCTTGGATTCTGGGGACTCCCCTGGGGTTTTGGGGTTCCCCCCTCACCTCGAAGAGCAGGGTGAGCAGCAGGATGCGCGTGGCCAGGTTGGAGGCCTGGGGTAACGTGGCCATTTGGCTGATCCACTCCGAGACCGTCTTGGTGTCGCTGGTGGTGAGTGGCACGGCCGCCTTGATGAGAACATCGGCTGCCTCCCACACCTGGGGGGGGCAGGGGGGTTAGGGGGGCTTCAGGGGGTCTAGGGGAGTTCCACACTTGCTGCACCACCTGCTTTAGCACTGAGACCCCTCTAGGCCAGACCACTGTGGTACACGGCCGTCGTGAGCAGGTCGGGGTGGGTCAGGGGATGTCAGGGGTTCTCAGGGGATGGCAGGGGGTTCAGGGGATGGCAGGGGGTCTCAGGGGATGTCAGGGGGTCTCAGGGGATGTCAGGGGTTCTCAGAAGGGTGCCATACCTGCTGCACCACTTGCTTGAGCACACTGTCCCTGTAGGCAGGCCCGTTCCTGCGCACAGCCGTCATGAGCAGGTCGCACACGCGGTACACGGTGTCGGGCAGCTCGTCCAGCAGGCGGGAGCAGCCCGGCAGCATCGAGTCGGTGAAGGCTCCGAGTTCCGCCGGCTCCAGCGGCTCGGCCCCCTCGAACTTCTCCAGGCACTTGGCCTCCTCCTCTTCCTGCCGCTCCCGCGCCCGCCGCTCCTCCTCCTCCTTGCGGCACGCGGCCTCCTGGGGAGGGACAGGGGTGAGAAATGGGGGTGAGGGGAGAGGGGGTCTGGGGGAGAAAAACGAGGGGTTTGGGGATGGAGGTTTGGGGGAAGAAATAGGACTTGGGGGAGAGAAATAGCCCCCCCATAGCCCCCCATCCCCACGCTCACCTCAGGGGACTCTGCCCGCTGGTCCATGGGGATGTCCTGGCCCAGGGACATGGCGATGGCCCTCATCATCTGATCCTCCTCGGACATGCTCAGGTCCTGGGGGGCACAGGGGGTGTGAGGGGCTGTGGGGGGGATCTCAGGGACCACCCCTGCCCCAATACTCACCCTTGCCGCGCCCCCCATGAGCGGGGGCGGGTGGGTGAGCAGGTACTCGGTGGCCTGTTCCATGGTGTTGGTGTTCAGCAGGGCCTCCATGGCGTGTTCCCGGGAGAAACCCATGTCCATCAGCTGGGGGGGCACATGGGGTGGGGTTAGAGAGGGCAGGGGGAACAGAGAAGGAACAGAGAAGGGATTTTAGGGATAAAAACTGGGTCTCAAGAATAAAAAAAGGCTGTCAGAGTATCAAATAGGGGAGTTGGGGGATAAAATTGAGGGGTTGGAGGTTAAAAAAAGAGGTATCGAGAACCCAAAGGAGGTTTGAGAGAACCAAAAATTAGTTTGGAAGGCAAAGAGGAAGATTGGGGGGGAACAAAATGAGGTTTGGAGATAGAAGGAAATGATTTGAGGTATTAAGAAAAGAGGTCTGGGAGAACCCAGAGCAAGTTTGAGGGAACCAGGAAAGGTCGAGGTTTGGCAAGTTTTGGGGTCACAAGACCGAGGTTTTGGGGGTGCCCAAGGTTGAGCGTGGGGAACACAAGACTGAGATTTTGAGGGACACAAGACCAAGGTTGGGGGTCACAAAGCTGAGGTCTGGGGGGTCACAATGCTGAGTTTTTTGGGGTGCCCAATGCTGAGCATGGGGGGTACAAGACTGACATTTTGGGGGACACAAAGCCAAGGTTTGGGGGGGTCACAAAGCCGGGTTTGGTGCCTCCCCACCCCACCTGTTGCAGCTGCTGCTGGTTGACGTGTGGCTCCCGGCGGGGCCCCCCCTCCTCGCCGCCCGGCTCGTCGCCTGCGGGTCCCTCGCGCTCGCGGCCCAGGCGCTCCCGCAGCAGCGGCTCCGCGCGCAGGATGTGGCACAGGATGGCCAGCATGGACTCGGCCATGCGCGCCCCGTACACCTTCAGCGGCCGCCGCTGCCACAGCTGCTTGATGCACGCAAAAGCCGCCTGAGGGGGAACACGAGAGGGGGACATAAATGTCAAAGGCAGGGGGGACATAAACATGACCCTATTTCCCCATTCTTTTGTTCTCTCTTTTCCTGCCCTTTTTCCATCCGGGTTGCCATCCATTTTTCTCTCCCTTTTGCTGCGTTTTTCTCCCCTCGCATTTCCCGATGTTTTTCTGCTCCTTTTTCTCACTGTCCTTCTCCTCACGTTTCCCGCCATTTTTCCCCTCACATTTCCCGCCATTTTTCCCCTCACATTTCCCGCCATTTTTCCCCTCGCATTTCCCGCCATTTTTCCCCTCATGTTACCCACGACTTTTTCCCCTCATGTTTTTCACCATTTTTCCCCCTCACGTTTCTCACCATTTTTTCCCCTCACGTTTCCTGTCATTTTTCCCTCATGTTTCCCATCCTTTTTCTCTTACATTCCCCACCCTTTTTGCTCTCATTTTTGCCTCATACTTCTTACCCATTTTCTCTTTTCCCATTCTTTTTTCCTCACATTTCTTGCCATATCCCTGCTTTCATGACCCTTCTTTGCTCCCTTTTCACACATTTTTCTCTCTCCATTTTCCCCGCTCTTTTCCCCTCACCTTTCCCACTCCTTTTTGTCTTCCAACCCTTTTCCTGCGCCCCCAAGTCTCCCCTCTGCCCCTCAAATCCCCCTTTCCCCCCCTTATTTCCCTCCCAGACCTTCTGAGTGACGACGAGGAAGCGCAGGGCGCTGAACGGGGGATGCCCGTGGGGAGGTCCCTTGGCGGGCAGCGCGTGGGGCGACTCCAGCACCGTGCTGGGGTTCACCATCTTCTCCACCAGCATCAGCCACGCATCCAGGAACTCGCCGGTGCCATCAGGCAGGTCAGGGTGCTCCAGGCCCTCGCCCACAGGCACCTTCCCCCCCATCGACAGCGCCCAGTTGAACGTCCTGGGGGGAAAACGGGGTGAGAGGGGGACCCCAAGATCATGGAACCCCCACAGGAGGGTTGGGGGACAGAGGGCTGGGGGTGGGAGTGCTTGGAGGGAAACGGAGGTATGAAATAGGGGTCAGGGGTTGGAAATGGGAGCAGAAAGGTACAAAATGGGGTCCAGGGGGGGCAAAAAATGGGGGTCGGGGAAAATAGGGTGAGAAATGCATGAAATGGGGATCAAGGAGAGAGGAAACGGGGTCAGGAAGGCACAAAATGGGAGTCAAGGGCAGGACACAGGGTCAGGAAAGCACAAAATTGAGTCCAAGGGATTAAAAAAAGAAACAGAGAAAATTAATGGGGTTAGAAAGGCATGGAATGGGGTTCAAGTGGAGGTAAATAGAGACTGTGAGGTGCAAATTAGGGGTTGGGGATGGGAAAAAGGGTTGGGGGAAATGAAATGGGGCGAGAAGAGCACAAAATGGGGTTCAAGGGGTGGGAAATGAGATCTGGGAGGCATAAAATGGGTTCAGGGGTAGGAGATGGGGACACAGGGTAAGAAGTGGGGCTGGGGGCACAAAAGGGGGTGAAGGGGCAACAAATGGGGTTGGGGTTCAGGGGTGGGGTTTGGGGTTGAGGGGGCAGGGGCCCAGGGCAGGGCCGGGGCTCACTCGAAGAGCGCGTTGTGGCCACCGGAGCAGAGGAACTTCTGGAGCATGAGGTGATAGGGGAACTTGCGCTCATCGAAGAGCATCGGGGACGTGAACCCCACCGAGCAGATGAAGAACGTCAGCCTGAGGGTTGGGGAGAAGGGAGGGAAGGAGGGTCAGGCTGTGCCCATGGCACCAACCACACCCACCCCAGACCCAAAACTCCACTCTCAGGAGGCCACAGGGAATACCAGCCCTGCCCAGGTAAGGTGGACACACCCTGTGTGACAACACACCCCTTTTCCTTGGCTCCATCCTCATCATCAGCTCCACCCCACCAAGACCTGCCTCTTCTCCCTAGCTCCACCCCAATTAAACCCCACCTTGTCATTTAACTCCACCTCAATTAAACCCCACCTTGTCATTAGACTTGGCCCCAATTAAACCCAATTAAACTCCACCCTTCCCACTGGCTCCACCCCAATTCAGCCCCACCCCTTCCCCTTGGCCCCACCCTCAAATCCCACCCCTTCTCAGCTCTGCCCCCTTCTTCAAGTCCCTTCCCCAAATGTACCCCCTCAATAGAGACCCCCGAAAACCCCTCCTGCTTCCCCCGATATCCCCCCAAAACCCTTCCTCACTTCCTAAAAGGCCCCCCATAACCCTTAATTTCCCTCCCCTCTGCTGTCCCCTGTCCCACCCTCTCCATGTGTCTCACCTGAAGCGGGGGGTGGGGGTGTAGGGGGGGGGCTGCCAGCTGAGCCCCTTGGTGAGCAGGCGGGTGAGGGCCGAGGCCGTGGCCCGGGCGGCCGCGGTGGGCGCGGGGGCGGCGGCGGCCGCGTGGTGACTGCGGCGCTGCCGCACCGGGGACCCCACGCACAGCTTCACCAGGAGCCCGAAGAGCTCGGCCAGAGCCCGGCCCAGCCGGGACGAGGCTGTGGGGAAACAGGGAAACAGTGAGAGACCCCCGGGATGGGCACGACAGGGACAAGGGACAGCCCAAAGAGCTTGGCCGGAGCCCGGCCCAGCCAGGACAAGGCTGTGGGGACTTGGGGGACACAGTGAGAGACCCCTGGGACGGGGGCAGACACCCCCAGGATGGGGACAGGGGCAGGGTGAGCCCCCCAGAATGGGGAGAGAGGACATTGAGACCCCCAGGATGGGGACAGGGGCAGGGTGAGCCCCCCCAGAATGGGGAGAGAGAACACTGTGAGACCCTCAGGATGGGGGAGACAGAACCCGGCCCAGGCAGGATGAGGCTGTAGGGAGGGGGGACACAGTGAGAGACCCCCAGGATGGGGTACAAGGTGAGAGACCCCTGGGATGAGAGGAAAAGGATGAGAGACATCTCCAGGGTGGGGTCTCCAGGATGGCCCTTCCAGGCCATTTTTGTCCCCCCCTCCCATTTTTGCCCCCCCCAGCCCATCCTTTCCCCCCCTCACCAGAGAGCAGGGGTTTGATCTGTTTGATGCGGGCAGCCATGGCCGGGGTGATCTTGGCCTTGGCTTTGGGGTCAGCGGTGCTCGGCTCGTCCGTCTCCATCGGGGCCAGGGCCTCCCCCTCCAGCCCCATCCCCTCCAGCAGCCCCTGGGCTGGGGGGGGGTCACTGCCCGCCCCCCCTGTGGGACTCGGACCTTCCGCTTCACCCTCTGGGGGTAAAAGATGAGGTGAGACCCCCAGAGACCCCCCAAGAACAACCTCCCCCACAAACACCCCCTTCCACTGGAGAGCCCCCCAAACCCTCCCATCCCCCAAATGTGCCCCCTCCCATAGAACCCCCTTCAAAACCCTCCTCCTTTCCAAAACCCCAAACCCTTCATTCCCCCAAAGACCCCTTCCTCCTAAAGGAACCCCTCAAAACCCTCCTCTCCCCAAAACAGACCCCCAATTCCCCCTTTCCCTTCTAAAGACCCCCTCCCCTAAACACCCCCAAAGTCTCTCCTACCCACAGTGACCCCAAAGACCCCTAACTCCCCCTTTACCCTAAAGGCCTCCCCTAACTCCCCATGAGACTCCCCAAAGACGCTTTTGTATCAAAAACGCCTTCCAAGCTCCCCTTCTCCTACTGACGCCCCCAATCCTCCCAGCCTCTTTCCACTGGAGCCCCTTCCCTCCACCAACAGCACCTCCTGCAGCCCCCCCAGAGCCCCCCGGTCCCCACCTGCCCTCCGGCCGCCCTGGGGGGGGCTGGGCGCCTTCTCCTCCTTGGGCACCAGTTTCTGCATGTCAGCCTGGCCGAACTCACACCCTGGGGAGGCTGGGGGCACACAGGGGAGGGTCACAGGGTGGGGGCTCCTTGGAACCCCTCAGAGCTCCTCAAATCCCCCCTGAGCCCCTCAGAGACCCCCCAGCCCCACAGAGTCCCCCTCAGCCCCCCTGACAGTGCAGGGGTGAGGGGACACCCCACCTCACAGTTACTGGGGTGTGGAGGCAGCACCTCAGTGCTGAGACCCCCAAGACCCCTCGAGTGCCCCCCAGGATCCCCCAAGCCTCCCATATCTGTTAGGGATGCAGCAGAGGGACAACAGGATGGTGCTCTCCCGTTCCTCCCAGCCCCCCTGGGTGCCCCCCAAGGCCCCCATACCTGTTAGGGGTGCAGAGGGACAGCAGCACGGTGCTCTCCCACACCAGGGAACAGTAGAGCTGGCTCAGCTTCCCCAGCACACTCAGCCCCAGCTGGGACCCCCACTGGTTCACAGAGATGGCCCTGATCTCGCTCTGGGGGGGGAACAAAGAGCCCCCAAAATCTCCCCTGAGAACCCAAAACTTGCTTTGGACGCACCAAATTCCTCCTTGCTTAACAAGGACGTGCCTCAGCCGTTCCAAAATCCTCTTTACTATGCCCAAAATTCTCCTCAGCCCCCACCATAATCCTCCTCACCTCCACTTAAGACACTCCTCAGCCACCCCAAAATCCTCCATGACTCCCCAAACCCTTCCCCAACCACCCCCAAATCCAGGTTTAAACCCCAAAATTACCTGCCCTGCCCTGCAGGTGTGCACAAATGTCATGATAAAGGTACAAAGCCCTCCCAAACCGAGGTCTAACCCCCCCAATTGGGGTTTAACCCCCCTCAAGTTACCTGCCCCGCCCTGCAGGTGTGCACAAACATCACGATGAAGCTACAAACCCCTCCCAAACTGAAGCGTAACACCCCAAATTAGGATTTAACCCCCCAAATCAGGCTTTAACCCCCCCCAAATCCAAGATTTAACCCCCCCCACAAGTTACCTGCCCCACCCTGCAGGTGTGCACGAACATCATGATGAAGGCGTGGGCAGCGGTCAGCGCGTGCAGCAGAGGGGTGGCCTGGGCTGACAGCGTCGCGTCCGGCACGGCCCCGGCGCCCGCCAGCTCCCGCAGCAGCACCGACCCCCCCGGAGCCTCGATGGGCCGGTGCAGCGGCTCCAGCGCCGACAGCACCGACTCCAGCTGCACCAGCCCCTCCTGCAGAACCTTGGGCTCGTGGGACAGCGTCTGGGGGGGGCAAAGAGGGGTCACAGAGGGATTTGCAGCCCTCCAGTGATGACTTGAAGTTCCCTCCTCACAGCAGGATGGATTTGCAGCCCCCCAGGGTAGGTTTGAAAGCGCCCCAGGATAGACTTGCAGCCCCCCGCCAGGAAGAGATTTAAGCCCCCCCAGCCCTCACCAGGATGGACTTGCAGATCCCAGGATGGATTCAAGCCACCCCCCTACCCCAGACCTCATCAAGATGGATTTAAGCCCCACAGGATGGATCTGCAGCCCCCCTGGATGGATTTAAAACCCCTCAACCCTCACCAGAATGTATTTGCAGATCCCAGGACAGATTTAAGCCCCCCCAGCCCTCAGCAGGATGGATTTGCAGCCCCCCTGGATGGATTTAAAAACCCCCAACCCTCACCAGGATGGACTTGCAGACCCCTGCCACGGCCTGGCAGGCGGCAGAGGTGGGGAAGTCGACGGGCAGGTTGGGCAGCCCCAGGATGGTGACGAGGGGCCGCAGCCCCCGCTGGGCCACGAACTCCTGGCAGTGATCATCTGTCGTGTTGTTGCTCAGGATCGACTCCACGAACTTCATCTGGGGGGTGGGAGATCAGGGGGGTCAGGGAGCCCTGAAACCCCCACCCTGGGGGGCTCAGAGGGGTGCCTGGGGGACAGGGCATCCCCAAATCCCCCTCAGGGAGCTCCAAAATTCCATCTCGGGGAGTTCAGGGGTGCTCAGGGGACAGGGTGGCCCCAATAACAGGAGGGTTCAGGGGAGACCCCAAAATCCCACCCTAGAGGGGGTTCAGTGAGGCAAGGCAGCCCCCAAATCCCCCCCCAGGGGGCTTCAGGGGGGCTCATGGCACAGGAGAGAACCAACTGTCCCCAGGGGGCTTGGGAGTGGGCAGGGGGAGCCTCAATTATCCCCTGGGGGGGGGTCAGGGGGCTCAGGGCATGAAAGGGACCCCAATTCTCTTCCAAGGGGGTTCAGGGGGGCTCAGGAAGCCCCAGTGCCCCCAGAAGGTTTGCTCAGGGTGGTCTGGGGGGCAGGGGGAGCCCCAATTTCCCCAAAGGAGAATTCAGGAGGGTTCAGAGAACAAAGGACACCCCGAAATCCACCCCCAGGGGGGCTCAGAGGAAAAGGGAGCCCCAATTCTCCATCCTGAGGGGGTTAAGGAGGGGGTTCAGAGAGCAGAGGGACCCCCAGTCCCACCCCTCCTAGGATGGTTGTGTCCCCCAGCCCCTCACCACGTTCAGGATGTAATCCATGAGGGGGATGGGGATCCGCTCCTCTGTGCCCACCACCCTGCAACGACATGGAAGTGGGAGTGAGACACCCCCCCAGTCACAAGACCCCAAGACCACCCCAAAAATCCCTCCCAGACCACCCTGCTCACATCTGTGTGAGCTCAGCCTCATCCCCACCCCAAACTCCCCGGGAGACCTCCGCTCACATCTCAGTGAGCTTGGCCAGCCCAGGACCCCCCACTCACGTCTGGGTGGGCTCGGCCTCGCTCTGCTGGGCGGCCCCGAAGCTCTGCATGGCCTGAACCTCCTCCTCCTCCTCATCCTCGCTCGAGGCCTCCTCGGCGGCGTGGGGGGAGCGCGGGGGGGGCGCAGCCCCCGCCCCCTCCCCCTTCTGCATCGACGGCTTCTGGCAGATGTACTTGGGGTCCCGGCCCAAGCTGCAGATCTCCTCCAGCAGCTGGGGAGGGGGGGTTCAGTGAGTGGGGGACCCTGGGGACATGCCCAGAGCCCCCACCGGTGTCCCCCTGGCGTCACCTTGATGATGGCGGTGGTGGCGTCGGTTTTGAGGGTGGGCTGGTGCCGCATCAGCTCGTCCACGGCGCTGCCCAGGTTGGAAGCCGTGTCACCTGGGGGGGGCAAAGGGAGGTTCGAGAGGAACCCCAAGAAATAGGGGGGACCCCAAAAAGAGGGGGTCCTCAAAAAAATTAAGAGATTCCCAAGAAATATGTGTGTTCCCAGATACAGGGATGTTTGCCCAAAGAAACTGCAGGTCATTAAAAATGGAGGGCATCTCCAAAAAATCACCCACCCCAACCTCCCAAATCCCCATTTGGGGTCTTACTAAGGAGTTTGGAGCTGTGACAGCCAGTGTGTGCATTCCCTCCCAAAGCCCACTGTTTGGGGTCTCCCAGCCTGATCTGGGGTCTCACCCAGTGGGTTGGAGCTGTGTCTGTGTATCCCCCTCCCCACTCCCCGCTTTGGGGTCTCACCCAGAGGGTCGGAGCTGTGTCTGTGTGTCTCCCTCCCCACTCCCCACTTTGGAGTCACCCAGGATATTGGAGCTGTGTCTGTGTCTCCCCCTCCCCACTCCCCCCTTTGGGGTCTCACCCAGAGGGTCGGAGCTGTGTCTGTGTCTCCCTCCCCAATGCCCCTGTGGGGTCTCACCCAGTAGGTCGGAGCTGTGTCTGTGTCCCCTCCCCAATCCCCCCTGGAGCCTCACCCAGGGGGTCGGAGCTGCGCCGTCTCCTCATGGCGGGCAGGTAGTCGGGCGACAGCAGCACCTTGAAGAGGCGCTCGAAGGGCTGGCACTGCACGAAGCTCTGCAGCCCCCGCGCGTTCAGGCACAGGGCGGAGAACACGTTGGGGAGGGACCCCAGGACCTCACGGGTGGCTGGGACCTGAGGGGACAGGGCAGAGGTGGCACAGGTAAAGCACAGGACAAGTCTAAGGGACAGACTCAGGGCAGAGAACACACTGAGGAAGGAGCCCCACACCTCACAGGTGACTGAGACCCGCGCAGGTGGGACACAGGTGATGGACAGCTTAGGGACAGGACAGGTGTGAGGCACAGGTGACAAACAGGTAAGGGACACGTGACAGAAGTGAGGGACAGGTGCGAGGTGCAGGGCACCGAACGTGTTGGGCAGCGAGCCCGGGATCTCCTGCTTTGCTGGAACCTGGGCAGGTGAAGGACAGGTGAGAGGCACACCTGGGGCAGGTGTAGGTGCAGGACAGATGGAGGGCAGCCCTGGGGACAGGTGAGGGGCAGACACAGAACAACCACAGGAGCAGGGCTGGGCACACACGGGGTAGGTGTGCCATGGGCAGGTACAGGACAGGTGAGGGTACAGGTGAGGGCACAAGGAAAGGTGCAGCTACAGGACAGGTGACAGAGATGCAATGGAACAAGTGAGTGCAAAGATGGGAGAACAACAGAGGAGACAAAAAAAACAGGTAGAAGAAGAGCTAAGCACGTCACGTCCCTGAGGCAAGAGATGAAAGAACAAGTGAGGGAATAGGTGAACTGGCAAGTGAGGAAACAGGTCATTCAAGAGCAGGGCATCCAGCAGGACATGGGTGAGGGGACAGGTGAGAGCACAGGTACAAGGACAGATAAGGTGACATGTGAAGGGACAGGTGTCACCCCCATCCTTGATGAACAGGGTGTGCAGCAGGATGTCAGTGAGAAAACAAATATAGGAACAGGTAAGAAGACAACTGAATGCACATATATAAGGACAGCTACAGGAACAAGTGAGGGACAGGTGTCACTCACGTCCTTGATGAGCAGGGCGTGCAGCATGACGTCGGTCAGGCCATTGTCCTGCAGCGACGAGAGCAGAGAGGGCTCCTGGAACACGAACACCGTCACCACCTCGGTCGCTGCGGCGGGAGGAGACACAGGGGGGCACTGAGGGGGTGGGAGGGCCTGGGGGGGCTGGGGGGAGCCCCCAACCCCTGCCCACCCCCCCTGGGGGCCCGGGGTGCCGCTCACCCAGCAGGAACAGCGAGGGGCCGTAGTACTCGGCGTTGCTGATGATGTGCTTGAGCGACGTGGGCAGTGACCCGTCCATCACTGAGGGGGGGACAGCCAGAACAGGGGGTCAGGGGGGCTGTGCCACCCTCCCCACTGCCCCCAAGGGTCTGAGAGGTCTCAGGGACCACCCACCGTGGCGGATGCCGTCAGAGAAGGCGGGATCCTGGATGGCTTTCTTGAGGAAGTTCAGCATGGATTTGAGCAGGGCGGCGCGCTGGGGGATGCACTGCACTCCTGGGGGGGCACAGGGTGGGGTGAGACCCCCATGGTGCCTCCACAGCCCCCACACCACATCCCCCAGCCCCCCGGGGGTCACCTACCGCCACGTGGGGAGGGGGTGGCACTGCCAGGGCCGGAGCTGGTGCTGGGCACGGCCGGGGGGGCCGAGGGGCTGCTCTCCATGGCCACGTCGGTCACTGCAGGGGCACAGGGACAATGGGGGGTCTGGGGGGACACTGGGGGGGTCCCAGGGGACACCGGGGGGGGGACAGACCCCCTGCTCACCCTCCATGTCCGTCTCCATGTCCTCGCCCTCAGGGGCCGCTGTGGCCGGGGGTCTCTGCACCTTGGGCTTGATGACAAAGGGACACTCCCGGCGGCACAGGTCGACCTCGTGCTGGGGGGGAGGGACAGTCAGGGCTCCAGAACACCCCCAAAAACACCTGAGGGGACCCCCAAAATAACCCCAGAGGGACACAGAACAACCCCAGGGGATCCCGACCCAAAACCACCTGGGGGGACCCCCAAAATAACCCCAAAGAGACGTAGAACAACCTAGGCAAGAAAGACCCTGGAGGGCACCCCAAACCACCCCCAGAGGAGCTCAGAAAGACCCAAGCAGGATCGCAGAACAACCATGGGAGGCCTAGAACACCTCGGAGAGACCCCCAAGCCACCCCCAGAGGACCCCAGGACAAATCCAGAAGACCCCAGAACAACCCTAGGGGACCCCACTACTACCTCAGGGGTCCCCAAAGCTGGGCCAGTGTGACTCCAATCCCCCCTGGGTGTCCACAAAGTCAGAGCAGGGTGACCTCAAGCCCTCCCCGAGGGACCCCAGAAGCCCCCTGGGGGTCCCCAGGCCCCACCTCGAGGCGGTAGATGAAGATGGAGAGGCCGCTGTGGGCCTGGAACGCCGCCATGTCCAGGTTGGTGATGAGATCCACCACCCTCACCGCCCGCGTCACAAACGTGATCTGGTCCTGCTCATCCCCCAGGAACTTGATCACCTTCGGGGTGGGGACAAAAACAGGCTCAGGAAGGTCCTTAAACGGGTTCAACCCGCCCCCCAAAAAGGAGGAGAGCCCACCTTGAGCAAGCGCCTCCATCATCCCACACGACACCAGCGCCTCCCCACCCGCGTCGTAACTGGCCAGGTGGTAGAGGAAGGAGAACAGGGCCGTGGCGAACTGGTGGGGGTAGGGCTCCATGGAGGGGTCTGGGGGGCACAGAGGGGTGTCAGGACGGGTCAGTCCCTCCCCCAGGACCCCCCAAAGCCCCCAGACCCACCGATCATGGCCTGGATGCAGTTGCGGACCAGCACGGGCAGGAAGCCGTGGTAGGAGGCGGTGCCGGTGCAGTCGATGATGCTGCTCAGCTTGGGGGTCCTCTCCAGGTGCACTATGGACGTGAGGGTCCGCAGGGACGCCGCCTTGATGTCCTGGGGGGGGACAGGAGGGTCAGGAGGGCTTGGGGCAGGTCTGGGGAGTCCCACAGGAGGTTTGGGAGGTCCTCTCCAAGTGAGCTATGGACGTGAAGGTACCCAGGGATGCCGCCTTGATGTCTCGGGAGGGGGTACAAAGGAGTCAGGGAGGTGTTTGGGGGCTCCCAGAGAGGCTTTGAGAAGTCCTAGGGATGTTTTGGGAGTGCCTCACCATGAGCTGCTTGTCAGGAATCTGCAGGGTGGTCCTGAGAATGTTTTGGGGAGTCTCAGGAGAAGTTTAGGGGGGTCTCATCGTGAACTGTCTGTCAAGGATCTGCAGGGTGGTCTGGGAGTGTTTTGGGGGGTGTTTTGGGGTCTCACCATGAGCTGTTTGTTGGGGATCTGCAGGGTGTTTTGGGAGGTGTTTGGGGGTCTCACCATGAGCTGTTTGTTGGGGATCTGCAGGGTGTTTTTGGGAGGTGTTTTGGGGTCTCAGGGGGTCTCACCATGAGCTGTTTATTGGGGATCTGCAGGGTGGTCTGGGGGGTGTTTTGGGAGGTGTTTGGGGGTCTCAGGGGGTCTCACCATGAGCTATTTGACAGGGATCTGCAGGGTGTTTTGGGAGGTGTTTGAAGGTCTCAGGGGGTCTCACCATGAGCTGTTTGTCGGGGATCTGCAGGGTGTTTTGGGAGGTGTTTGGGGGTCTCAGGGGGTCTCACCATGAGCTGTTTGTCGGGGATCTGCAGCACGTCCACCAGCTCCTCGATGAGCCCGTTGTACAGGATGCTGTTGGCTGATTCCTGCAGGGCGTTGGAATACACTGCAGGAGGAATCAGGGGGGGTCACAACCAGCCCCCTCGAACCCCTCCCCACGCCCAGAAGCCCCCCAAAGAAGCCCACCCAGGATGGAGATGGCGTGGAGCCGGGCCTGCACCGCCTGCAGCCGCTTCCTGTGCGTGGAGAAGCCGTGGGCCAGGCGGATGTGGGTGAACAGCAGCATCTGGGGGGGGGGAGGGTACAACGTCAGGGGGGGTCTGGGGGAGACCCCCCAGCCCTGGATGACCCCCAAGACCCCCCCAGTCCCCCTGGGTTCACACCTGTTTGTCCTTGGGGATGTTGTACATCTTGGTGAGCGACTCCATGATCTCCGAGGGGCTCTCGGAAATCTGAGAAGGGGGGAGAGAAAATTGGGGAGGGGGCGAAAATGGGGGTGAAAAGGGAAAAAATGAGGGTGGGAAAACAAAAAGTGGGGGTAAAGAGGAACAAAAATTGGGAGAAAAAGACAATAATGGTGAGAAGAACTAAAAAGGAAAAAAATATGGATAAAAAAGAAATATAAAGGTAAAAAAATATTAACAAAACAAAAACGCAATGAAAAGTAGAAAAGAAATAAAAACGAAAAAATAAAGATTAAAAAAATAAGAATGAAGATAGAAATATTAGAAACATAAAAAATTAGTAAGAAAAGAAAAAATGAGAAAGACAAAACCACAACAGTGAAAAACCAAAAACAACAAATAAAAACAAAAAATTAGAAAATTAAATGTGAGAGTGGCGAAAGAAATCATAATTAAACGGAAAAAAATGCCAACAAATAAAAAATAATGCACAGAAAAGAGCAGCAAAAAAGGAAAAAATAAAAGTGAAAAAAAAACAGACACAGAAAATGAAAAATGAGAATCAAAAACAGAAACAGAGTGGAAAAGAAACAATATACCAAAAAGTAGCAAAAACAGAATGAAAAATGAAATAATCAAGGAAACAAAAAGGGACTGCAGTGTTGGGGGGGCCCCAATCAAAGCAGAGCCCCCCTCCCCAAATCAAGGCCCCCCCAGACTCACCTTGTCCAGCTGCTCGATGTGGATGTAGTGCAGGGTGGTGCTGGTGGCCTAGGGGGGCAGACAGGGTAAGGGGGGGCTCCGGTGTTTTAGGGACCCCCCATTGCCCCCCAATGTCCCCCTCACTCACCCTCTTGTCCACCTTGACCTCGACCCCCGGCTCGGCGTAGAACTCGAAGTGCAGGGTGGTGGCACTGGGGGGGTATTTCTGGGGGGGGCACAGGAGGTCAGGGGGGGTCAGAGGGGTCCCCTCCCCTGAGGGGATGTGGAGAGGGGGTCACAGGGCCAGGTTGGGGACACTGGGACATGGGGGGTGTGGGACTGAGGGACCCCAGAGTGTGACAGGGGTGGCAAAGGGGGATTGGGGACCCTGGGGATGGGATTTAGAGGACCTGGGGTGTTGGGAACCTTTGCTGGGGGGACAAAGGGAACAAAGGGGGGGTTGGGGACCTTGGGGGGGGACAGAAGGAATAGAGGGATGTTGAGGACCTTGGCGAGGGACAAGAGGGTCGAGGAGAATTCTGGGGGTCCCCAGATGTCACAGGAGGGCCCAAGTGAGTTTTGGGGTCACTCACCATCATGTGCAGGTCCCGGCAGCACTCGGCCAAACCGAACCCGTTCTCCTTTCCACCCCAGCTCTGTGGGGAAATGACCCAGCTCAGCACCAGGGACCCCCCCGAGTCCTCCCACCTCAGCCAGGAGCTGCAGCCGGGTGACCAGGGACCCCCCAGGATCCCCCATCCCCTGAGGACCCCCCCAAAGCCCTCAGGGCCCCCTCCCACCTCAGCCAGGTGCTGCAGCCGGGCCAGCAGGGGCCCCCTGCGCTCGGAGCCCAGGCGGGTGATGTAGTTGGAGCGTTTGCTGAACACGTAGAGCAGGTTGAGCACGGCCAGCACCACGTGCATGTCCGAGGAGGCCAGCAGGGTGGTCAGGTGCTGGGGGGATACAGAAGAGGTCAGGGGGGGCTACAGAGACGCCCAGAACATGGTGGGACACAGACAGGGGTGTTACAAAGCTCCCAACCCCTCCCCAGGACCACACGAGTGTCTGAGCAGGCCAGCAGAGTGGTCAGGTGTTGGGGGGGTCAAGGAGGGTCAGGGATGGGGACAGAGGGGGTTACACAGACCCCCAGGACCCCCAGACTGTGGTCAGGTGCAGTGAGAATGTATTGGGACAGTGCCACTGCCTGGGACCCAGCATGCCAGGCCCAGAAGGGGGGGCATGGGAATGTCACACCCAAACCCTCATTTCAGGGATTTTGGGGTGCCCCCACCTCGATGGAGCTGTAGAGGTGCCTGGAGAAGCTGTACTCGATGAGCAGGGCGGTGAAGTTGAGCAGGGCCAGCAGCAGGGCCTTCAGGGGTTGCCGCTCGGGCCGGTCGCAGCTCAGCATCCAGCTCATGGTGTCCACCGGCCGCCCCGCCTCGGCCAGCAGCGCGTCGAACCGGTCCAGCAGGTCCACCCAGTGGTACAGCTCGCACTGGGGGGGCACAGACACACGTTGGGGGGGGTCACAACACGGACTGGGGGGTGACACAGCCCCCCAGGAACCCCCAGAGATAGGGGGGACACCCCAGTCTGGCCTTGGCCACAAGGGCACAGAACTGGCCCAGCAGGGACACCCACTGGGATGGGGAGTGTTGGGAGAGAGACAAATACAAATTGAGAGAGACATAGCCCCCCTGTGAACCCCCAAAGATGGGGGGGCACCCCAGCCCAGCCCCCAACCCAGCCCAGCCCCCCAGTGCCCACCCAAACCCCCCCAGCTCACACTTGGAGTGGGGGAAAATAACAACAGATGAGGGGGGCACAGCATGGTCCCCATGACCCCCCAGCCAGGGGACGGTCCCAGTCTGGCCCCCAGCCCCCCAAGAACCCCCCCATTCCAGGGACATCCAGCCCACCCCCCAGCCCAGGTCCCATCCCCAATTCTGGGGGCTGGGAACAACCTGGGATCCCTGCCCAGGTGTTTGGGGCACTGGGGGGTCCCCCCCCAACATCTCTGGAATCCCCCCCACCGCCAGGTCTGGGGGGCTGCAGGGATATTGGGGGTCCCTCTGGAGTTCTGGGGCTCCATGAGGGAAAAAGTTTGGAACCACAACAGCCCCAGCACAGGGGGACATTGGTGGTGGTAGGAATTCCCTTTTGGGGGGGGCTGGGGACCCATTGGGGGACCCCCTTGGTGCCTTGGGGGTCCTTTTAGGGTTTTAGAGCTCCACAAGCAAAGGAGTTCAGAACCCCCAAGGGGGAAAAAATAGGGGGGATCCTTTTGGGGAGTCTGGGGGGAAATTGGGGGATCCCCCTGCTTTAGGGATAGACAACAATCAGAGTACCTCTTTTTCATTTAAGGACAAAACTGCAAAAAATTCAGGGTAATTCCCCCTAATTTAGATCTCTAATAAAAATTCAGTTAAGTGTGAGCCACTCTGAAATCTCTGTGAAGTTTGGGGGGCTCAGCCAAGACCAAGCACACCCTTCATTGCAAAACCATTTTGGGGGCTCCCTCCCACTGTGGGGATGCCGTGAGGGAACTGGGGGGGCTCCCTCCAGCGACCCCTCCTGTCTGAGCAACAGTGGATAACCTCACACCAAACCTGACACCACCACAACACATCTGAGACAGTCCCTGGGAATTCTGGTTCCCACCCCAGACTTTTGAAGCCCTCCAGCTCTCTGAGCTCCCCCTCCATGATTCTGGGGCCCCCCCCCAGCCCACCTTGCCGATGTTCCATGTCTTGATCTGCTGCAGCTCCGTCACCAACTGCTCGTCCGTGCAGGCCTTGAGCTTCTCGATGAGGGCCCTGCAGTCGGCAGGCTGAGGGTGGGGGGGGCACGGTCAGCTGGGACCCCCACAATGAGGGGGCAGGGACCCCCGGCAAGGACCCCCCACACCAGGGAGGGTGCAGGGACCCCCAGCAGGGACCCCCCCCTCAACAGACACTGCTGTCACACAGAGACCCCCAACAGAGACCCCCACACCGGGGGGTCAGGGACCCCCCAAGAGGCACCCCAGCACTGCAGAGAACCCCCCAAAACATGGACCCCCCTCACCACAGGAACCCCCCTCAGCTCTCCCCAACCCTGGGTGTCCCCAGCTGTCCCTCAGTGTCCCTGATTCTCCTCCTGAGTGTCCCCAACCCCTCCTGACTGTGGAACCCCTGTAATCCCTGACCCCTCTCCCCATGATGTCCCCAACTCCCCCAGGGTGTCCCGGACTCCCCCTAAGTGTCCCCAATTCCCCTCCCCAGGAATCTCCATTCTCCCCCCACCCCCGTGTCCCCAACACCCCCCCGTCTCTAATTCTGCCCCTCCAAGGTTCCCAACTGCCCCAACTGTCCCCAACCCCTCCTCAGTGTCCCCAACACCCACCTGACTGTCACCAATTTACCCCCACCCCCAATGACTTGAACTCCCTCTAAACTATCTTTGAGCGCCTTCAGATATCCCCATCCCTCCCGGGTGTCCCAAACCCCCCAGGGTGTCCCCAAACGGTCCCCAAACCCCCAGGGTGTCCCCAACCCCCCAGGGTGTCCCCAAGCCCCCAGGGTGTCCCCTCCCTCACCGCCTCCGTCGGGGTTTTCTTCAGCTTCGTCCGATCCACTTTCATTTTGGGGGGGTTCCCGTTTCCTCTCGTTCCTCCTGCACCGCGGGGGGGGGAGGAGTCACACGCAGGGACCCCCGGACCGACCCCCTCAAATTCCTCCCCCGATCACCCCCGGCCCCCGCTCCGGTGACGTCGAACAATGAATGTGCAAAACCCCGCCGAGCCCGGGGAGCCCCGGGGGTCACGGGCCCCCGCCCCTAATTAACCCCCAACGGTCTGTAATTACCGCCGCTAATTAAGGGCTCCCCGCCCTCCCCTGCGGCCCGGCCGGTCCGGTCACGGTGACGCATCAAATTGGGGAGGGGGAATTCCGGGACCCCGGGGCGCTTTGGGTGCCCCCAAAAAAAAAAACCAGCCGGAGGATCCCAACCCCCTCACCCTCCCCAAAAAATCCCCGGAAGGGTCGTCCCCCCAAATTCGCTGGGACCCCCTCCCGGTTTTAGGGATCCCCCAGGTGGCTCCAACCCCAAAAATGGTTCCAAACCCCCTCCAAATTCTCCAAGACCCCCCAGGTGGTTCCAACTCCCCCTCCCGATTCTGGGGGGCCCTTACCGGGAATCACTCCCAGTCCATCCTCGGCCCGGTCGCTGCGGGGGAACCGGGAGCTGCTGGGGGAAATTGAGGGGTGGGGGTGAGTTTTGGGGTCTCCCGGGGAGGGGGATATGATGGGGGGGGGTCTAAGTCGGGGAAAAGGCCCCCAAAATCATTGGGAGTCCCTTAACGGGGGGGGGGAGAGGGGGCCTTAACAGGAGGAAACTGGAAAGGGGGACCCCGAAATTGGGGAGGGTCGGGGAATCACAAAGGGGACCCCAAAATTCCGAGAGTAAAGCGTGGAACTCGAACTTATGAAAGGAGAGATCTAAATCATAGGGTGGCTCTAAATCACGGCGAGAAGAGGGAAATTTGGTAGAGCTGGAGAATCCAAAGCCCCTCAAAAAAGGGGGTCTTAAATGACGGGAAGGTTTGGAGGAGATCCCCAATAAAGGGATCCCCGAAATGCCGGGAAACCCCTGAGGGGGGGCCCGGAATGATTGGAAAGGTTTGGGGGGGGTGGTGGGAAATACCGGTGGGAGCCCAAAATAAGGAGAGCGGGCCCCTTAAAAAACAGAGAACGAAACCCAAAACACAGGACGCGACACTAAAATAGCGCGAGGAACCCCCAAAATACAAGACAGCCCTAATATATAAGAAAGGCCCTAAAAGATGGGGGGGGCTCTAAAAGACATGAGAACCTAAAATCAGAGCTGACGAGAGAGCCCTAAACCCCCTGAACGGCGCTGGGGGGGTCCGGGCCCGGGGGGAGGCCGTGGGGAGGTCGCTGAGGGAGGGGAAGGAACCCCCAAAATCACGGAAAGGCCGCTGGAGGGGGGCGGGCCCCGCATGACGGAGCCGGGCGCTATCCCCGCGCCGCCCCCCGCGTCCAGCGGGCCCCGGGGCGGCCCCGGTACCTTTGTGGGGGTGGTGGTGGCGGTGAGGGGGGGTTACAGCGCGGGGGGTGAGGGGGGGGCTCGGTCAGAGCGGGGCCCGGGCCGGTCCCGCCGCCGCCGCCGCCATCTTACCCTGAGCCCCGGCCGCGGCCGCGATCCCGCGACAGCCGCCGCAAATCCCGCGAGAGCTCCGGGCGGCGGGGAGGGGGGAGAGAGGGAAGGCGGGGAAGGGAGAAATCTCGCGAGAGCGGTTGGGGTAGAGGGAGGGAAATACGGGAGATCTCGCGAGAGTTTGTGAGAGCACGGAGGGGGGCCTTGCGGGGAGGGGAAGCCCCGCCCCTCACGGAGAGGCCCAAACCTACCTTGATCCTAATGCCGGGCGCGGCCCCCCCCGGAACGTCGGCACTCACCGGGGCGCTGAAGGGCGGACCTGGCGGGTGGCGGCGGCGACACCGCGGGGCCGGTCCCGCTGAGGGAGGGGAAGGGAGGGAGGGGGGAGGGAGCGCGGCCTCAGCGGCGGGAACGGCGGCGGCGCGCAGGGGTCTCGCGAGAGCGCCGGGCGAAAGGAGGCAGCGAGATCTCGCGAGAGATCCGGGCAAGCCGGAGCACGAGATACCGCGAGAGCGCCTCTTGATGGGACGGCGAGATCTCGCGAGAACGCCGGCACTAAGGGCGGAGACCCCGAAATCTCGCGAGATTCTGTGGAACAATTACGTGACCCGGCGCCGGGCAATTCCCTCAATACTTCGGCTTTTTTTTGTTTCTCCTTTTTTTTTTCGTTTTTATTCTACAAATACAAAAAAGGGGCGGGGCCGCGGCCTCGGACACGCCTACAAAACCGGGGCAGCCAATGGGAAGCGGCCCCGCCCCCGTCAATCAACCTGAAGACACATGGGGGGGAGATCCCGGCAGGGACCAATCAGAGGAGGCCCCGCCCCTTCCGCGGCTCGGCCAATCACGGTGTCCGATGAGGGAGAAGGCCCCGCCTCTTCAGCCGCAGCCAATGGGAGGATGGGATCTGCTGTGGGCGGGGCCTGAATGAAGCTCCTCCCCGTTTGACCACGCCTATCATAGACCCAAATGTCCTCAATGGACATGGGCGTGGCCCGCGCGAACCGTTGTGGGCGTGGCCAGAGTTGCCCACGCCCCCCAATACGGGTGGTGGGAGGGACCACAACCACAGGGAGTGTGGCCTGGTTCAAACCACGCCCCTTTTTGTGTGGCGGGGGCGTGGTCCTGTTAAGGACACACCCACAATGGGTGGGTCTAGACAGACACACCCAATGAGGAAAGTGGGTGGGGCTACATTTGGAGGGGCGTGGCCACACCTGACCCCACCCCTTCAGGTGACCCATGGTGGGCGTGACCATGCAAGGGGGCGTGGGGTCTTGGCCACACCCGGGGGCGGGGCCAGGTGTGACCACACCCCCTCAGAGCAGCAGTTTCCCGTTCCGGTGGATCTTGAGGATCCGGCCCAGGCGCTGCTTGGCCGTGGCCAGACCCTTCCGGGGGCGTTTGCCTGGAAAGAGACCCAAAATCAGCCCAAATCCACCCAAAAATCACCTCAAATCACCCCAAACCCACTCAAAAATCACTTCCAATCACCCCAGACCCTTCTGGGGCGTTTGCCTGGAAAGGGACCCAAAATCAGCCCAAATCCACCCAAAAATCACCTCAAATCACCCCAAAACCTTTCGGGGGCCTTTGCCTGGAAAGGGACCAAAATCAGCCCAAATCCACCCAAAAATCACAGCAAATCACCTCAAACCCTTCCAGGGGCCTTTGCCTGGGAATGAACCCCCAAATCACCCCAAGTCACCCCAAAAATGACCTCAAATCACCCCAAACCCTTCTAGGATTGTCACCCCTCAGACTCCCCAAAATTCCCTTCTGGACTCCCCCAAAACCAGCCCAACCCTCCTTGAAATCCACCCCCAAAACCCCCCGTCCAGACCCCCCAAATCCCATCCAGACCCCCCAAACCCTTCCCTGAGCTCCTCCCAATCCTCCCCACTCACCGTGCTGGGGGGGGGCGGTGCCAGGGGGGCCCCTGCGCTGGCTCAGGAAGACCCCTGGGGCCATGGGGGTGGGGGCCCTGCCCGGCTGAGCCCCCCGGGTGGGAGGGCCCCCCTGGCCGGGCTGTGTACTCGTGGTCAGCCAGGCTGGGGGGGTATGGGGGGTCTGGGGGAGCTCCGGGGGCTCGGCCTCCCCCTCCCCCTCCGACCTCCACCTGCCCCTCCCCCTGCCTCAGGGTCCCCCTCCCCTGCCTCGGGCTCAGGGTCGGGCTCTTCATCCTCCTCCTCCTCCTCCTCCTCTTCCTCTTCCTCCTCCTCCTCCTCCTCAGGGGAGGGGGTGAGGGGACGGCGCTTAGTGGGGGCCCTTCCTGCGCTGCAGCTTCCGGTGCTCCTGGGGGGCACAGGGGGTCAGGGGTCCTGGGGGTCTCTGGGGTGTTTGAGGGGTCTATGGGGGCTCAGGAGGTGTTTTGGGGGGTCTGGTTTTGGCCCCCAATCTGCTGGGCCTGTTTGCCCCCAGTTTGGCCCTGTGCTCCCCTCACCAGTGCCCCCAGTGCCCCCAGTTTCCCTCACCTGCTGGGCCAGCTTGGCGGCCGCCGCGGCCAGCCCGGTCTCCACCGAGGCCACGCGGGTCCCCTCCCGCACCGGGCGGCTCTGCCGGGGCAGCGACGGCGTCACTCGGGCTGGGGGGGCAAAGGGGGACCCCAAAATTAGACACAGACATGGCAGAGAGGCTCCCCCCCTCAAATCCCACCCACACCCCCCCACCAGGGATCCCCTAAACCCCCGACAACACCCTAGAACCCTCAGGAACCCCAAATCCCACCCCCAGAGCCCCCTTGAATCTCCCCACATCACACAGGGACCCCCTTCAAACCCACCCCAAACCTCCCTAAAGCCCCCCAAAACCCCCAGGTACCCCCAACAACACCCAGCTCTCCCCACCTCCCCTACAGCCCTTAGAGACCCCCAAAAACCTCAAATCCCCCCACACCCCTGGGGATCCCCTCAAACCAAACCCCAAGCCTCTCCATCCACCCCCTCACTTCCCCTGCAGACCCGAAAACCCCCAAACCTCCCCTCAACTCCCCAACCCCATCCCAACCCCCCATCTTCTCCCCCACCCCATTTTTGGGGTGTCCCCCACCTTTGGGGCTCCAGGGAGCATCATCCGTCACCTTCTTCCTCTTGGGGAGGGACTTGAGGGCCGGGTCAGTCCTCATCCGACTCCAGGGAGGGGTAAACTGGGGAGGGGTGTCGGGGGTGTCAATGGGGGTCTGTCACACCCGGGGGCCCCCAGCGTCCCCCAAACTCACTGTACTCGGCGTCCTTGAAGCAGGCACCCAGACTGTCCTGCTCGTCCAGGCTGCCCTCGGCCTCGCTGTCCGTGCTCCGGGGGCTGGGGGCTCTCCTGCCCCCCGACCCCCAGCACCCCCTGTCGGGCCCCGAGCCCCCGACCACCAGCTGGGGGCCCAGGGGGTCCCGCGGGCAGGTTGGCCATGCACAGCATCCCCTGGATGGCCTCGCGTGTGCTGGGGACGCGGGGGCCTCGCTGGTGAGGGGGCAAAGGGGGTAAATCCACCTGGTGACCCCCAAAACTAAACCCAGCACCCCAAAAAACCCCCTAAAACTGCCTGGAGACCCCTCCCAACCAAACCCAGTACCCCCAATAACCACCTGGAGACCCCCAAAACCAAACCGAGCACCTCCAAACCCCCCCAAAACCACCTAGAGACCCCCCAAATCAATCCCAGCACCCCTAAAACCCTCCCAAAACCGCCTGGAGAACCCCAAAAATCAAACCCAGCACCCCCAAAACCAAACCCAGCACCCCTAAAAATCCCCTAAAACTGCCTGGAGAACCCCTAAACCAAATCCAGAACCCCCAAAATCAAACCCAGGACTCTCAAAACCCCCCCAAAGCCGCCTGGGGACCCCAAAATCAAACCCAGTACCCCTAAATTCCCCCCCCAAACCACCTGGAGAACCTCTAAACCAAACCGAGCACCTCCAAAATCCCCCCAAAACCGCCTAGAGACCCCCTCAAATCAATCCTAGTACCCCTAAAATCCCCCCAAAACTGCCTGGAGATCCCCAAAGTCAAACCCACCACCCCCAAAAACTCCCCAAAACTGCCTGGAGACCCCCAGGACCCTCAAAACCAAATCCAGCACCCCTAAACCCCCCCAAACCACCTGAAGAACCCCAAGACAAACCCAGAACCCTAAAAACTCCCCAAAACTGCCTGGAGACCCCCAAACCAAACCCTAAACCAAACCCAGGACCCCCAGAACCAAAGCCAGCACCTCCAACCCCCCCCACAAACCTCCTGGAGAGCCCCCCAAATCAAACCCAACACCCCTAAAAACCCCCCAAACTGCCTGGAAGCCCCCAAAACCAAATCCAGGACCCTCAAAACCAAACCCAGCACCCCCAAAACCACCTGGAGATCCCCAAAGTCTCAAACCCAGCACCCCCCAAACCAAACCCAGCACCCCCAAAACCCCCAGAACTGCCTGGAGACCCCAAAAGTCAAACCCAGCACCCCCAAACCCCCCCAAAACCACTCGCAGACCCCCAAAACCAAACCCAGGACCCTCAAAACCAAACCCAGGACCCTCAAAACCAAATCCAGTCCCCCCATAAGGTCCTCCACAGCCCTTAAAGACCCCCCAGAACCCCCTCAAATCCCCCACAGCCCCCAGGGGCCCCCAAAGCCCCCACCTGAGTTGGGGGTACTCGGAGCCCCCCACTTGCCGACTGGCCTTGAGCAGGTCGAGGATCCCGGCACTGCCCCCGGCAGCTCCTTCCTCATCCTCATCTGTGGTGTAATCCTCCTGTGTGGGGGGGGAATGAGTCCAAAACCCCCCAAAATAACCCCAAAATATCCCACTCATCCTCGTCTATGGTGTAATCCTCCTGTGGGGTGGGGGGAATGAGTCCAAAACCCCCCAAAACCCCCAAAATAACCCCAAAATATCCCCTTCATCCTCATCTATGGTGTAATCCTCCTGAGGGGAGGAAATGTGCCCCAAACCCCACAAAATAACCCCAAAATATCCCAAAATAACCCCCTCATTGTTGTCCGTGGTGTAATTCTCCTGAGGGAGGGAAATGAGCCCCAAACCACCCAAAATAACCCCAAAATATTCCAAAATAATCCCCTCACGCTTGTCCACAGTGTAATCCTCCTGAGGAAGGGGAAAATGAGTCCCAAACCACTCAAAATAACCCCAAAATATCCCAAAATACCCATCTCATCCTCATCATGGATACTAATTCTTCTGTTTAGGTGAGGAATCAGCCCCCCAAACCCCCCAAAATATCCCCAAATCTTCTCTGGGCCCCCCCTTCAACCGCCCCCCAGAACACCCTCTGGGACCCTTACCAAGCTCCCACAGTGGCCCCAAAGCCCTTTGGGACACCCCTGACACCCTCTAACAGCCCCCAGGCCCCCAGGACCCCCCAGGACCCCCCAGACCCACCTCGATGTCAAAATCCACCTCCCCGGCTCCCGCACCCGGTTGGGGTCCGAGCAGGGCTTGGCCCGGGGCAGCTTCCGGGGAGCCCTGGGGGGCAAAGGGGCGTCACGAGGGGCAGGGACTCCAGCACCCCCAGAGGGGATTTGGGGCTCTGGGGTAGTTAAGGAAATTTGGGGATGTTTTGGGGTGCTGAGGGGATTTGGGGGTCCTCAATTTTTGGGGTGTTGGAGGTTTTTGAAGGTACCCACAGGGCAGGGGGCGGGGGGCAGGGGATGGGGAGGGATTTTGGGGGAGCTTTGGGAGGGTTTGGAGGATTTTGGGGGTTACCCACAGGGCAGCTGTCAGAGGGGGTTTGGGGGTTGTTTGGGGGTTTGGGGCTTTCTGGGGGTTACCCTGAGGTAGCCAGCAGGGCATTTAAGTGGGATTTTGGGGGAGTTTTTGGGGAGTTTCTGGGGGTACCCACGAGGCAGCCGGCGGGGCCCCTCCGGGAGGGGTCTCATCAATCTGCAGCTCCTCCTCTGAGTCCAAGTCCAGGGGGAGCTGGGGGAGCAGGGGGGATGGGGGCACGGGACCCCAGAGCCCCCAGGTCGGCTCCGGCGGGTCCTGGAGGGTGGGAGGGGTCAGTGAGGACCCCTTGAGCCCCAAAACCCATCTCCCCAGTGCCCCCAAATCCCTCTGAGACACCCCCACCGCCCTAAATTCCCTCTTGGAATCAACCCCACTGCTCCCAAACCTCCCTGAGACCCCCTCCCAATGCCCCCAAATCCCCCTGGGAACCCTCTCAAACCCCAAACCCCTCCTGAGACCCCCTGGACCCCAAAAACCCACCTGGGACACCCCCCTGGCATCCAACCCCCTCAGAACCCAAAACCACCCCCAGCCCCCAGAATCCCCCAAGATTCCTTCCATACCCCCCAACCACCCCCCAGGCTCCTCCAGAGCCCCCCAATTCCTGCTGGGACCCCACAAGTCCCCCTTAGCACCCAAATCCAACCCCAGACCCCCAGTGCCCCCCTGCTCACCGAGCCCCCCGTTGTGCAGGGGGTCTGGGAGTCCCCTCGAGTCGGGGTCCGTCTCCTCCGGGCTGGAGCTGGGGGTCAGGCTGGGGGCCCCCTGAGAGTCAGGGGGTCCCCAACCCTGACCCTGCCCCCAAACACCCCCCCAGCCCCCTCCTCACCTCCTCATCCTCCTCAGGGGGGTCCGGGGGGTTGAGGCCCCCATCATCAGGGGGCGGGAGCTGGGAGGGGGCTTGCGGGGACCCCCCTTTTTGGGGGCCGGGACCCCCCAGGGGGGGCCAAAGGGGGTCCCCGACATCCCCGTGCTCTGCTGGAACAGCTCCTGGGGGGAGAGGAGGGGTCAGGAGGGGCTCCAAGTGCCCCCCCAGTGACTCCCAGTAACCCCCAGTAACTGCCCAAAGTTTCCAGAAACACCTCCAGTGACCCCCAGTAACCCCCCAAAAGGTTCTAGACACTCCACCCAGTAACTCCCAGTACGTCCCAGTAACCACCCAAAGCTCCCAGAGAACCCCCCCAGGAACTGCCAATGACTCCCAGCCCCTTCCCAGTCCCCTTCAGTCCCTTCCCAGCCCCTCCCCAGTGATGCCCAGTCCCCTCCCAGTCCCTCCCAGTGCTCCCAGTAACCTCAGCCAGCCGGATCTCCCTGCCCAGTTCCTTCACCAGCTGTCCCGGCCGGACGGTTTCGGGGATCTCGTGTTCGTGCTCCCCCAGCACCTGATTTGCGGGGGGGTTAGAGGGGCAAATGTGGGAGGACCCCCTCAAAACAAACCCCCTAAACATCCCCCCCACCAACAGGGACCCCAAAAACTGGGGGAATCCCCAAATAAAAGAGGGAAACCCCCAAACCTCCCCCTCAAATCCAGCTTCACCCACCCACCCCTGTAACCCCCAGAACCCCTAAAACCTCCCTGTAACCCCCAAACCCACCCTGTAACCCCTCCCAGGGCCACCCAAACCCCAGAGCCCCCCTCAAATCCTCTGTAAACCTCCCCAAATCCTCCTCTAACCCCTCAATATCCCCCATAAACCCTCCCCAGGACCCCCAGCCCCCAAACCCCCTGTAATCCCCCAAAATCCTCCCATAGACCCTTCCCCAGAACCCCAGCCCCCAAACCCCCTGTAAGCCCCCAAAATCCTCCCATAGA
The DNA here is from genome assembly GCF_022539395.1 of Myiozetetes cayanensis. Taxonomy (NCBI): domain Eukaryota; kingdom Metazoa; phylum Chordata; class Aves; order Passeriformes; family Tyrannidae; genus Myiozetetes; species Myiozetetes cayanensis. The sequence goes on along the minus strand of NW_026087865.1, from coordinate 117,572 downwards.
CCCTCCCCAGAACCCCCAGCCCCCAACTCCCCCATAACCTCACAGATCCCCTGTAGCTCCCCTCCCAGGACCCCCAGCCCCCAAACCCCCTGCAGCACCCCCAAATCCCCCTGTAGCCCCCCAAAGGACTCCTCCAGGCCCCCAAAGCCCCCAGACCCACCTCCCTGCGGGTCCAGGCGCGGAAGGCCCCGCTCAGGGCCTTGGCCCCGTGCACCAGGTAGGCCGCGGGGTGTCGGCGGTTCTCCCGCAGCCCTGGGGAACCCCAAAACTCAGGGACCCCCCAGGAACCCCCGTAGCCTTAGGGGACCCACCAGCACTCAAGGACCCCCAGGACCCTCCAGACCCCCCCTCTCCTTCCAAAGCCCCAGGTGGGACCCCCAGGAATGCCCCAAAGGCACCTCCAGACAGGGCTGAGACCCCCCAAAATTGGGGATGAGATCCCCAAAGACCCCCCCAGAATCAGGGATGGGACCCCCAGAGGTGGTTAAGGCTTCTCCCCCAACCCCTCTCAAATGGGTTTAAACCCCCAGCCCCCCTGGATGGGGTTTAAAGCCCCTCAACTTCACCCCCGAATGGGTTTAAATTCCCCAGCCCCCAGTATGGGATTTAAAGCCCCCAACTCCTCCCAGCACAGGGTTTAAAGTCCCCCCACCCCCTCAAAGCCCCCCAGCCCCGAATTTGGGGCACCCACCTCGGAAGGTGTCCAGGAGGTGCCTCCCCACGTACCAACAAATGGTCTCGAAGTTGGGGAACTTCACCGGGTCGGAGCCGCTGAGGCGCCGCTCCAGCTCGTACGCCCTGGGGGGAGAAATGGGGGGGCTTGGGGGGCCAGGGAACCCCACAGGACCCCATGGAACCCCACAGGACCCCATGGAACCCCACAGGACCCCATGGAACCCCACAGAACTGGCCTGGTCTTGAGGGTCCCCAAAATCCCCCCCAAAGACTCAAAACCATCCCTCAAAAACCCCCTGAAGATGCCCCCAAAAACACTCTAAAGCCCAACCAAGGACCCCCAAAAACACTCTAAAGCCCATGAAGCACCCCCCAAAACAACCTAAAGCTCACCAAGGACCTCCAAAAACACCCTAAGCCCATCAAGGACCCCCAAAAACACTCTAAAACCCACGAAGCACCCCCAAAAACACCCTAAAGCCCAACCAAGGACCTCCAAAAACACCCTAAAGCCCAACCAAGGACCCCCAAAACCACCCTAAATCTCACCAAGGACCCCCCAAAACACTCTAAAACCCAACCAAGCACCCCCCAAAACACCCTAAAGCCCAACCAACGACCCCCAAAAACACCCTAAAGCTCACCAAGCACCCCCAAAAACACTAAACCCAACCAAGGACACCCAAAACACCTTAGAGAGCACAAAAAATGCATTAAAACCTCCCAAAGACACCCCCAAAACACTCGAAAGACCTCCCAAAACACCCCCCGAACACCCTAAAACCTCCCGAACCACCCTGAAGCCCCCCAAAAACACCCCCCAAAGCCCCCCCACCTGAGCTGCATCCCGATGTTGAGGCTGTGCAGGAAGTTGCCCCCGAAAGCCAAACAGTCCACGGGGGTCAGCGAGGCCTGGATCCACCCTGGGGGGCACGGGGGGGGTCAGAGGGTGCTGGGGGAAGGCTGAGGGTGTGTTGGGGGCTCTGACCCTGGCACAGGTGTGGCTGGGGGTCTGTAAGTGTTGGGGGGGGGGTCTGTAGGGTTTAGGGGTGTATTTCAGTGCCCCCTCTCACCTGTAGGGATGAACAAGGTCTGGCCCTGGTGCAGGTGGTTATGGGGGTGTGTTTAGGGGTCCCTACTGGGTTTGGGGGTCCCTGTCCCCCTCAGACTCACCCAGATCCACCGGGGCTGGGAGGTCAAGGTCTGGGCGCGCTGGGGTTGTTCGGGGTGTGCTAGGCCTGCTGGGGACAGGCTGAGGTGTGTCGAGGCTGACCCTGGCACGGTGTGGCTGAGGGTCTGTAGGTGTTGGGGGTCTGTCAGGGTTTAGGGTGTATTTTAGTGCCCCTCTCACTGTAGGGATGAACAAGGTCTGGCCCTGGTGCAGGTGGTTGTGGGGAGCGTTAGGGGTCCCTACTGGGTTTGGGGGTCCCTGTCCCCCTCAGACTCACCCATGGGGATGAAGAGGGTCTGCCCTTGGTGCAGGTAACATTTGGGTGCGTTTGGGGGTCCCTGCTGTGTTTGGGGGTCCCTGGACTCACTTACTGGGATGAAGAGGGTCTGCCTCTGGCACAGGTGAGGTGTGGGTGCGTTTAGGGGTCCCTGCTGTGTTTGGGGGGCCCCCCCAGACTCACCCATGGGGATGAAGAGGGTCTGCCCCTGGTGCAGGTGAGGTTTGGGTGTGTTTGGGGTTCCCTAATGGGTTTGGGGGTCCCTTCTGTGTTTGGGGGTCCCTGGACTCACTTACTGGGATGAAGAGGGTCTGCCTCTGGCACAGGTGAGGTGTGGGTGCGTTTAGGGGTCCCTGCTGTGTTTGGGGATCCCTGTCCCCCCCCAACTCATCCGTGGGGATGAAGAGGGTCTGCCTTGGTGCAGGTAACATTTGGGTGCGTTTAGGGGTCCCTGCTGTGTTTGGGGATCCCTGTCCCCCTCAGACTCACCCGTGGGGATGAAGAGGGTCTGCCCCTGGCACGGGTGAGGTGTGGGTGCGCTCGGGGGTCCCTGCTGTGTTTAGGGGGTTCCTGTTTCCCCCAGACTCACGGGGATGAAGAGGGTCTGCCCCTGGTGCAGGTGAGGTTTGGGTGTGTGGGGGGTTCCCTGCTGTGTTTGGGGATCCCTGCTGTGTTTGGGGGTCCCTGGCCCCCCCAGACTCACCCGTGGGGATGAAGAGGGTCTGCCCCTGGCGCAGGTGGCACCGGTAGCACCGATCCACCTGGTCCCCGAAGAAGAGCTCGGGGCGGTTGCGGGAGCTGCTCCAGGCCTCGAACAGGGACAGGTTGGCGGCCGAGGGACGCGCCAGGTAAAAGATCTTCTCACCCTGAGGGGGGGGCACAGGGGGGCACATCAGGGGCAGCCCCCCCCCAAATCTCCCTGTAGCCCTGCCCTGAACCCTCAAATCCCCCATAAAACCACCCTATACCCCCCTCCAGGCACCCCAAATGCCCCTTAAACCCCCTAAAACTCCTTAATAACCCCCTCAGCCCCCAAAACCCAACACAACCCATCACATCCCCTTCCAGACACCCCAAACACCTGTAACCCCCCTACACCCCCTGTAAAGCCCCCTAACTCCCTGCAACTCCCCCAAACACGCTGCAATCCCCCAAACCCCTTGTAATCCCCCTAACCCCTCTTAAACCCCCAAACCTTTTGTAACCCGCCCAAATCCCAACTCCCCCAAACCTACTAACCCCTGTAACTCCCCCAAACCTGCTGTAACCTCCCAAACCCCCTGCAACTTCCCCAAACCTGCCTAACTCCCAAGCCCCTGTACCCCCAACCCCATCCAAAGTGCCCCCTCAACCCCGATCATGTGGCACCAGGCCGAGGTGCCTCCACAGTCACTGCTGCTGCACCCACAGCCCCAATTCCCCTGTAGCCCCCTGTAACCTCACCCAAGCCCTCTGCAGCCCACCCCCACCCCTCCCAGAGCACCCCCGACCTTGAGCACGTGGCACCAGGCCGAGGTGCCCCCACAGGCGATGTGGAAGTCGCAGTAGCCGTCCTTGGCCCCCATCAGGCAGTACTTCTGCACGCTCGGCCGCTCCCGCGCCGACTCCCCCGGCCACAGGTTCTCCACCCACGAGAGCTTCCGCACGATCCGGGGGTCTGCACCAGGTTGGACAGCCTGGGGGCATGGGAGGGGCAGGGGGTTACATGGGAGCCAGGGGGCTGCACCAGGTTGGACAGCCTGGGGGGCACAGGAGGGGTCAGGGGGCACAGGGGGCTGCACCAGGTTGGACAGCCTGGGGGCACAGGAGGGGCAGGGGGGTACAGGGAGCTGCACCAGGTTGGACAGCCTGGGGGGGCACAGGGGGGGTCATCAGCACCCACCTGGTGTCAGAGAACTCGAGGCCGGTGACGTTCAGGACCCTCTCGCGCCGGGGACCCCCCAAATAGGCCACGAAGTCCCCGAGGCGCATGCGGAGCTCGGCCTGGCGGCCCACGTCCAGCACTGAGACCACCTTGTCTGCCCCTGGAGACCCCCAGGGGTGAGAGAGACCCCCTGACCCCCCCCAAACCCCCCCTGACCCACATCCAGCACTGAGACCACCTTGTCTGCCCCTGGAGACCCCCAGGGGTGAGAGAGACCCCCTGACCCCCAAGCCCCACAGACCCCCTGACCCACGTCCAGCACTGAGACCACCTTGTCTGCCCCTGGGACCCCAGGGGTGAGAGAGACCCCCTGACCCACCCTAAACCCCACTGACCCTCCTGCCCCACGTCCAAGCACTTGGGAGACCCCTGAGCGCCCCCAAACCCCCACTGAGCCCCCAAAGCCCCCCTGAACCCCCTCAAAGCCCCCCATGACCCCCCCAGGCTCACCCACGTAGTGCAGGACGTCACGGGGGGTGAAGGAGGGGGGGGGCAGGGTCATTCCCAGCCCCTCCTGCCGGGACACCAGGATGGGCACACTGAAGCTGTTCTCCTCCAGGTACTCCACCGTCAGCTGGGCCCCCCCCGGCCGCAGCAGCACCTCATCCGCACTGGGGGGGATGACACAGGACCCTTGAGACCCCCCCCGAACTGACCAAAACCCCCCAGGACCCCCCTGGGACCCTCCAACCCAGCACAGCCCCCAGCGAGGGACAAAGCCCCCACCTGGGGAAGGGGCTCAGCTGGGATGGGACCCTCCCCTGGGGGTGTCCCCCTCTTCTGGGGTTGTGTCCCCTGCCCTGGGGGTGTGTCCCCCTCTCCTGGGGGTGTCCCCCTCTCCTGGGGGTGTGTCCCCCTTGCCCTGGGGGTGTCCCCTCTCCTGGGGGTGTCCCTCACCTGGGGAAGGTTCGTCCCCGCAGCTCCCGGATGAACTGGGCGCTCCCGGTCCGGGCGGGGCGGCCCCCGGGGGGTTCCTGATCCGGAGCCTTCGGGGGGCCCCGGCGCCGCTTCACTGTGGGAACAGGGCACGGGTGAGGCCACGGGAAACGTGGGAATACAGGGATAATGGGGAGTACAAGGATCCACTGGGATGTGGGAATGGGGAGAAAGGAGAAGGACAGAAGGGAATGGTGATACAGGGGACACAGGGATATGGAGGGATACAGGAGGACACAAGGAATACAGGGATACAAGGATACAGAAGACACAAGAGATACAAGGGGTACAGGAGAACACGAGGACACAGGACCACACAAGGATACAGGAAAAAAGGAGGACACAAGGGGAGACAAGAATACAGGGAACACAGGGATACAAGGAGACACAGGGAGACACAGGAATACAGGAGGATACAGAGGACACGCAGGGACACAGGCACGGGTGTGTCCCTGGAAAACACTGAGGGATACAGAAGGAACACACGGATACAAAGCCAGGAATGTGGCTGGCACCAGGGACACATGGACACAGAGACAGCCAAGGATCCACAGGAACCCAGTGACCTCCCTGCAGAGCTGGGAACATGTGGATCCAGAGGGACCCCCCCAGGCATGGAGGGACACGGGATGATCCAGGAAGACATGGATCCACAGGGACCGGGGGGGATCCACAGGGACCGGGGGGGGATCCACAGGGACCGGGGGGGATCCACAGGGACTGGGAGGGATCCTGGGAGGATTTAGGTTTCCATGGATCCACAGGGACCCAGGTGGATTTAGGTTTCCATGGATCCACAGGAACCCAGGTGGATTTAGGTTTCCATGGATCCACAGGGACCCGGGAACATTCGGGCCCACAAGGACTTGTCTGGGCCGGAGTTTCCATGGGATCCACAGGGATCTGGTCACAGCCAGATCCACAGGGACCAAACAAGCTCAGGAACAGGCACATCCCTAGGTTTTTATGGATACATGTGGATCCAACAGCAGATGGATCCAGAGGGACCCCAGAACACAGGGATTCACGGAAACCCAGGAACAGAGGGATGTACAAGGACCTGCCTGCACCTGGGATTTTGTACATTGGGAAGCTCGTGAATCTGTGGAGACCCACGTGGACCTGGGCTTCCATGGGAACACATGGATCCAGGAACAGCTGGATCCACAGACATCCAGGGATTCACATGGATCCAGGAACAGCTGGATCCACAGACATCCAGGAATTCACATGGATCCAGGAACAGCTGGATCCAGACACCCAGGGATTCACATGGATCCAGGAACAGATGGATCCAGACATCCAGGGATTCACATGGATCGAGGAACAGCTGGATCCACAGACACCCAGGAATTCACATGGATCGAGGAACACATGGACCCACAGACCCAACCAGGAATTCATATGGACCCAGAAACAGATGGATCCACAGACACAAACAGAAACTCCCATGGATCCAGGAACAGATGGACCCACAGACACAACCAGAAACTCCCATGGATCCAGAAACAGATGGATCCACCGACACAACCAGGAATTCATATGGATCGAGGTGTTCCTGGAATTCACAATCAGGAATTCACGTGATCCAGGTGTTCCTGAATCCACAGACACCCAGGAATTCACATGGATCCAGAAACAGATGGATGCACAGACACAATCAGGAACCCACATGGATCCAGGAACACCTGGATCCACAGACACACCAGGAATTCCCACGGACCCAGGAACAGATGGATCCAGGAGGACTCATGCAAGCCTGGGTTCCTCTGGACCCACGTGACCCCAGGAACACGAGGATCCCCAGGGATCTGAATCCACAGGGATTGACACGGACCTGTCTGGACAGGGGTCACACAGACCCCCCGAACCCAGACACGGATGGGACACGCCATGGACACGTGTGGACCCCCAGGAGCCCCACAGGGTCCTGGCATGGATCCAGAGGGACCCAGGCCCCCATCCCAGTCCCTCCCAGTGCCCCCCAGTGCTCCCAGTTCACTCACTGACGGAGGGCCCCCTGAGCACGGCGCACTGGGGGCAGTGGTACAGGTCGATGTCGGCCGCCGCCTCCTCCTCCACCCCCACGCAGCTGTGGGGACACCCAGTCACTCCCAGTGCCTCCCAGTAACCCCCAGGTACATCCCCAGTGCCTCCCAGGAACCCCCAGGCACATCCCCAGTGCCCCCCAGTAACTCCCAGTCACCCTCAGTGCCTCCCAGTAACCCCCAGGCACCCACCCAGTAACACCCAGTGCCTCCCAGTAAGTCCCAGGCATGCCCCCAGTGCCTCCCAGTAACCCCCAGGCATCCACCCAGTAACCCTCAGTCGCCCCCAGGCATCCACCCAGTTCCCCCCAGACTTCTCCCAGTCCTTCCCAACCCTCTCCCAGTCCCTCCCAGTGCCCCCCAGTCCCTCCCAGTGCCCCCCAACCCCCTCCCAGTGCCCCCAATCCCTCCCAGTGCCCCAGTCACACCTGCCATGGAACCAGTCCTGGCAGCCATCGCACTCGATCATGAACCGGGTCACGTCGTAGGGGAGGCGGCACAGGCAGTAAACGGGCACCGAGGCCATGGCGGGACCCCGGGGACCCCTCAGGCCCCGGACCCCCTGAGCCCCTACGGACCCCCGGTCCCCCGGGCCGGGACATCGTGAGGACCCCGAAAACAGCCCCTGAAACCACCCCCAAAATCCACCCCACTAAATCAGCCCCCTAAAAACAGACCCCAAACTAATCCCCAAAAAAAACCGCCCCACAAAAACAGCTCCTAAAAACAACCCCCACAAGACGACCTCTCAAAAATATCCCCCTAAAACACCCCCTAAAAATAATCCCCCAAAACAGCTCCTGTAAGACAGACCCTAAAACAGCCCGTGAGAGACCCTAAAACAACCCCTAAAAGCACACCATTAAAAACACCCACCTAAAAAAAACCTCCCAAAACAGCCCCCCCCAAGAACCTCCCTTTAACAGCTCCCCTAAAACAGCTCCTCAAAAACAAACAGCCCCCCAAAAACAGCTCTCCTAAAACAGCCCCTCAGCTGGACCCCCTAAAGGGACCCCCTAACCCCCCCAGCGTGGCCCGTGAGGGCAGTTGGGGACCCTGGGGGGACTTGGAGGGCACAACAACCCCCCCAAAAAATATCTATGAGGAACCCCAAAAGGGTCAACGCAGATTTAGGATCCTCTTAAAGGGTTTATAGGGCCCAGAGCCCCCCCCAAAAGGGGTCAATGGGGGTTTGGGGGGGTCTCGGGACCCCCAAAAGCGCTGCAGGGCCCGGGGTCTCTCGCGGGGTCCGTGGGGCCCGAGCCGCCCCCTCCCCACGTGCCGCGGGGTCCCCGGGACCCCCGAAAAGCTTTTGCGACCCCTTGAAAGACCCGCGGGAGCCCAAAAAGCCCGCGGGACCCACTAAAGGCTTTGGAGATCCCCCAAAGGCCCGCGAAACCCCCCAAAATCCCACAGGACCACCTCAAGGCCCACAGGACCCCGCAAAGCCTTTCGGCCTCCTCCAAAGGCACACAAGACCCCGCAAACGCCTCCAGGAACCCCCAGACGCCTCACACACACGCCCCTAAAGCCTGTGGGATCCCTCAGAGGCCCGTAGGTGCCCCCGAATCCCGCTAGATCCCCCCGCGGCCTGCGGGGCTCCGCGAGGCCCGCGCCCCCCCCACCGCCAGCTCCCGCCTAGGCCTCAGCGCGGCGCGGCCCGAGCGCCTCCCGCGGCCACTCCTCCGGCTCCGCGCGGTGTCCGCCACCCCTGAGGGCCCGGGCCCGGCTCTGGCTCCGGCGCCGCGGCCTCTGCGCGCTTGGGGCGCCCGGGAAAAGTTTTATTCAAACGCGGAAACGGGGAGGGCGAGGGCGGGGCCCCGGCGCCATCTTGGGGAGGCCGCGCCGCCATCTTGAGGAGGGCGCGGCCGCCATTTTGGGAGTGGCGCCGCCGCCATCTTGAGTGTGGCGAGTGCAGCCGCCATCTTGGGTGTGGCGCGCGGGCTTTATTTCTCGATTTTCAAGAGGCTTTTTTCACGCTTTATAACAATTTATAACAACTTCCCCCTCCCCAGTCAAACGCCCTCCCCACTCCCTCGAAGCGGAACACCCGTCATTTCACTGGCCGCCGAAGGGGGAAGGGGGATGAGTGGAAAACACAAGAAATGACCCAAAATTGGGCTGTGGGGCGAGAGGGGGGTGGGGGAGGGGCGGTGGCACCAGTACGATCAGTGAGGGGGGGGATGGTCACCAGTAAAACCAGTAGGGCCAGTTCCCCTCTGCTGTGGCTGCATTAAGGGGGATTCTAGGCCTGGGATTGGGTTTGAGGTGAAAAATGGGAGTTTGGGGGCTCTGGGGGCAAACTGAGGGATTTGGGGACAAATGAGGGGATGAGGGAAGGGTTGGGGATTAACTTGGTGTTTTGGGGCAAAATTAGGCCGTTTGGGGGCTAAAAATTGGGGTCAACTCGTGGTGGGGACAAAGACAGGAACAGATCCAAAAAAGGGGTTTTGGGGTGAAACAAAGATTTTGGGACTAAAAAGTGGGGTCACATCATGGGGGAGGGAAGGGAAGGAAAGGGAACATTTAAGGTGAAATAATGTAATTTTGGAGGTAAAAAGGGGGATCATGTCATGGGGGGGGTGTAAAAAAAGGGAGATAGGCCCAAAAAAGGGGGTTTGGGGTGAAACGAGGAAATTTTGGGGGTGAAAAGTGGGGTCACATCAAGGGAGGGTGAAAAAGGCCACAAAAAAGGGAGTTTGGGGGTGAAATGAGGTGATTTGGGGGCTAAAAATTGGAGTCACCTCATGCAGAGTGGGGAAGGCCCCAAAAAAGGGAGTTTTGAGGTGAAATGAGGGGATTTTGGGCACCAGAAAGTAGGGTCACTTGGGGGAGAGGGTGAAAACGGAGAGTCACCTAAAAATAGCTTAAAATACGGTGATTTGGGGGCAAAAAAAGGGGATTCAACCTGGAAAGAGCAAAAAAGGTGGATTTTGGGGACAAAATAAGGCAATTTTGGGCCAAAAGCAGAGGTTGCATCATGGGAGGGAGTTGGGCCCCAAAAAAGGGGGAGTTTTGGGGTGCAATGAGGTGATTTGGGGGCTGGAAATTTGGGGTCACCCTCCGGGGGGGGTCAAACCAAGGGGCTTTGGGAGTGAAACAAAGTGATTTTGGGGCCAAATATTGGGGTGAGCCCATGGGGGGGGACATGACCCAAAATCAGGGGGGGTTGGGGTGGAAGGGGGAGATTCAATGGGGGGGGGCAGTGGTTTTTGGGGTCCCAGTGGTTTTTGGGGCCCCCCCTCACTCAGCCCCCGGAGGGAGGTTGGGTTTGGGGGGGGGCAGCTCCCCCCATTTTTGGGGGGTCCCGCGGGTGCCACGAAGGGTCGAGACCCACGACGAGGTTCCCTGGGTGGGGAAAGGGGGGGGTTCAGGTATTGGGAACCCCCAAAACAGGGGGGCACAAAACACCCCAGCCCCCTAAAAAGGTGATGCTTAGGTACTGGGGGCCACCCCAAAAAGGGGGTGTTTAGGTCCTGGGCCCCCCCCCAAGCCCCCCCACCTGTGCCCGGGCTGTGTCCTGCACCCACTCATCCACCAGCCTGTGCAGGTCGTCTGTGAAAAGCCCCTTTTGGGGGCTGGAGGGTTTTGGGGGCTGGGGGCTTGAGGGACCTGTGTGAGGAACCCAGAAATCCATGGGTTATGGGGGTGTCCCAGATCCCACCTGAACCCCCAAATTCCCTCCTCAGAGCCTCCCAAACCTCCCCAAAAGGGATGCAGAGCATCCTAAAGTCCCCCCTACACCCCAAAACCTCTCCCTGAGTCCCAACCCCCACACACACCCACCCCCAAAACCTCCCCTGCACCTCCAAAACCCACCCTGGCAAACACCCTTCCAGAACGTGAGGCAACCCCAACCCCCTTCCTGCCCCCCAAACCCCACCTTACAGCTCCAAACCACCCCCACTCGTGACCCCCTCCCTGCACCCCAAAATCCCTCCCTGCCCCCCAACCCCCCATACCCTTAAACTCTCCTTTATTCCCCAGATCCCTCCAAATCCCCCCACTCCCCAATCCCCCTTTGCACCCCCTCCCTCAACCCTCCCCCTTGTCCACGACCCCAACCCCCCTCGTGCCCTCCCCAAACCTGTCAGGGCCCCCCCGGCCCCGACCCCGGGCCCCCGGAGCCTCCTCGGGGACCCCCTGGGCCGTGCTGGGGGTGTGGGGGTCCTGGGGCCGTGCTGGGGTTGGGGGTCGGTTCCGGGGTCCCTGCGGAGCCTCCGCAGCAGCTCCCGCAGCTCCCGGTCCTGCCGCGCCCGCAGCTCCAGCACCTCCCGCGTGTGCCTGGGGGACACGGGGGGTCACGGGGGCTCAAGGGGTTCAGGGGTTGTTGGGGGTCTGGGGATCAGGGGAGTGGGGGTGTCAGGGTTTGAGGGGTCGGGGAGTCGGGGGTCCCCCAAAGCCCCCCCATACAAACACACTCTCCCCCCACACCCCAAAATCCCCCGTTTAAACCCTCCGTGTACCCCCCGGTGCCCCCCACACCCCTTCAGATGTGCCCCCATTTACAGCCCCCCATTGACCCACCCAGACCCCCAGAACCCCCCATTGACCCCTCTCCAGCCCCTCAATCCCCTGAGCCCCCCAGCCTCCCTCACTTGTCCCGGAGGCTCCGCAGCTGCTCCCGCAGGGCCCCGTCCTCGGGCTCCGAGTCCGCGTCGCTGCTCAGGGGGTCTGGGGGTCTCGGGGTCCTGGGGCGTGGGGGCCCCGGGGTGCAGAGGTCCCCCACCCCCGCTCTCACTGCCTGAGCTGGGGCCTCTCAGTCCCCTCCTCGGGGTCTGGGGCGGCTGGAGGAGGGGAGAGGGGTGAGAAGAGATGGGGGTGAGGAGGGGGCTTTGAGGGGGCTCTGGGGGTAATTTGGGGTCCCAGGGGAAATTTTAGGGTCCCAGGGGCAGATTTGGGGTACCTGGGGCAGTTGCAGGTCCCTTGGGAAAGTTTGGGGGTCCCTGGGGTGGTTCTGAGGTCCCTTGAGGGGGGTCTGTGGAGCAGTTTCAGGGTCCCAGGGGCAGCTTTGAGGGGCCTGTGGATTTTTGGGGGTCCCTGGGCAGTTTGGGGGGGTCTCTGGGGCAGTTCCAGGTCCCTTGGGACAGTCTGGGTGTCCCTGGGGCACTCTGGGAGGGTCTCTGGGGTAGTTCTGGGATCCCTTGGGTTAGTTTTGGGGGGGTTGTAGGGCAGTTTTAGGGTCCCGAGGCAGATTTGGGATCCCTGCGGGTTTTTGGGGCAGTCTGGGGGGGGGTTCCCAAACACCCACCTGGCAGTTTTCCCCCCAGGGGGGGTCCCCGAGTTCCTCCGGCTCCTCTGTGGGAGAGGGGAGGGTTAATGGGGGTTCAGGGGGGCCGTGAGGGGTCTCTGGGGTTCCACGGGCACACACACAGGGGGGTCCCAGGGGTGTGGGGTGCCCGTACCTGTCTTGGGGTCTCCCCCACCGGCCGGGGGGGGCCGCAGGCGCCGGGCCCAGCTCTTGAGGCGCCGCCCCCACCCCTTCCTGGAGGGGCTGCGCAGGCGGGGGCAGAGCCCCAGCGGGAACGAGGCCCCCCCGGGCGGGGGGCGGGCAGGGGGGCACTGGAGCACCTGTGGGGACAGGGACACTGGGAAATGTGGGGACACCTGTGGGAATGGGGACACTGGGGGATGTGGGGACACCTGTGGGAATGGGGACACAGAGGGGATGTGGGGACACCTGTGGGAATGGGGAGTTGGGGGATGTGGGGACACCTGTGGAAATGGGGAGCTGGGGGATGGAGGGACACTGGGGGGGCTTTGGGGACACCAGGAGTTGGAGTTTGGGGGTCAGGAAGGTCTTGGGGTTGAGCGTTTGGGGAACACCGAGGTCTTGGGGTTGGGGAACATTGGGGGTTTCAGGCTTTGGGGGACTTTGGGGTCTTGGGGGACACTCCAGGTCTTAGGGAAGGGGGGGAGTCACTCACCTCTGATTTCGGGGGTCCCTCCTGACCCCAAACGCTGGTAACAATTGTCCCCCGTCCTTGGGGGTCCCCTGGGCCTGGGGGTCCCGTAACAACTGTCCCCTGTCCTGGAGCGTCCCCTGGGGGTCCTGTGACGATGGTCCCCGGGGGTCCTGGGGGCACCTCTGGCTCCGGGGGTACCTCCTGTCCCCCAGGGCTGGTGACAACTGCCCCCTGTCCCTGGGGGTCACCCAGTGCCAGGTCCCCAGGGCTGGGGGTCTCTGCTTTGGGGACAGTCCCATCGGGGGGTCCAGGACCCTCCTGTTCTGGGGGGCTGGGGACCCCCAGCACTTGGGGCTCAGGAACCATCATCGTTGGCTCAGCCACCTCCTGGGGGACAGTGACAACTGTCCCCTGTCCCTGGGGGCCACCTGGGTCAGGGACACTTGTTCCCTGTCCCTGGGGCCCCCCCGGGTCACTGAGTTTGGGGACAGTTGCCCCCTGTCCCTGAGGCCCCCCAGGATCCGGGGCCGTGTCCGCAGGGCCCCCCTGGGCCATCCCCGCGTCTCTGCGGGCTGCGGGGGGTCCCCCGGGGCCTGTGGGGAGGGGACACCACGGTCAGGGGGGGTTGGGGACACCCCCCCAGTGCTGGGGGTCCATGTCCCCCCCCGTCATGACCCCCTGGACCCACCAGTGGCCTCCCGGTTCCGGATGGTTTGGTTGATGCAGAACCTCCAGCGCCCCACGGGGGACGATTGGGGGGGTCCTTCCCCTGGGGGAGGGGCAAGGGGAGGGGTCAGGGGGTGAGGGGTGATCCCAGCCCCCTCGCCCCTCCCCACTACTCACCACCCCTGCCGGCTCCGGGGTCCCACCTGAGGAGACACATTTGGGGGAGGGTCAGTGGGGAGGGGGCTGGAGGGGTCTGGGTGATCTTGGGGGTGAGGGGATCACCTGTGGGTCCGGGTGGGGTCCCGAGGAGCTCCCGGGCCTGGGCCACGATGGCCTTGAGCTCCTGCACGAACTTGTCCCGCTCCCCTCCAGCAGGAAATTGTCCTCGACCTGCGGGGGGACATGGGATTGGAGGGGGTTAAAGGGGGAAACAGGGATTGGGGAAGGGGACAGGGATTGTGAGGGACAGGGATTGGGGAAAGGTACAGGGATCAAAGGAGACACAAGGATTGGGGGGGTCACATTGGGGGGGACATTGACTGGAGGTCACATGGATGGGGGGGACACGGATTGGAGGACACAAGGATTGGGGGCTTGGGGGGCACATGGATGGGGGGGTCACAGATGGTCACGGATGGGGGTCACGGATGGGGGTCACAGATGGGTCACAGACTGAGGGTCACAGACGGGGGGTCATAGATGGGGGATCGCAGATGGGGTCACGGATGTGGGTCATGGATTGGGGTCACAGATGGGTCACGGATTGGGGGTCACAGATTGAGGGTCACGGATGGGTCACAGATGGGGGTCACAGATTAGGGGTCACAGATTGAGGGTCACAGATGGGGGTCATAGATGGAGGGTCACAGATGGGGGTCACGGATTGGGGGTCACGGATGGGGGGATCACAGATTAGGGGTCATGGATGGGGGTCATGGATGGGGGTCACAGACTGGGGTCACAGATTGAGGTCACGAATTGGGGGTCACAGATGGGGGTCACAGATGGGGGGATCACAGATGGGGGGTCATGGATGGGGGTCATGGATTGGGGGTCCCAGATTAGGGGTCACAGATGGGGGATCACAGATGGGGGGTCACAGATGGGGGGTCATGGATGGGGGTCACGGATTGGGGATCCCAGATTAGGGCTCACCATGTAGCAGGCGATGTCCTCGGGCGCGTCCCCGTCGGCGTCGAAGCGGAACGTCACCATCTTGCTGTCGTGGGTCTCCAGCTGACACTCCACCGTGTTGTCACCACGCGAGGACACCTGGGGGAGGGGACACTGTGAGGGGGGTCCCTGTGCCCCCCCCCGACCCCTCAAGACCCCCCAAACCCCCCTGACCTGCAGCACCGTGAGCTGGAAGCGGGGGCTGCGGGCGTAGGATGGGCGGCGCTGCCGGGGCCGCTCCGGTTTGGGGACATCGGGGACATCCAGGACATTGGGGACATCGGGGACACGGAGCAGTGTGGGAGCCTCGGGGGGGGCAGCTGCTGGCATGGGGGGCACCCCCAGGGCTGGTGACATCCCCACAGTTGGTGGCACCCCCGGGGCTGGTGGTGGCATCTCTGGGGTTGGTGACACCCCCACAGCTGGCGGTGGCATCTGTGGGACCGGTGGCATCACGGATAGAGGTGGCACCTCTGGAGCTGGTGGCACCCCCTGCACTGGTGGCATCACGGATGGAGGTGGCATCTCAGGAGCTGGTGGCATGCCCTGCACTGGTGGCATCAGGGCAGGTGGTGGCATCTCTGGAGCTGGTGGCATCACACACGAAGTGGCATCCCTTGGGTTGGTGGCACCCCCAGGGCTGGTGACATCCCCACGGCTGGTGGCATCACGGATGGAGGTGGCATCTCTGGAGCTGGTGGCATCCCAACAGTTGGTGGCATCCCTCGGGCTGGTGACATCCCCATGGCCGGTGGCATTGGGGACAATGGTGGCATCTCTGGAGCTGGTGGCATCATGGATGGAGGTGGCATTCCTTGGGCTGATGGCATCACAGATGGTGGTGGCATCTCTGGAGCTGGTGGCATCCCTGTGGCCATCGCTGGGGTTGGTGGCTCCTGGAGCTGGTGGCATCACGACATGGATCCCTGTGCCCAGTGGCACCCCGGGTGGGCACCCAGGGCTGGTGACATCCCCAGCGGTCTGGTGGCACCCCAGGCTGGTGGTACTCCTGGAGCTGGTGGCACCCCCAGGGCTGGTGGGCATCACGGATAGAGGTGGCACCTCTGGAGCTGGTGGCACCCCCTGCACTGGTGGCATCACGGATGGAGGTGGCATCTCAGGAGCTGGTGGCACCCCCTGCACTGGTGGCATCAGGGGAGGTGGTGGCATCTCTGGAGCTGGTGGCATCACACGCGGAAGTGGCATCCCTTGGGTTGGTGGCACCCCCAGGGCTGGTGACATCCCCACGGCTGGTGGCATCACGGATGGAGGTGGCATCTCTGGAGCTGGTGGCATCCCAACAGTTGGTGGCATCCCTCGGGCTGGTGACATCCCCATGGCCGGTGGCATTGGGGACAATGGTGGCATCTCTGGAGCTGGTGGCATCATGGATGGAGGTGGCATTCCTTGGGCTGATGGCATCACAGATGGTGGTGGCATCTCTGGAGCTGGTGGCATCCCTGTGGCCATTGCTGGGGTTGGTGGCACTCCTGGAGCTGGTGGCATCCCCACAACTGGTGGCATCCCTGTACCCAGTGGCACCCCCAGGGCTGGTGGCACCCCCAGGGCTGGTGACATCCCCAGGGCTGGTGGCACTCCTGGAGCTGGTGGCACCCCCAGGGCTGGTGGTACTCCTGGAGCTGGTGGCACCCCCAGGGCTGGTGGCATCCCCGGAGCCAGTGACATCCCTGGCACCAGCTGCGGCTGCACGGTGGGGATGGGCTGTGGTGGCACCCCTGGACATGGTGCCATCCCAGGGGCTGTTGGTGCCATCACTGGCACCGTTGGTGGCATCCCAGGGATCGGCTGCAGCTGCACGATGGGGACCAGCTGTGGTGGCATCACAGCTGGGGGTGGCACCCCTGGAGCTGGTGACACTCCCAGAGCCGGTGCCACCCCCAGAGCCGGTGGCATCCCCTGGGCTGGTGGCACTGCTGGACCTGGTGGCACCACCCCCAGAGCCGGTGGCATCCCCGTTGGAGGTGGCACTCCTGGAGCTGGTGGCATCACTGGGGCTGGTGGCACTCCTGGAGCCGGTGCCACCCCCAGAGCCGGTGCCATCGCTTGAGCTGGTGACACTTCCAGACCCAGTGACGCTCCTGGACCCGGTGGCATCCCTTGGGGTGGTGGCACCGCCAGGCTTGGTGGCACTTCCAGAGCTGGTGTCACCCCCAGAGCCACCCCCGGCCCCGGTGCCCCCGGTGCCACCTGCAGGGGGGTGACCCCAACGTCCCCCTCGGGGGGCTCTGCTGGGACCCCTCCAGCGCCGTCCCCCAACGTCCCCTCGGCCCCGGGGGGCACCTGTGGGACAGAGGGGCCAGTTTTGGGGGGGTCCCACACTCTGGACCCCCCTCCCCAGGGTGTGACAGGGACTTACCGGGGGGGGCCCATCCTGGGGGGGCCCTGCTGAGCCCTGGGGGTCCGGGGGGGCTCCGGTGACGTCCAGGGGGGTCCCGGTGACACCACGGGGGTCCGTAGGGGTCCCGGTGACTTCCGGGGGGGGTCCATTCTCGGGGAGCCCCTCGGCTGTGGGGAGCAATCTGGGGGGTCACTGGGTGGGAGGGGTTATTTGGGGGGTCTCACCTTTGGGGGGTCAGCTTTGGGGGTCTCACCGTTGGGAGGGGTCAGTTTTGGGGGTCTCACTTTGGGGGGCTCAGCTTTGGGGGTCTCACCATTGGGGGGGATCAGTTTTGGGGGTCTCACCATTGGGGAGGGGTCAGTTTTGGGGGTCTCACCGCTGTGGAGGGATCAGTTTTGGGGGTCTCACCATTGGGGAGGGGTCAGTTTTGGGGGGTCTCACCATTAGGGGGGGGCTGCTGCCCCAGCAGCTGCTGCCTGACGTGCTGATCCACCTCGGGGTCCTCGTTCTCGGGGCCCCCCCGGGGCCCCCCGGGCGCCGCTCCCGCGCCCTCCGCACCAGCACCAGCCGGTCCCGGATGGATTTGGCCACGGCCTTGGAGTCGCTCTCGTGGAAGAACCCGGATCTCACCTGGGGGGGGTGTTGGGGGCCAGATGAGGGGACCCCCAGAGCTGGTGGTGTTGGGCACCCATCCCAGGGGCCAACTGGGGGGTCCAGGGGGGAATTTGGGGGCTCCTTGGCTTCGGGAGGGGCTCAAGGTGGGAGGGATTGAGGGACCAACCATGGAGTTCGTGGGTGAATTTTGGGGTGGCTCTGCCTTTGGGGGGGCTCCAGCTGAGGGCTGAGTCACCAACCTTTGGCTTCAGGGCAATTTTGGAGGTTCGTTGACTTTGAGGACAGTTTTGAGGGGTCCCCAGAGGGGTTTTGGGTCACCCTCAAGGGTATTTGAGGGTCATTTTGGGTCCCCCCTCACCATCTCCTGGGCCACCTCGTCGGGGTCGTCGGCGTCCAGGTCGAAGCTGAACTCGATGGCCTCGTTGTCCTTGTGCTTCCCCTTGAGCTTCTTGGGGTCCTCGACGCGGAGCCGCAGGGCCAGGGCGGGGTCGGCACCCCCGGGGTCCTCGGCCAGCTCCACCCTCAGCCCCGTGTCCTCGGCGAAGAACGAGTGTGCCAAGAGATCCCGGATGGAGAGCCTGGGAATGGGGGGGGGGATCAGCCCCGGGGGGTCCCAGGGAGGAGGCTCAGCCTCGGGGGGGTCTCTTGGGGGGTCCTGGGGGGTCCCACCTCTCGTCCCGGTTCTGTCGGATGCAGCCCTCGATGAGCTCCTTCACCTCGGGGTCCCGCACCTTGTGCAGACTCGCCGGCTTGATGCCCTGGGGGTGGGGGGAAATGGGGAGGCTTGGGGGGTCAGGGAGGTTTGGGGGTCCCAGGGGGGCTCAGGGGCAGTTTGAGGGGCTCAGGCAGAGTTTGGGGGTCTCAGAGGGGGTTGGGGGTCTCACACTGGTGATTTTTCTGTAGATCTGGGTGGTGTTGTGGCACTCAGAGTAGGGGGACTTAGGTGGGTTAGGGTGGGTCTCAGGGAGGTTTGGGGGTCCCAGGGGGGCTCAGGGAGGTTTGGGGATGCCAGGGGGGACTCAGAGGTCTCACACTGGTGACTTTTCTGTAGATCTGGGCGGCGTTGTGGCACTCAGAGTAGGGGTACTCGGACGTGCCCATCTCCAACAGGCACATCCCGAAGGCGTAAACGTCCACGGACTCGTCGTAACGCTCCTCGTACATCTCGGGGGCCATGAACTCAGGGGTCCCTGCGGCAGCAGGAGGAGTGTCAGGAACCCTGGGGGGCATCCCAGGAGGTCCTGGGGGATCCCAGGCAGTCAGGACCCCTGAGGGTGGTCCTGGAGGATCCCAGGTGTGCATTATTGTCATCATCATGAGCATTGTCCTGGGGCTCCCCAGGAGGGTTTCAGGGTGGTCTTTGGTGGGTCCCAGGCACGTAGGACCCCGGGGGGGTGGGGCTGGGGTGTCCCACGGTGGTCCTGGGAGGTCTTGGATGTCCCTGGATGTCCCAAGGTATCCCAGGGTAGTCCCAGGATGTCCCCATGCTGGTCCCAGGACAGTCCCAGGTGTCCCCATGCTGGTCCCAGGACAGTCCCAGGATGTCCCCATGCTGGTCCCAGGATGTCCCCATGCTGGTCCCAGGACAGTCCCAGGTTGTCCCCATGCTGGGCCCCGGGGTCCCCGCGCTCACCGATGACGCTCTTGGCGAAGGAGGTCCTCATGAGCGTGGCCAGCCCCAGGTCCCCGATCTTGACGGAGCCGGTGGGGCCGGTGATGAAGATGTTGTCGCACTTGAGGTCGCGGTGGATGATGGGGGGGGTCCTGGTGTGCAGAAACTGCAGCCCCTTCAGGATCTGGCGGCACCAGCTCCGCAGCACCTTGGGCTTCATCACCTTGAACCTCTTCAGGTACCTGGGGGGGGGCGGGTGAGGCCCCTGTGACCCCCCAGACCCCTCTGTGACCCCCCCAGTCCCTCCCAGCCCCGCTCACGTCTTGAGGGTGCCCGAGGTCATGAGCTCGGTGACGAGGACGATGCATTTCTTGCCCTTCAGCGTCGACTCCCAGGAGTCGTAGAACCGGACGATGTTCGGGTGCTGGAGCCCCTTGAGCATCTCGGCCTCCTCCTTGAAGCGCTGCTGCTCCGCCTTCGTCAGCTTCCGGTCCTGGGGGGAAGGCTCTCAGCGTCATTTTCGTCATCATTGTCATCATCATCATCGTTGTCATCATCATCACGGTCACCATTGTCACCACTGTCGTTGTCATCATAATTGTCATCATTGTCATCATCATCATCATTGTCATCATCATCATGGTCACCATTGTCATTGTCATCATCGTCATCATCATGAGCATTGTCATTATCATCATTGTCACCGCCAGCGTTGCCATCATCAGTGTTGTCATCGTCAGCATTGTCATCGACAGCGTTGTCATTGTCATCATCATTGTCTTTGTCAGCATTATCACTGTCATCGTTGTTGTCATCGTTATCATTATTATTGTTACCACCATCATCGTCATCACTGTCATGGTCATTGTAATCATTGTCATCATCATTGCCATCATAATCGTCATCATCGTCCATCATCGTCATCCTCACCATTGTCACCATCATCATCGTCGTCATTGTCATCATTACCATCACCATCACCGTCAGTATCATCATCATCGTCAGCATTGTCACTATTGTCATCATTATAACCATTGTCATTATCATCATTATTGTTATCATGCTCATCATTGTCATCACCCTCATCATCACCATCTTCTTCGTCGTTGTCATCATCGTCATTGTCACCACCGTCATCATCACCGTTGTCATTGTCATCATCGTCATCGTCACCATTATCTATCATAACTGTCATTTTTATCATTGTCATTGTCACCATCATCTTCATTGTCATTGTCATCATCGTCATTGTTACCATCATTATCACCATCATTGTCATCAATGTTACCAATGTCATCATCATCATTGTCGTTATAATCATTATCATCACCACCATTGTCATCATCAGCATCATCATCATTACCACCATCACGATCATCATTCTCCAATTCCAGTATCAGCATCATCATCATCATCTCCAAACTTCAGGGTCGTCATCATCATCATCATCATCATCATCATCCCAATTTCGGGCCATTCTCACACCAATTCCCACTCCCACCCCCATCCCACGTGCCCCTTCCCGGGGCCCTCCCAGGGGTCTCACCTGGAGCTCACACCAGGCCCCCCCGTGTCCCCAAACCCAATTCCCCCCGTGGGTCTCACCTGGAGCTCACACCAGGCCACCTCCACCCAGGTGTCGGTGTCGAACCCTTTGAACACGGTTTTAAAGGCCCCCCGGCCGAGCTCGACGTCGAACTTGAGGAACCTCCCGCCCGGGGAGGTGGCCACGGCCTTCATCCCGGCCTCCTCCTCCTCGCCCCCCCGCGGCTCCCCCCTCTCCCGCTGCCCCCTCCTCCTCCAGCACCTCCACGCTGCGCCGGAAGAACCGTTTGGGGGGACTGGGAGGGATTTAGAGGGATTTGGGGTCCCCGGGTCGGCAGCCATGGCTGGGACCACCCTCCCACCCCTTAAATCAGGAAGGGGGCGTCCTCCCTCCCTCCGGAGCAGAGGGGCTCAGGAGATGGAGGGTCCAGAGGGGAGGATTTGGGGGTTTCAGGTGCCCAGGGGGTCCAGGTGCCCGCGGGGGCGGGATTTGGGGGTGTTCAGGTAACCGCGAGGGATCTCAGGTGTCGGGGGGGGGAGGGGTTCAAGTGTCCGAGGCAGGGGGAGTTCAGGTGTCCGAGGGATTTGGGGGTTCAGGTGCCGCGGGGATGGGGGTCCAGGTGAGGGATTTGGGGGTCTCAGGTGTCCGGGGTGGGGGGTGCTCAGGTGTCAGGGTGGGGGCGCTCAGGTGTCCGCGGTGGGGCTTGGGGGAGGTCCAGGTGTCCGGAGGAGGTTTTGGGGGATTCAGGTGCCGCGAGGGGCTGGGGGCCCAGATGAGGGGTCCGGGGAGTCACCTCGCTTTCGGGGTCTCACTCTCACCCCCGGTGTCACCGGCAGTGGCCACGTCACCCCCTTCCCCCCGCGGGGACCTGGAGGAGAGACAAAGAGAGTTCGGGTGGGGGGAAGCGGGTAATTCCGGGGGAGGGGCTGATTGATGAAGGCAGGGGCTTAGTTGGGGTGCCTGAGGTCTGGGGGTGAGAGCATCCCCGGCCCCCCGCACACACCGGCGGCGCTTCCTCTGGAGGAGGAACTTCCGGGGCAGCCCCCAACACTGTGGGTACCCACCTATGGATGCTGTAGGGTACCCCCAGCCCCCCTGTGGATTTATGGGTGCCCCCCGCACCTTCCCATGGGTGATATCAGGGCCCCCGGATGATATAGGTACCCCTCTGCCCCCGTATGTGTTGCGTTACAGGTACCCCCTATGGATGCTGTAGGTGCCCCAGACCCACCCTGTACGCCCCCACCCAGCCCCTATGGATCCCATAGGCACGAGCTGTGCCCCCAAGAGCCCCCGGCAACCCCTACTGTGAGCCCCCTCTGCCACCTCCCTAGAGCCTCCTATAGCCTCCAATGAACTTCCGTGTGAGCCTCCCATAGCCCTATCCCCTATAGCCCCTGCACCCTTCTATAGCCCCCTATAGCCCCCTCGTGCTTTCGTAGAGTCCCTGCACCCTCCTATAGCCCCCGTGTCTTCCTATAGCCCCTGAACCCCCTATAACCCCCGTATAGCCCCCTATAGCCTCGCCCCCTGTGCCTTCCTGTAGCCCCTGCATGCCCCTAAAGCCTCTCTATAGCCCCCTGTGCCTTCCTATCGCCCACAGCAACCCCCACAGCCCCTATAGCCCCGTGCCTTCCTATCGCCCCTGCAACCCCCAAAACCCCCAATAGCCCCCCTGCCTTCCTAGAGCCCCTGAACCCCCTAAAGCCTCTCTAGAGCCCCCTGTCTCTTCCTATAGCCTCTGTGTCATCTATAGCCCCCTGACCCCTCTGTGCCCCCTGCCCCTAGCCCTTATAGACCACCAGGGTCCCTACACCCCCTACAGCTCACACAGCCCCTGTGCCCACCCCGTGCCCCCATCTCACTCCTGTGTCCCCCTACAGCCCCTCCACCTCCCCCAGCCCCTGTGCCCCCCCAAGGCCGCCGTGCACCCCACACCCGTTGCCCCCCCATAGCCCCCAACCTTCTATATCCTCCTGTGGCCCCTCTGTGCCCCCCAGCCCCCTGTGCCCCCTCCGCACCTGCTGCAGCCCCTCCGATCCCCCGACCCCCTTTCCCCCACCACCCCCTGGGCCCCTAAATGCCCCCCACCCCGCCCCCTCACTGCGTCACGTGACCGCGCTCACGTGGGGGCTGCCGGGAGTTGTAGTCCCGAGCGGACACCGACGATGACCACGCCCCCTCGTGTGGCCACGCCCGCTCCTCAATCGGCGGCTCGGGCATCTCCCGGTGGCCCCGCTCCCATCGGTGACTCGGCGCTCGGCTTCGCGCCCTGCGTAGTGCCGTCATGGCGGCCCCCACGGCGGAGGCCCGGGCGCTGTTCGCGGAGGGTGGGCGCCGTGCTGGGGGTGGCGGCGCTGCAGGTGAGGGAGCACTGGGGGCACTGGGGCCGTGCTGGGGGTGGGCGCTGCAGGTGAGGGGAACACTGGGGGCACTGGGGGCACTGGGGGCCGTGCTGGGGGGTGGGCGGCGCTGCAGGTGAGGGGAACACTGGGGGCACTGGGGCCGTGCTGGGGGTGGGCGGCGCTGCAGGTGATGGGGGTTTTGGGAACACGGGAGTCACCTGGGGACGGGAGGGGGGTAGGGGGACACACTGGAAGTGACACGAGCGGGACACGAGTTGCACTAGGAGGGACACTGGGGGACCCCAGGGTGATGCTGGGGGTGTTACGGGCTGAGAGGGTGAGACGTGGAGGGGGTCCTATTTGGGGGGATCTGGGTGGGAGGGGCAGCGCTGGGGGACCCCCGGGGCCAGTCTGGGGGGTCCCTGTGTCACTGCTGGGGTGTTCCCATGAGTGTCCCCCCTGTCCCCCCCCAGCTGGCCGTGGCCCAGGGCTTTGGGGGGCCGCAGGGCCCCGAAAAGGCCGCCTGGCTCCGCTCGGCCCTGCTTGATTTCTTCACCCAGAATGGTGAGTGCCGACCCTCCCCCACCCCGGGAGGGGGGTCAGGGATAGGGGGAAGGGGTCGGGGGCGGGGCATGGACAGGGGCGACCCCCCCCATCTGTGTCCCTCCCAGCTGACCTGGAGCAGGAGGAGGTGGAGGATTTCCTGGCCGAGGTGATGGACAACGAGTTCGACACCGTGGTGGAGGACGGCAGCCTGGAGCAGGTGGGACCAGTATGGACCAATGTGGGCCAGTATGGCCCAGCAGCCGCCCAGCACCCTCCCAGGTGCTCCCAGTACAGCCCAGTTCATCCCCAGGCTCCTGCCACCATCCTTTCCAGTCCCTTCCCAGTATAAACCAGTACTGTCACAGTGCTTTTTTTCTCCCTCCTGGTGCCCCCTGGTCCTCTCCACAGTGTCCCCAGTAACTCTGCCAGTGGGTCCCAGTCCATCCCAGTGGGTCCCAGTCCATCCCAGTGTCCCCATTGCAGGTGAGCCGGGAGCTGCTGACGTTGTTCTCCCGGGCACAGGGGGGGGACACGGTGGGGGTGGGGGCAGCCCTGGGGGCTCTGGCCCAAAGGGGCCCCGCCCTGGCCACCGTCCTGGCCACGGCCCGGCCCGGGGACCCCAGAGCCCCCGGGACCCCGAGCTCCCCAGGACCTCCCACAGCCCCCCCGGGACACCCCCCGGCCACGAGGAGGAGGAGGAAGAGGTGAGGGGGGGTGATGTCAGGGGGTGATGATGTCATTGATGGGGACCCTGATGATGTCATGGGGGGGGACACCCAAGATTGGGGGAAGGGGGCTGGGACCCCCTGGTTTGGGGGGGTAGTGGGCAGTGGTGACATCATTGGGTTGGGGAGGCATTACTGATGATGTCATCAAAGTGGGCAGTGGTGACATCATCAGGTTGGGGAGGCATTACTGATGATGTCATCAAGGTGGGCAGGGACTGTGATGGACTGGGATATATTGGGAGGGGGCTGGAGGGGAGGTAGGGAATTGGGAGGGCACTGGGATATACTGGGAGGGGCTGGTTAAAGCAGGGGACTGGTTTAACCCCGGGGGAGCAGTGATGACGTCACTGGTTACATCATCGGGGTCCCCCTGATGACATCATTGCCCTGCAGGCGATGGAGTGCGGGACCCCCCCGCCTGCCCCTGACGGCTGGACCCTCGTGCAGCGGCGGCGGCGGCGATGAGGGGGGGGAGGGGTGTCGTGTGTGTAACCCCCCCCCAAATTGGGGGACACCCCTCCCCCACCCTGCTCCCCAAACTGGGGGGGAAATAAAGGCCCCTCCCCCCACAAGGGGGCGTGGGAAGAGGAGTGGTGTGGTTATTGGGGGGAAGGACCTCATAGAGACCCCCTGGGACCCAAAAAACGCCGTTGGAGCGCACAGAGCCCCTCCCAGTATAACCCAGTATAGCCCAGTGCTCCCAGACCCGCACGGCCACCACTGTCTCGTCTCCCCGGCAACGAGGGGGCGGGGCTTCCTCCCCGCGGGCGGCGATTGGCTGACACTTTGTGGGGCGGGGCCGCGGCGCGACTTGCTCGCATGGTCATTGGTTGGCGAGGGAGGCGGTGGACCCTCATTGGTCGGGTGGGGCGGTGCGCGGGCTCTGATTGGCCGCTTTTGCCCGGGTGGGCGGGGCGAGGCGGGAGCGCGGGAAGGCGCGGCGGCGATGGCGGCGCGGCTGGAGCGCGCGGGGGGGTGAGCGCGAGACCCCCCCCCACCCCCAATGGCGGGAACCCCTGAGGGGACCCCGCCGCCATCTTGGAGCGGGGAGCAACTGGGGGGTCACCGGGGCCTCACGGCGGTCCCTGAGGCGTCAGCGGGGACCATTGGGGTCCCTGGGGGGTCCCCCCCCGTCCCCACGAGGGTCCCTGAAGGGTCACTAGATCCTCACGGGGGTCCCTGAGCGGGTCCCTGGGATGTCCCCCTCGATCCTTATTGGGGTTCCTGAGGAGTCACCAGGTTCCATTGGGGTCCCTGGGATGCCCCCCCGATCTTCACGGGGGTCTTTGAAGGGTTCCTGGGTATGTCCCCCCATGCCCACGGGTGTCCCTCCGCGATGTCCTTGGGGATCCCTGGATGTGTCCCCTCCATGCCCACGGCTGTCCCGTCCCCCCCGCGGTGTCCCCAGGGTGCTGACGGCCCTCGAGGCTGCCCTGGCCTTGGAGGAGGAGGATGGGGATGTCCCGGCCCCGGTCCTGGTGGAGCATCAAATGGTGAGACCCCCGGCCCCTCCATACCCCCACCCAGCACACACATTCCCCTCTCAGCACCCACTTCCCCCCCCAGCTGTTCTTGGCTTCCCTGTTTACCCCCCCCAACCTCCCCTTGATGCCTCCCCAAAATTCTCACAGCTTCCCCACGTAGTCCCAAATCTCCCTGTGACCCCTAAATTTATCCCTCCCTGGCTCCCTCCACATTTATCCCCCAAACCTTCCCTGACCTCCCCCATTTTCTGACCCTCTCTTTAACACCCTTATTTTCCTCAAATACTCCCAGTTATCCCCCCACATCTCTCTTTTTCTTCGTTTTTACCCTCATTCCCCACCCCTGGCCCCCAAACCTGCCCCCTGTAACCCCTGAACCCCCACACCTCCCCAGGACACCCGTCGGAAGCAGAAGCTGCTCCTGTCCCAGCTCCGGGTGCTGCGGCTGCTCCTGGGGGTCATCGAGAACCCGGGGCTGCCCCCGGCCCCCGCCGGCCTCCGTGAGCCCCCCAAAACCCCTGACCCCCAAACCGAACCCAGGGCCTGCGTGAGCCCCCAAAACCCTGACCCCCAAACCGCACCCAGGGCCTGCATGAGCCCCCCAAAACCCCTGACCCCCAAACCGAACCCAGGGCCTCCGTGAGCCCCCAAAACCCTGACCCCCAAACCAAACCCAGGGCCTGCGTGAGCCCCCAAAACCCCTGACCCCCAAGCCGAACCCAGGGCCTGCGTGAGCCCCCCCAAAACCCCTGACCCTCCCAAACTGAACCCAGGACCTGCATGAGCCCCCAAAACCCCTGACCCCCAAACCGAACCCAGGGCCTACATGAGCCTCCCTGACCCCCCCTAAACTGAACCCCTGGAGTGTGTGAGCCCCCCTAAACCCCCCTGACCCCATAAAACTGGGGTTCCCCTGACCCCCCAAATCACCCGACCCTTCCCAAAACTCTGGGTCCCCCCTGAGCCCCAAAAACCCCTGGGGTCTCCCCTGAGTCCCCCCAGTCTTTCCTGGGAGGGCTGAGAGAGCTAAAATGGGGGGGGTCTGGGATGGGGTTTGGGGTTTCCTGGACACTCAGGTCCCATCTGGGGGTTCCCAGGTCCCATTTGGGGGTTCCCAGGTCCCATTTGGGGGTTCCCAGGTTCCCTTTGGGGGTGTTTGGGGTCCCCATTTCGGGGGTCTGACAGGTGCCCCCCCCAGGTGAGGCTGCAGCCCAGGCCCGGGGCCGTTGGCAGGAGCTGAAGTCGGGGTACGGGGGGGCCCTGGGAGCCCTGGGGGGGGCCGTGCCCCCCACCCTGGCCCAGCTGGGGAAGGGGCAGCAGCTGCTGCAGCGACTCAAGGGGGTCCTGGGGGCCCGGACCCAGCAGGTATGGGGGTTCTGGGGGGATCTCAGGGGTGTGGGGGGTCCTGGGGTCCAGGCCAAGAAGGTACAGGGAGGGCTTGGGGGTGGGTCCTATGGGTGGGGGGTGCTGGGAATGGGAATATGGGGGTGATGGGGAGGCTAAAGTGGGGCTGGGGGCCCAATGTGGGTCTTGGGGGACTCCCTTGGGTTGGGGGGTGGGTTAGAGGGGGTTGATGGGGTCCCATGGGTGTGAGGGGGCCCCATGGGTGCTGTGAGGATCCCATGGGTGCTGGGAGGGTCCCATGGGTGCTCTGGGGGCTCCCATGGGTGTGTTAACCCCCCAGCAAGAGGAGCTGCAGGTGAAGGTTCGCGAGGCCACCGAGAGGCGGGATGAGGTGAGATGGGGGGTCACTCTCCTTGGGGTCCCTCTTCCCTGGGGGGTTCCCCCTACCCACCTTGGGGTGACCCTGCCCTGGGGGGATTCCTATTTGGGTTCCCCTCGCATTTCATTTCTCAGTTTTACCCTCATTTTGGGGTCTTGGAATCCTCCCATTTCAGGTCTTGTTCCCTACCTATTTCAGAGTCCGCTCCTAATTTTGTGTTTCTGTCCCCCAAAACTTTGGAGTCTCTGTCTTGACCCTGTTTTTGTGGTTTCGGTGTTTCCCCCTCACAGTTTGGGATCCCTCCATTCTGGGGTCTCATTCCCCTATTTTATGGCTCTCCCTCTCCAAGTCTTGGGTCTCAATCCTCCTCAATAAGGGCTCCCTCCCCGGGGTTAGGGGGAAATCTCAAATTCCCCCCCCCATTTTGGGGTCTCCCCCCTCCCAATTTGGGGTTTCCCTCCCCAATTTTGGGGTCTCCCCCCAATTTGGGGTCTCCCCCCCGCAGCTGCTCCGGCGGGTTCAGGAGCGGCGGCGGGAGCGGCTCGGCCGGCAGGGGGCGCTGAGGAGCCACAGGGGGGCGGCCACCAGGTGAGGGGGCGGGGCCAGTGAGAGGTGGGCAGGGCCAGTGAGAGGTGGGCGGGGCTTGACGGAGGGCGGGGCTTGGGGTTGTTGGGGAGGGTCGGGGGGGCCGGGATTTTGGGGGTATCTGGGGGGTCCTGAGAGAGAGACCAGCAGGGGTGGGGGCAGGTCCTCGGGTTGGGAGGGGTCCTGGATGAGCCCCAGGATGTTTGGGGATGTCTAGAGGGGTTCAGTGCGGACTCAGATGTGTGTGTGGGGTTCTGGGAATTGGGGGAGACCCAGGAATTTGGGGGGGTGGGACACCCTAACAAAGGTGCCCCCACATCGGGGGGTCCTGTGCCCCCCCACTGACCGGTGGCCACAGGGCAGAGGCCTCGTGTCGCCTGTACCAGGCCCTGTCGGGGGTCCGGGTGCTGCTCCCCCCGCCAGGGACCCCCAAACTGGAGCTGGAACTGGAACTGGGACCCCCTCCGGGACCTTCCCTCGAGTCGCTGCCCCCCCTGCGCCTGAGCCACAGCCCCCAGGGGGGGGTCCAAGTGCTGGTGAGGGGCTGGGGGGGCCACAGAGGGGGCTGGGGGGATTTGGGGGTGGTTGGGGCTGAGGGGGCACTTGGGGGTAGGGGGGCCTGAGCAGCCATGGGGGGATGTTTGGGGAGCACCTGGACAGCTGGAGGGGGAGGGGAGGAATTTGGGGTCTGGAGGTGGGAAGGGTTCCTGGGGGCACTTTTGGGGGTAAAGGGGTTGGGGGGGCACTTGAGGGTCAGGGGCTGGGTTGGGGGTCTGGGGGGCAGGCAGGGGGCACTGTGGGGGCTCGGTGGGGCAGTTTTGGGTTCTCACTCCCCTCCTTTTTCCTCTCAGGGTCCCCCTGCCGCTGCCACCCCCTCTGGGCCCGGGGCTGCTGGAGCTGCAGCGGCGCTGCTGGGACGGGTGGGGGCTGTGGGAGGAGGTGACACAGCTGAGGGACAGGTGAGGGGACACCGGGGGAGGGGGAGGGGGACACAGCTGAGGGACAGGGAGGGGACACCGGGGGAGGAGGAGGGGGACACACCTGAGGGACAGGGGAGGGGACACGAGGGGGAGGGGGGGGACACTTAAAGAACAGGTGAGGGGGTTCTCAGGGGTGCTCTGGATTCTGGGCAGCCCCAGAGTTTGAGGGGGATCCCTGGTGTCCAGGGGGTGTCCCCTGGATCCTGGGGGGATCCCTGCTGTTCCAGGGGAAAGATCCAGGGTTTGGGGAGGGGTCCTTGGTGTTCTGGGCATGGGGGGATATCTCTGCTGTTCTGATGGTGATCCCTGGTGTTCTGAGAGGGGTCTCTGGTCTTTGGGGGGGTCCTGGTGTTCTGGGGGGTCCCCCCCAATCTCTGTTTGCCCCCACCCCAGGTTTGCCCTGGACTGGCAGCCGGAGTTGGGGCTGCTGCAGGTCCTGGGCGGTCCCCGGGGGGCCGAGACCCTCTGGACGCTGGAGCTGGACCCGGGGTACCCCCAGAGTGGGGGGGTGAGGCTGCTGCCCCCCCCCGAGGGGGCCCCCCCCATCCCCGTGAGTCTTCTGGGGGGGTCCGGGGGATCTGGGGGTCCCTGGGTGCGGTTTGGGGGGGTCTGTGGGGCAGGTTGTGGGGTTGGGGGGCAATTTGAGGTCTGGGAGGGAATCTGAGGTCCTTTACAGGCAGTTGGGGAGATGGGGGTGGTCCCAGGGATGCTGGGGGGTCCCAGGGTTGGATTTAGGGGTTTTGGGGGGACTCTTGGGGTGATTCTCAGGGGCACATGGGGGGTCCTGGGGTCTGAACGCCCCCTCTGACCCCCCCTTTTCCCTCCCACAGCCACCCCCAGACCCCCCCACTCTGAGCCGGTGGCTGGAGCTGCTGGTGGGACCCCAAAAGTCCAAGCCCTGCTGAAAATGGGGGACCCTCCCCACAATAAACCCACTGCAACTTCCTCCCCCCCAAATAAACCCATTGTGCCCCCCCAGTAAACCCACTGTACCCCCCAATAAGTCCCCCCCAATAAACCCACTGTACCCCACAATGAACCCACTGCCCTCCGCTCCTGGCTCTGTGTCACCCCCAAACAAAGGGGTTCCCGGGGGTTGCAGGAGTGGCTTTATTGGGGTGGGGGGTGGGGTGAGGGGGTCTGGGGTGCCGGGAGCTCCCCGGTGCAGGGGTC
The DNA here is from genome assembly GCF_022539395.1 of Myiozetetes cayanensis. Taxonomy (NCBI): domain Eukaryota; kingdom Metazoa; phylum Chordata; class Aves; order Passeriformes; family Tyrannidae; genus Myiozetetes; species Myiozetetes cayanensis. The sequence goes on along the minus strand of NW_026087865.1, from coordinate 87,100 downwards.
CCTACGGGGGGGGGTCCCCGCGCCGCTTGGGCTGGTTCCGCTCGGGGTGCAGGAGGATGACGTAGACCTTGGGGGCGTAAAGGAGCCCCAGGGGCACCGAGGCCGAGAGGCTCATGGACACCGTCAGCGTGGCCATCTGCACGTGGACCTGCCCCCCAGAAACGGGACCCCAAAACTTACTGAGCCCTGAGACCCCCAACCCAAACCCCATCATCCCCTGAACCCCCCCAAACCCGACCACCCCCCACCCCCCAGGGCTTACAGGCACCGTCAGCATGGCCATCTGCACATGGACCTGAACCCCAAAAACAGGGGAACCCCCAATCCTACTGAGCCCTGAACTGTGTGTGTGCCCCCAGAGACCCCAAAAACACCCAGGAACCCCACAGATACCCCTCAGGGACCCCCACACCCCCTCCTCACCCTCTCAGCCAACTGAGCGGTCCGAAGAAGACGGGCCCAAAGGCGAGCACAGATCACGTGTGTGCCCCCGGGGACCCCAAATACCCCCCCAGGGACCCCAAAACCCCCTCAAGAACCCCCGTGAATACCCCCCAGGGACCCCAAAACCCCCTCAAGAACCCCCGTGAATACCCCCCAGGGACCCCAGGTCGCCTCTCAGCTCACCCTGTCGGCGGACTGGGCGGCCCCGAAGAAGATGGGCCCGAAGGCGAGCCACACCACGCACGTGGTGTACATGGCGAAGCCGATGGGCTTGGCCTCGTTGAAGGTCTCGGGGACGCCGCGGGCCTTGACGGCGTACACGGTGCAGGTGAGCATGAGCAGCAGCGCGTAGGCCAGGCAGGCCAGCGTGGCCCCCTCGGCCATGTCGCAGCGCAGGACCCCCCGCGCCGCCTCGGGGTCGGGGGTCCGGCCCATCTCGTAGTCGATGAGGGCGTGGGGCGGCCGCACCAGCAGCCACGTGGCCGCCGCCACCAGCTGGAGGCCGCTGAGGGTGAAGGTGATCACCAGCTGGGACGTGGGGCTGATGAACCGTGGCGGCGTCACCGAGCGCTTACCTGGGGGGACACGGGGTCAGGGGGCACCAGGGCACCCCTGGGACACACCTGGTTTAAGGTGTCCCTCAGCTTCATCTCCAGGGTCCCTTCCCAGCCCCCTGTGTGTCCCCAGGTGTCACCTCAACCTCTCAGGCCCCCCATAACTCCCCTCTCCTGGTGACACTGTAGCTGTGGCTGGTCTGGGTGAGGAGCACAGGGGTGGGGGACACCCTGTCCCACGTCCCTCAGCTCCTGCCCCTCACCTGGCCCCCCACACCCCTGTGCCCCCCTGTGCCACCCCTCCATCCCCTCACCCCTCACCCTGCTCGAAGATGTGGTAGATGTTGGCCTTGGTGAGCAGGGCTGCATAGATGGGACCCCATCCCCATCCCCTGTGCCCCCCATGCCCCCCCAGCCCCTCACCCTGCTCGAAGATGCGGTAGATGCGGTTGGTCTTGGTAAGCAGGGCGGCGTAGGTGAGGCTCATGCCGAGCCCCAGGAAGAGGCGGCGCAGGGCGCAGACGCCCACGCCGGGCTCGGCCACCATGAGGAAGGTGATGGCGTAGACCAGGGCGATGCCCGCCAGCAGGACGTAGCTGAGCTCGCGGCCCGACGCCTTCACGATGGGCGTGTCGTGGTGGCGCACGAAGGTGGCCAGCACGAAGGCCGTGGCCATGAGCCCCAGCGTGGCCAGGGCCACCGGCACGGCGGCGCAGGGGTCGCCCCAGCTCAGGCGCAGCACCGGCGTGGGCCGGCAGGCCGTGCGGTCGGGCGTGGGCCGCAGGTGGGAGGCGCAGGGCAGGCAGGTCAGGGCGTCGGCGCGGTACTGGTACCCCCCGCAGAGCTCACAGTGCCAGCAGCACGGCACCCCCTTCACCGGCTTCTTGCGCTCGCCGGGGCCGCAGGGCAGGCTGCACACCGAGGGGGGTGGTGAGGTGGAGTTGGACCCCCACGCCATGGCGTCCTCCTGGGGGGATACAGGGTGAGACCCCACAGACCCCCCCCAACACAGCATAGACCCCCCCAACCCAGCACAGACCCCCCCCCCATGGCAGGCTGCACACCGAGGGAGGGGGACACATCAAGTTGGACCCCCACGCCATGGCCTCCTCCTGGGGGAGAACAGGGTGAAAGACCCTCCCTGGACACCCAAACATCCCACAGACACCCCCATGGACCGCCCCCCAAACTCCCCCGTGGATCCCTCAAACCCCTCATGGACACCCCACAGACACCCCACCCACCTAGGGGAAACAGGAACCCCCAAATAGAGCTCCCAGTTGGCCACTGGGACCCCACCAGTTGACTGTGGGCAGGCACCCATGGAGGAGTTGGGGGCATTGAGGGGGGTTTGGGGTGTTCAGGGGGTTTGAGGGCTCAGGGGTGTGTTGGGGGTGACTCAGGGGGAGATTGGAGGCTTAAGGGGGGTTCAGGGGTCCCACCCTGGGGGTCCCAGCCCCACCTGCAGGCGAAGCCCCTGCACCCACTGCCCCACGGCCCTGTAGGCGCCGGTGCCGTTGCCCCCCTGGAACTGGAAGATGTCGTAACGTCCCGGGGCGTCCCCGTTCTCATTGAAGGACACCGGGGTGCCAGCGCTGCCTGCACACCAGTACGGACCAGTATGGATCGGTATGGACCAGTATGAACCAGCACAGACATGTACAAATCACCAGCCCCCAGTGCCACCCCACAGGAAAGCTCAGTGACATCCCGGCACCAACATACCCCACTGGCAAACCAGTGATCCCAGTATGGCCTCCCAGTTCATCACATTAAGGCCCCCCAATCCCTCCCAGTGCTCCACAGTCCCCTCCCAGCGCTTCCCAGTTCTTCCCAGTACATCCCAATAAGGCCCAGTATGGTTTCCAGAGCCCCCCAGTACGTCCCAGTGTGGCCTTCAGTGCCCCCCAGTCTCCTCCAGTTTGTCCCAGTATGGCATCCACTGCACTCCATCTCCCTCCCAGTGCCCCCAGTTATATCCCAGTGCCTCCCAGTGCCTCCCAGTATGGTCTCCAGTGCTCCCACCCCTCTCCCAGTGCCCCCCCTAGCCCCTCCCAGTGCCCCCAGTACCGTTGAAGGCCACCCTGCGGATGTGAGCGAGCAGCTGGCGGCCGTCAGGGGGGTCCATGCTGGGGCAGAGCCCCCCGCCCGGGCAGGCCTCGCCCAGCAGCGAGTGCAGCCCGTGGGCCATGGCCAGGACAGCGTCGATCACGAACTGCACCTTCCCCTCCTGCTCGTAGGGCGAGTCCCGGCCGATCCGCTCCCGGCCTGGGGGGCACGGGGGGGGGTCAGGGTGGAAGGGGGTTCAGGGATCCCCTGGGGCTACCACGGTTGGGGGGCACCGGGAGCGGGACCATGGGCAGGGGAGGGAGGCTCTGCCCCACACAGGAGGGTCCAGGGACCCGCGGGTGTCCCGTAAATTGGGGGTGTGACCTTGAGGTGACCCCCGGGGGGGTCTCTGTGGACTGAGGGGGGGTCAGGGGGTGGCCGTACCTGTGCACTTGCGCACGGGGGTCCCGGCCCCGCCCGGGCCGTCCCCGTCACCCCCCCCGTGGGGGAGACGACAGTTGAAGTCGTCCTCCCAGAACTCGTGGAACCACAGGTTGCGCCGGTTGTTCTCCAGGGAGCGGGACGTGAAGTACTCGTCGAACCCTGGGGGGCACAGAGGGGGGCACAGGGGGGACCCAAGGGGTCATGGGGGGGTACCCGGGGCACAGGGGGGACCTAAAGAGTCACGGGGGCACCCAAGCATCACGAGGGACCCCACAGGGTCACAGGGTGTCCCACAGCGTTATTGACCCCCCCGCAGTGTCCCGGGGTGCTCTGCAGCCCCTCAAGGTGTCCCATAACTCTGTGGGGCAGCAATGGAGGGGCAGGAAGGTGAGAGGACCTTCCCCAAACACCTCCCCCCACCCACCTGGGGCTGAATGACCCCCTCCATGGTCCCATAGGGTGCCCCCCGGAGCCCCCTGTACCCCTCAGTGCCCCCAGACTCACCAGGCACTGAGGGTTGGGCAGGATGGTGATGGGACCCTCCCCCATAGGGTGCCCCCATAGCCCCCCAGGGCCCCCAGACTGACCTGGCACCGAGGCCCTTTTGGGCAGGATGGTGATGGCCCCGTGAGCCGCCTCCTCCAGCCCCTGCACCGGGGCCATCTTGGCCCCCCAGCTGTCCGAGCCCACCCAGGAGAAGTGGCCCGACAGGTTGGCCAAGGTGGCCGCCTCCAGCACCCGCCTGTGGGGACAGCGTCACTGGGGGCACTGGGACCGACTGGGAGGGGCTGGGAGGGGACCTGGAGGGACTGGGGGAGTCTGGGAAACACTGGGATGCACTAGTTTGGACCAGGGGGCTACCGGGAGGGACTGGGAGGGGATCTGAATGGACTGGCAGGGACCGGGAAACACTGGGGAGCTAATGGGATGGACTGGGACAAACTGGGAGGGGACTTGAATGGACTGAGGGGGAACATGGAATCACTGAGAGGGGACCTGAAAGGACTGGGGGGCTACTGGAAGGGACTGGGAGCTACTGGGTAGGGTCTAGGGTGGACTGCGAAGGACTGGGATGAACTGGGGTGGGCTGAGGAGCACTTGGGAGGGACTGGGAGGCTGCTGTGGGGGACTGGGGCAGTGCAGGGCGGGACCAGTCCATACTGGTCTGTACTGGTCCATACTGGGCTCACCGGATGTCGTCCTCATTGGCGAACAGCACCACCCCCCGCGCCGTCGACGTCTCCATCAGGCGCCCGATGACCTTGGCGAACTCCCCTGGGCGCGGCTCCCGCGGGATCTTGATGGACTGGGCGATGCACAGGCCCCCTGCGCCAGCATGGACCAGTATGGACCAGTATAGACCGGTACAGACCAGTAAGAACCAGTACAGACCGGTAAGAACCAGCACAGACTGGTACTGCCCCCCCAGACTCCAGTGACTCACTGGGGGTCACTGAGAGGGCAGCACCTCCCCCTCCCTGCAGGACCCGCCCTCCCAGTACATCCCACTATAACCCAGTGCCCTCCCAGTATAACCCAGTCACTTACTGGTCCCAGTGTCCCAGCAGTGGGGACCACAGGGAAGAATGGAGCTTGCCCTCCCAGTGCTCCCAGTACACCCCAGTGCCCTTCCCACTACTCCCAGTACATCCCGATGACCCCTTAGAGCTCCCGCAACATCTCAGTACACCTCCCAGTGCCCCCCAGTGCCCCTCCCGGTGCCCCCAGTGCCCACCAGCCTCCCTGGAGCTCTGCACGAAGGCCTCCACGCCGCTCTCGCCGTAGTTGCCCTCGGATGCCAAGGTGCTGACGTAGCTCCAGCCCAGCGCCCTCACCACGGCCACCATGGCCTGGGCCTGGTACGAGTCCGGCGGCACCACCCGCGAGAAGAACTCGTAACGCCCGGGGTCCGACAGCTCCGGGGCCGTGGAGGCGTAGCTGATCTGGGGGATCTGGGGACATTGGGGACATCAAGGACACTGGGGACACTCACAGGGGTCCAGTAACTCCGGGGGACATTGGGGACTTCAGGGGTGTGACAGCTCCGGGGCTGTGGAGGTGCAGCTGATCTGGGGACATCGGGGACATCGGGGACATGGGGACACACACAGGGGTCTCACAGCTCAGGGGCTGTGGAGGCACAGCTGATCTGGGGACCTTGGGGACACTGCGGGGCTCGGAGGCATCCCAGGGCCATGGGGAGATGGGAGGGGAATTGAGGGGCTCAGTGTGGGGTTGTTGAGGTGTGGGAGGGTCTGAGGACAGGGGGGACACTGGGGCCATTGGGAAGGGGGGGGCCCAGGGGACCCAGTGCTGAGGGACACCACCTCCCCCCTCCCCATCCCTGTCCCCCCCCACCCCGTCCCTAATCCCCCCTAATCCCCCTGGGCCATTTGCTGCCATCCCAGGGGATTGTGGGAACACCCAACACCCTCGGAAGGGGGGGATGGAAGGTTCTGGAATGGCTCCGGGGGGATGAGGGGGGCCAGGGGAGCGACCAGGTGCCCAGGCCCCCCCTCCCCAAAGGGAAGGGTCATGATGGGACACCCTGGGGACACCATGGGGATGGTGCTGTCCTGTGGCTCCCTCCCCTGTCCCCTCAGTGTTCCCAAAGCCTCCTCACCCCAAATACTCCCCACAGCCCCCAAATGACCCCAGCACCCCTCAATTCCCCACCACAAACAGCCACAGCACGTTGGCCACCACGACGGACACGGAGCTGGCCAAGGCACCAACGACCCCCCACATCCCCAAAGTCCCCAAGTCCCACCAGTGCCCCCCACAACCTCCCCCCTCACCGCGAAGAGCCGCAGCACGTTGGCCACCATGATGGAGACGGAGCTGGCCGAGGCGCCGATGACGCCCACCAGGCGCTCGGGCGGGGGCCGGTACGGGACGGAGCCGTCGGGGCAGCGGCCCTCGCCGCCCTCGGGGGGCAGGAGGCTGCGCACGAAGCTCAGCGCCTGCTCCAGCGCGTAGGTGTCCCGGGAACAGGTGTCCAGGATGCGGGCGCCCAGCGTCAGGTTGGGCAGCACGCGGGGGTCGCCGTTGACGCGGTCCAGCGCGTACAGCATCGCCTCCAGCCGGTGGATGCCCTTCTCCTTCTTCACCGGCCCGCACGGCACCCCCGCGGGGCCGCGGGCGTGCACCGGGAACAGCCCCCCCAGCGTCAGGTCCCCCTCCAGCCGGATGGCGTGGGGCTGCGTGGGGGCCGGGGGGCAGCGCCCGGGGGGCAGCAGGGACAGCAGCGTCACCGCGGGCAGCGCCAGGGGGGGCAGCGGCAGAGCCATGGCCGGGGCTGGGGGGCGGAGGAGGGGGTTAGGGGGCACAGGGTGGGCTGGGAGTGCCCTGTGAGGGGGCACCAAGGGTGGGTGGGCAGCACCCCCGTGGGTGGGGAATGGCACCCTGCGGGCTGAGGGGGCACTGGGGGTGCAGGGGTACCCCGAGGGGCTGGTTTGGGGCCGAGGGGCACAGGGACAGGAGGGTCACCAGGATGGGGGTTTGGGGGTTATGTGGGGCACTGGAAGGGTACCCGGGGGTGAGGGGTGATGGGGGCACCCTATGGGGTGTGGGGGTGATGGCACCCACTGGGGTGGGGGTCATACCCCATGGGGGGCAGGGGTCACCCCATGGAGCAGAGGGCAGCACCCTATGGGGGGGCTCCCTTTGGGGAGGGGAGTTAATGGCACTCGTCAGGTTGGGGGGGCACCTGTGGGGGCCTCTCTATGGGGTTTTGGGGGTAATGGCACCCACTGGCGTGGAGGGGACCTCTGATGGGGCAGAGCGGCCGCCAATGTGAGGAGCAGCTCCCCGTGGGGTTGTGGGGGGATCAGGTCCTCCCTCGGACAGAGATTTGGGGTCCCCAGCCCCCCCCGAGGGGTCCCGCTGCCCCCTCCCCGCTCACCTGGGCCGTGGGTGCTCCGGGTCCCTGCGGAGCCGCCGGGGAATGAGGGGCGGGAGCAGCCCCTGCCCCGAATCCCCCGAATTCCCCCAAAATCCCCCTCCAGCTGCTGATGGGGAGGGGCAGCCCCCCTCCCCCGCTTTGGCTGAACTCCCACGGCTCCCTGAGCTCCCCAATTAAACCAGATGTTAATTATTGGGGGTGTGTGTGGGAGATTTGGGGTGCCCCCCCCAAACAAAGGGGACCAGGGGGTCCCATTGAGGGGCTGAACCCCCGGAGAGGTTTGGGGGAGGTTGGGGGGGCCGTGGGGGCCCTTAATCCCCCCAGCTGCTGGATTAGGGGGTCGGCGGGGGATTAATCCACTGCTCGGCTGCAGCCAGGGGGGACACGGGGGGGGCCGAGGGAGACTTTGGGGGGGCTGAGGGGCCCTGAGAGGACCCAGATGAGGTTTAAGGGGACACTGGGGAGGTGAGTGGGATATTGGGGGGCTGTGGGAGACGTTTGTGGGGCTGAGGGGGCCATGAGGGTACAGGGAAGGTTTGGGGGGGCATTGGAAGCCGTGGCGGTACAGAGAGGTCTGTGGGGCACAGTGGGGGGGGTGAAGGGGAGCACTGAGGGCACCAAGTGGGACATTGAGAGGCTTTCGGGACGTTTTTGGGGGTCTGAGGGGACACTGGGTGGTCAGTGGGCCCCGGGGATCTCTGTGGGTGCCGAGGGGTCCCGTTGGGTCCCGGGGGTCTCTTGAGGGATCACCGGGGTGGTCCCGACGAGCCCCGGGGCGGGCGGGGCCGTTCCCGCCAAAACTCCGCCTCAGCCGTTCCCGCGCAAACCGCGGCGCGCGCTTCCCGCGCCACGCCCCTCGGCGACAGACCACGCCCCTTCTGGTCAGGCCCCGCCCTCGCCGCGCTTTCCGGCCTTTTCGCGACTCCCCCTTTTCCCTTTACGGCCGCGCTGGAGTTTTACGACCGTCGGGGTGGGGGAACGGAGTCCCGGGGGGTGTGGGGGTCTTTGGGGGTCCCGGGGAGTTTGGGGGTCTTTGGGGTCCGGGAGTTTGGTGTCCTTGAAGGGGGTTTGGGGGTGCGGCGGCCTCGGGGGGAGTGCAGGAATGGAGGGGGTTTTGGGGGGCCCTGGGGGTGTTTTAGGGGGTTCCCCAGTTTAAGCTTCTCCTGCCCGTCCCAGGGGCCATGGCCGGGGCAGAGCGGGACCGGCGAGGGGCGGCCGAGGAAGAGCAGGAGGAGGAGGAGGAGGAGGAAGAAGAGCAGGAGGAGGAGGAAGAAGAAGAGCAGGAGGAAGAAGAAGAGGAGGAAGAGCAGGAGGAGGATGGAGTAAAGAAAGAGAGTCCCGAGGGCTCCCCCGCCGCGGCCGAGGCGCCCCCCGGGCCGCCCCCCAAGCCGGTGGTCCCGGGGGTCCTTTACTTGTCCTTCCTCCCCCCGGGCTTCGGGCCCCGCCAGGCGCGGGCACTGCTGCGGCCGCACGGGGAGCTGGGGAGGATCTTCCTGCAGCCCAAGGGTGAGTCCGGGGGGCTCGGGGGGAGCTGGGGGGGTCAGGGTGCCCCATGGAGCCCCTGGAGGTACAGAAATGAGATCGGGGGGGGTCTAACCCCCCCTGGGTTGGGGTCCTCTCACCCCCCCCGTCTTTCCCCTCCGCAGGGGGGTCTGTCCGGCGGCGGCGGCAGCGGCCGGGGGGCCACACGGGGGGCTCCTTTGCCGAGGGTTGGGTGGAGTTTCGGGACAAACGCGCGGCCAAACGAGCGGCCAAACTCCTGCACGGGACCCCCATGAGCTGCCGGCCCCGCAGCCCCTTCCGAGAGCACCGCTGGAGCCTCAAGGTGGGCGGGGGCTGGGGGGGATGAGGGACACCCCAAAACCACCGGGGGGGATCGAGGGAGGGGTTTGGGTCCCTGGCAGGGTGGGTGTGTTGGGGGAGGGGGGGCGGGGCGGCCCTTCCTGCACAGCCGGGTGAACACGGCGGGGGTTTGGCACCCCAAAACTTTATGGGGAGGGGTAGAGGGGGTTTGGGGAGGGCGTCTCTGCCCGTGTTGAGGGGTATTGGGGGGTGTTTCGGGGTGTTTAATTGCCCCCTTTGCCCCCCCAGTCCCTGCCCAGGTTCAGGGGTATTTAGGGGTGTTTTGGGGGTGTTTAATTGTCCCCTCTTCCCCCAGTACCTGCCCGGGTTCAGGGATATTTAGGGGTGGTTTTGGGGGTGTTTAATTGCCCCCTTTGCCCCCGCAGTCCCTGCCCAGGTTCAGGGATATTTAGGGGTGGTTTTGGGGGTGTTTAATTACCCCCTCTGCCCCCAGTCCCTGCCCAGGTTCAGGGATATTTAGGGGTATTTAGGGGTGGTTTTTGGGGTGTTTAATTGCCCCCTTTCTCCCAGTCCCTGCCCGGGTTCAGGGATATTTAGGGGTAGTTTTTGGGGTGTTTAATTGCCCCTCTCCCCCCAGTACCTGCCTGGGTTCAGGGATATTTAGGGGTGGTTTTTGGGGTGTTTAATTACCCCCTCTCCCCGCAGTACCTGCCCGGGTTCCGCTGGCCCCACCTGAGCGAGCGGCTGAGTTACGAGCGCCAGGTGCGTGCCCAGCGGCTCCGGGCTGAGGTTGCCCAGGCCAAGCGGGAGGGGGGGTTTTACACCCGCCGGGCCCCCCCTCGGGACCCCTCCGGAGACTCCAAAGATTCCAAAGGCCCTGCCAACCCCCCCCGGCCCTGGGGCTTCACCCAGAGAGCCACCGAGGAGGAGATCTGGGGGCGCAAAGCTCGGCCCCCCCCGGCCGCGCCCCCCCGGCGGCTGCTGGAAAAGGTTTTTGGGGGAGGGGGGGGCTGAGCTCCTCTCGGCCCCTCCCCCCCGTCCCGTCCAGGCTCACCCCAAAGCTCCGTTCGTTCTCCTTAAAACTTTTATTACTTTTAACAAAAATAATTCCTCGCGGTCTCTTTAATTCTGCCGAGGGGGCGGGGCCGGGGAGGGGGCGGGGTTATGGCTTGGCGCGAATCCCTGAAAGCAGCGCGGGGGCGGGGCCAAGGGGACAGACCACGCCCCTCGTAAATAGAGCGGGGCGTGGCCTGCAGGGTCACAGCAGGCGGAAGACGCGCGTGGGCGGGGGTCTAACAGAAGGGGCGGGGCTTAACTCAACCACGCCCCCGCCTTAAAGGGGCCGCGCAATGGGCGGGGTCCACCTTAAACCTCTACGGGGCTGGGTCCTAAAGGGGCCGCGCCCCCAATTTTCGGGGGGGCGGTTCCAGTGTCAAAAATAGAAACTCTGGGGGTGGGGGAGGGGCCCCAGTTTGGCACTGGGGGGAACTGGGGCAACAAAAGAACTTTTGGGGCCCCCTAAACCTGATGTCCCCAAACTGGGGGGTTGGGGTGGGGAACCCACCCAAAAAACGGGTGCTGGGGGCACCCCAAAATCCCTGGGAAACAAAACGAGGGGTGGTACCGAAGTGGGCCCCACCCTCCCCCAAATGTGGGGTGGTGCCACCCAAAAATGCCATTTCTGGGGTCCCTCAGCCTTGGGGTGTCACTGGGGGAGGGGCTGGAGGGGGTTCACATACAGGAGGGTCCTGGATCCCCCCAAAGGGGGATGGGTCCCCCCGGGGACCCCCAGTGCCCCTCCCCCACCCCCTCCGAGTCCATCCCCAAATCCACTCCCCACCCCAAAGGTGCAACACCCAAATCCTCCCACCCCACCCTCACATCCCTCAACCTTTGCTCCCCGCTTTCACCTCCCTCGTTTTCCTCCCCCTCCAAATTCCACATTCCCCCTCCGAACCCCCATTTCCTTCACCCCAATTCCAGTTCCTTCCTCCATCACTTCCAGCCCCCCATAATTTCCCTTCCTTTCCCATTTGCCTCCCCCACCTCTGTCCCCCTTTGTCCCTCCCCCAAAAATCCACCTTCCCAATTTATTCCCGTGATTCCTCCCCTCCCCCCAACCCCCAGTCCTCTCCCTCCCTTTGGTCCCCCCACCCCAACACCCCCTCCTCCCTCTCAGTGTCCCCCGTGGCCAGGCAGGGCCGGCAGCAGCGACCCCCCCTCACCAGGACGTGGCAGCGGGGCCCGGGGGGGCCGCCGGGGGGGCCGGGGCAGGGCCCGTAGGCCTCGAGGTCGCAGAGCAGCTCCACGAGGTCGAGGACGGAGCGCAGGGGGGGTCTCCGGGCCAGCACCTCGTGCCCGGGGGGCACCGGCCGCCCCCGGGCCACCAGCACGCGGAAGGCCAGCCCGGGGTTGAGCAGCACGGCGGCCTCGGCCATGGGAGAGCGGGGACAGCGCTGCACCAGCCGCAGCCCCCGCCCCCGCCCGGCCCGCCCCACCACCCCCAGTGAGCGGGGAGGGGGATCTCCAGCAGCTCCTCCAGGAACGAGCCCGGCCAGGGCGGCGGCTGTGCCTGAGGCAGCGGCAGCGGCTGCGGGGGAGGAGGAGGAGGAGGGAAAATGGGACCCCCTGAAATCGTGAGGAACGTCCTGAGAGAAACCCCCCAGTTCCCTCAAGAGCCTCAGGATCACCCCCCTGCCCCCACAGCCATGAGGACACCCCTTCTTTAAGACCCCCCCTAAAGCCCTGAGGACCCCCACAAAAGTCCCCTCCCCAGTTCAACAGGATCCCAGAAAGCTCCCCCACTAAAGGCCCCAGGCTGCCTCCCTCCACCCCTCCAAACCCTCAGAGCCCCCTAAGACCCCCACCCCAGACTCATAAGAGCCTCAGAACCCTCTCAGGTTTCTTGAGACCATCCCCAAATTCTGCACCCCCCATCCCCGTACAGGAACAACCACATGAGACCCACCCAGCCGTGGGACCCCCCCACTGCCCCAAGCCCAGCAGCTCCCCCTGTTCCTCACCACTTGGCTTCCTCCCTCCTCCTCCTCTTCCTCCTCCTCCTCACTCTCACTCCAGTACCACCAGCGGGGCCGGGGGCCAGGGGCACCTGGTGGGGAGATGGGGGTGAACCCCGTGAGGTTTGGGGGGTCAGGGAGGGAGCCCCCCCCCCAAACCCGGGGTCCAAGCCCCCTTACCGGCACCAGGGACGCGCTGGGCTGGGGCTGCTCCTGCTTCACGCGGGGGTGGCGGCGATCAGGACCCCAGATCTCCTGGGGGGCTGCGGGGGGGAAGGGGTGTTACTTGGGGTCCCAGGCACCTGAGGAGGGGGAGGGCACAGGGGTTCCACTCACCGGTGGGGGCCACGCTGGGCTCTGGGGGCCCTTTGAGCCGGGGGCTGAGGCGATGAGGAGCCCAGCCGGGGTCCTGGGGGCGGGGGTCAGTGGGGGCCCCAACATCTCCAGGGGGGGTCCCAGGCGGCCGGGGGATCTCACCTCGAGGCGGGGGAGGGGCCCCACCTCCTCCTTGATGGGACAGAGGCGCAGGGGGGGCCCTGGGAGGGGTCCAGGGCCCTGTTCAGGCCCCCCCAGAGGCTCCTCCTTGTCCTGTGGGGGAGGGTCACGTCAGGGAGAGGCCACCCAGGGCATCCTGGAGATCCCCCCTCATCCTCCCCCAAAAGGGACCCAGGTGTCAGGGGGGACCCCCAACCCACGGGGAAACTGAGGCACAGACAAGCCTTGGGGTGACGAGGGGGTCCCCAAAATCCCCCTGAGCCCCCCCAGAGTGCCCTCCTGGACACCTGGGTCCCCCCCCACCCGACGCCTGGGTCTCCCAGGGGGGGTCTGTGCAGACAGAGCAGCAGAGCAAGCACAGCAAAGGAGGGGGGGGCAAACTTGGGGGGAGAGAGACTGGGGGGACCCAGAGGAAAGATTTAGGGGGTGAGGTTATTTGGAGGGGTGAGGAGCGTTTCGGGGTCCCCCTGACGGAGGGGGGGTCCCGTTACCTGGCGGGGCGGCGGGCAGGCGGCGGCTCCGGGTGGCGGCGCGGGGGCCGGGGGCCGGCGGCGGCGGGGGCCTGGACGGGGGAGGGGCGGCCGCTCCAGGGGGTCCCCCAGCGACCCCCCCACACCGGCAGCAGCCGCCTCTGCGCCAGGAGAGAGACCTCAGGTGGGGGGGGGTGCACCCCAATTTAGGAGGGGATGTGGATTGGGAGGGGGAAAGGGAACAACCTCTTCAGGGAGACCCAGGTGACCAAGGACCCCCCCTGCCCCCCTACAAAAGGACCCAGAGTGAGTCCCCCCAAAGCCAAGCAATGCAGAAAGGACCCAGGCGTCCAAGAGATCCCCCCAAAACAGGACCCAGGCGTCCAAGAGACCCCCCAAAACAGGACCCAGGCGTCCAGGCACCACCTGGGTACCAACCAACCCCCTCCCTTTCCCCTCCAACTAGTCCACAATGGTCTGAACTGGTCCCACCCAGCACTGAGGGGGTTGGGGCAACCCCAGCCATGCTCGTGCCTCAGTTTCCCCAGACAAAAGGTGGGGAGTTGTTGGGGAGGGGGCGGAGGGGCTGTGGCTGGGGGCTACTGGGAAGCACTGGGAGGTCACTGGGATGAAGCAGGGGCGGGCACCCACCATGGCACAGCGCAGGCACTGCCTCCAGCGGCACTTCTGGCGCTTGAGGTTCTGCCCCCCGAACTTGGGCTTGTCCCGGCAGAAGTCGCAGCGGCCGCAGTCGGCCGGGCGCCGACAGGCCGCACACACCCCACAGCGCCGGCTGGCCCTGCTCCTCACCCCCCGCTGGGGAGAGACAGGGGTCACCCGGGACCCCTGGAACCCCCCAGGGCACCCCCGGGGCTGTCAATGCGGGAGTGGCTGTTAGGAGCATTATGGTAGCAGGGGGTGCAGTATTAGGGGCATTACGGCAGCCAAGCGCCAGCAGCAGGTTAGGCTGAAGCCACAGGTTAATTAGGAAGGAGCAGCTATTAGGGGCACTGGGCTATCTGAACCCCACTATGTGGGTCATTACAGTATCTACAACCCACTATTACAGTGCCCTGGATCCTGATGTTATGTCTAAAACACTTATTAAGGATGTTATGGTCACTGAACACCCTATTAGTCATGTTGTGGTGTCTTAGCCCCACTATTAGGGGCGTTACGGTACCTCAATCGCACCATCAGCCACGGAACAGCTCCTGGGCTGTGATGGCCCCAGCATTAGGGGTATTACGGTAGCCACACCCCACTGCATGTGAAGTTTGAATGCACTGAGCACCAACATTCAGCGTGAGAGCAGCTCATAAAATCATTCTGGCACCTGCACTCCGTTATTCCAGGGGCTGAAGCCTGACATTAGTGCCTGACACAGCTACCAGGAGCATTATGGCACCCATATTATATCACCTGAATCCCAAACCTATCACAATTCGTGCAGGCTCCACTATTAGGAACATTGCGGCGCCCTACCCCTAATAGCTGCACCGGGGCGGGGCCAGGGCTCGAAGGGGCGGGGCCAAGGGGCTAGGGGCGTGTCCGAGGGGCGGGGCCAGGCGCTGTCACTCACCCGGGGCCCGGAGGGCTTCGGGGGTCGGCCGGGCTTCTTCTTCTCCTTGCCCTTGGTCAGCGGCTTCTGGGGGGAAAGGGGGTCAGTGGGGGTCAAGGGGGGTGCCCAGGGGTGTCTGGGGGGGCCCAGAGGTATCTGGGAGGGCCCACTCACCCTGTGTTTGGTGCCGGGGTGTCGCTGGGCTCTCGCTCCACAGGGGCTTCCACTTCTGGGGGAGAAGATGGGGGTGAGGGAGACACCCAGGGGTCCTGGCCCTGCCCCACCACGGGGGTCCCACACTCACCTCTGTCAGGGCCTGGGGGCTCTGGGTCTTCTTGGCTGCCTTTGATTTCTGGAGGGACACAGGGAGAGAGGGTTGGGGGACTGAGGAGCGGGGGCAGGGGGACACCCCAGGGTAGAGAGGAGGGATGGTGGGGGGTCCCAAGGTGGGGGGGCCAGTGGGGGTCCCACCTTGGGCAGAGGCAGCACCATTGGTGTTTGAGGGGGAGGTCTGGGGGGTGACCCCAGGGGGGTGAGTGACTCTGGGGGTTCCAGGGGGTCCCAGAGGGGGGTCCCAAAACGGGGGATGTCCCATAGGGGGGTGTCCCAGAGGGGAATGTCCCAGAAGGGGGATGTCCCACCCTAGGGCAGAGGCAGCGCTGCCTCAGGCAGCACCACCGGTGCTGTAGGGGTAGGTTGGGGGTGACCTGCGGGGTGCTGGAGGGTGACCCCAAGGGGTGGGTGACCCTGGGGGTCCCAGGGGGGGTCTCCCACCTTGGGGCGGAGGCAGCGCCGCCTCAGACAGCGCCACTGGCGCTTGAGGCCGGGCTGGAGCCGCCTCAGGCAGATGCAGCAGCTGCCACAGTCCTCGGTGCAGAGACAGCCGGGACATGAGCCACAGCCCAGGCCCTGGGACACGGGAGAGCAAGGTGAGTGTGGGAGAACATGGGAGAACGTGGTTAACATGGGAGAACACAGGAGAACATGGGAGAACATGGGTTTACATAGGATAACATGGAAAAACACGAGGGAACATGGGAGAACGTGGCTTCACAAATGTTCTCACACAGGGTATGGCATCAGAGACCTGACAAAGAGGATGGATAACCTGGCACATGCACAGAGCTGTGACAGTGACACCAGGGGCTGTGACAGTGCTGGGAAGGGTGTGACAGTGCCAGGGGGTGACAGTGCCATAGGGGGAAGTTGACAATGCTGGGGGAGTGTGACAGTGGCAGGGGGGTGACAGTGCCAAGAGGTGTGTGTGACACTACCGGGAGGGGTGTGACAGGGCTGGGTGGGTGTGACAATGCTGGGGAGGTGTGACAATGCTGGGGAGGTGTGACAATGCTGGGGGGTGTGACAATGCTTGGGGGTGTGACAATGCTGGGGGGTGTGACAATGTTGGGGGGTGACAATGCTGGGGGGTGTGACAATGCTGAGGGTGACAATGCTGGGGGGTGACAATGCTGGGGAGTGTGACAGGGCTGGGGGTGTGTGACAATGTTGGGGGTGTGACAATGTTGGGGGATGTGACAGGGCTGGGGGGTGTGACAATGTTGGGGGGGTGTGACAGGGCTGGGGGTGTGTGACAATGTTGGGGGGTGTGACAATGCTGGTGGGGGGGTGTGACAATGCTGGGAGGGTGTGACAATGCTGGGGAGGTGTGACAGCACCAGGGAGGGGTGTGACAATGCTGGGGGGGTGTGACAGCACTGGGGGGGTGTGACAATGCTGGGGGGGTGTGACAGCGCCGGGGGTGCCGGTACCTTCTTGACAATGCGCAGGCAGCGGCGCAGGAGGCACTTGTTGGGCCAGGCAGGGCCGGGGGGGCCCCCGGGGGGGCTGCGGGAGCAGGCGCTGCAGATGCCACAGTCCTCGGGGATGCGACAGGCCTGGCACAAGCCACAGCCCACCCGCTGGGGTGGGGGGCAGGGGGGGCACAACACAACCCGCCAAGGGATCAGGGGAGGCACAACACGATCCCCCAGACCCCTGTGATGGACTGGGGGGGGGTAAAACAGCCCCCCGAATCTCTGAGGGACCAGGGACACTCCCCTCAAACTCCCCAAGGGGTCCCAGGGGACACCCCCTCCAAAGGATCTGGGGGGGGCACAACATCCCCCCAAACCCCCAAGGGACCAGGGGAAAACCCCCAAACCTCCTGAGAGAATGTGGTGAATAACACTCCCCCCCCACAAAGTCTCTGAGGGATCCAGAGGGGCACAACAGCCCCCAAACCCCTGGGGAGCCACAGGGTCACAACAGCACCCTCAAACTCGAGGAAGCAGGGGCAACCTCCCAAAAATCCCTGAAGGATCCAGGGGGGGTCAGGGGTACCTTGTAGAACCGCTGCTCCCGGTTGAAGTCTCGTCTCTGGGCTGGGGGAGAGATGGGGGGATGGTCAGAGTCACCCAACTTACCTGGGACCACCTTCCCCCTGGGGCACCCTGACCCCCTCCCCGACTGCCCTGGGGCTCCCTGGGCCCCTCCAGGAACCTTGACCCCTCCCCCCCCCCAATTCCTTTCCAGAAGAGCCCAAAATACAGAAAAAACCTCTGACAAAAACGAGAGAGATGATGAAAAAGGCTCTGATGAGGATGATATGAGGAGGGTTGTGAGGTTGGGAAGGAGAGCAGAAAGAAGGCACTCAGGCACAGGAAGAACATGATGAGGAGAAACAAGAAGACTCCAAGGAGCAGGAGGAGGATGGGGAAGATGAGGAAGAGGGTGGGATGAAGGCTTTGGGGGGCAGGAAGAAGATGAGGAAGGTAGGATGATGGTTCTGGGGGGCAGAAGTAGAATGAGGAGGATGAGGAGGAAGGCTCCAGGACGCAGCAGGAGGATGAGGAGTGCACTGAGGCCGAACTCACCGCGGCAGTCGGGGCAGAGCCAGCGGCAGCGGCGCTGGGGAGGAAGAGACACCCCCGGGAAGAGGCTCTGGCAGCTGGCACAGAGACTGGGGGAGAGGGGGAGGGCGTTAGAGGGGGTTGGGAAACCCCAGCACCCCCCCCAGGGACCTCCCTCCGACCCCAAACCTCCCCAGGGACCTCCCTGGTCCCCAGCCCAACCCCCAGAGACCCCTCCCGGCCCCCAAACATCGCAGGGACCCCCTCCCTTCCCCCCACCCTCCCTGGGCTCTGGGGTAACACCCACCCAACCCCCTCCTCTGGGATCCCCTCCTGTCCCCAAACCCCCAAGAGGGGATCCAGGACCCCCACCCCTGCCCCACTCACGCCACACTCCCATCCTGGGGGTTCCGGGGGTCGTTTGCAGGTCCTGCGCACGAGGGGCTCTCGGGTGGGGCGGGGCCTCGGCGGGTGGGGGCAGGGCCACAGCAATCAGGGGCGTGGGCTCGACAGGAGGAGGCGTGGCCACTGCGGGAGGGGGCGGGGCCTGTGCCTGCAGGGGTGGGGCCTCCTTGGCCTCAGCCCCACCCCCCTCCTCCCCCTCCTCCCGGGGGGTCTCTGGGGGGTCCAGGGGGGGCCCCACGGGAAGGCGCCATTTGGGGCCTTTTCTGGTCTGAGGAGAAAAGGGAGAGATGAAACATTCTGGGCAAGCCCCCATCACCCCCCATATTGTGACTCCCCTCTGCCCCCCCCCAGTCTGGAGCTCCCCCATCTCCCTCATTCTGAGGAGCTCTTTTTATTCTCCACTTTATTTTCCCCTTAAATTTCCTCCCAGCCCCAAACCCCCAATCCAAACCCTTTAATTCACCCCATCAATTTTTAGGACACACCCCCGCCCTGGAGTTTTAGGGTGATCCACCCCTCCCCCCACCGCTCCAGGGGACCTTTGGCTTTCCCTCCCTGGGGTTTTTTGGGGTCCCCTGGGTTCTGAGCTCCCTCCCCAGGGTTTTGGGGTCCGTACCCGGGGGGTCCCGGAGCGCTGCAGCCCCGATTTGAAGTCGAAGTTGCTCAGGTCGTGGCCGGGGCCCAGGAACCTCCTCAGCTCGATCTTACTGCGGAACTTCTGCCCTGTGGGGCTGCCGGGGGGGGGCGTCAGGGCCGACCCAGAGAGCCCCCAAACCCAGGGGGAGACCCCAAAATCCGAGGGAGGGGACCACTGACCCAGGGAAACCGTGGGAGGGAGGAGCAGGAACAGGGAGGGGGAAATCAATGGTGGGGGGCCAACACAGCTCAGCAGACCCCAAAGCTCCCCCTGAGCCCTCAATGGTTTGGGGTGGGGTTGGGAAAATTTGGGGGGGAAAGGGCTGGAAAGATTTGGGGGCGCAGGGCTGAGGGAGGGGTTGGAATGGGAGGACAATGAAATGACCCCGGGGGGGGCTCCTGAAACCACCCCTGGGAGGGGCAGAGACACCACGGGGGGTGAGTGGGGGTGTTTGGGGAAGCCCCCAAACTGCAGGGAGTGGGGCCAAGGACTGGGGGAGGGGCTTGGACACGAGGGGGAGGAGCTGTAACTGGCCACATCCCCGGAGACATTTTGGGGGGTCCTTGGGCCCCTTTGGGGCGGGGAGGGGGTGTTGGTTGGGAGGGGGGATGGGGAGCACGTGGAAATGGGAGGTGGGGTCGGGGTGTCAGGAGGGTGGGGAGGGTGCCGGGAGGGTGGGGAGGGCACCTCCTGTAGTAGGTGTCGCTGCGGCCGCTGGTGGCCCCCGATTTCCGAAAGGCTTCGCGGCGCTGCCACCCGGGCCCAGCGCAGGGCACTCGGCCCAGCCCTCGGCCATCCTGGGAGGCTGCTGCCCGGGGAGAGGGGTGTGTCAGCACCGGAACGGGCTGCCAGAACACCCCCAAATCCCTCCGGGACCCCAAACCCCCAGAGACCCCAAAACGTGCCCCCGCCCACAGCACCCCCTTCCCCGCAGGGGTCCTCGAGGCCGCGCCCCCAAACACAGCCAGGCCACGCCCTCGCGTCACCTCCCCACGTGATCCCCTCAAAACCCTCCCCTCCCCTCCCGCGCTGCCCTCCCCACACAAACAACACCGAGCAGCCCCTCCCCTCAGAAACAACCCCCAAAACTCCCCCTCTCCACAGCTCGCGCGCCCTCGGAACTCCCCACTTTGCCTCAACAACTCCAAACCAGCTCCCAAACTCCCTCTCCCCCTCACGCCCCCAAAAAACAACGCCCAAACCGCCCCTCTCAAAATACTCCCCCACAACCCCCTTCCCTTCACACCCCCACCCGCCACACCCCTCCCACCCGAACTCCCGCTCCCCAGTAACAACACCCCAAAACCTCCCTGTTCGTCTCACGCCCCTCTCCCGCAAAAATCACCGCCTAAACAGCACCCTCCCTCAGAAACCCCTCACAAACCACCCCCACAAAATCCTCACAAACCGCCCCTCCTCACAAACCGCCCCTCCTCACAAACCCCTCACAAACCGCCCCTCCCCACAAACCCCTCACAAACCGCCCCCTCAAAAAAACCCTCACAAACCGCCCTCCCGCCCCGCTCACGGCCTCCTCCCCCTTCCCGTTTCCCACACGCACCCCCTGTGCCTCCCCCGCTCACACCCCCTAGCTGTTCTCATCCCCCCTGGCCGTTCCCGTCCCCCCTCACCGTTCCCATCCCCCCCCGCTGTCGCGGCCGTTCCGGTTCTTCCTCCTCCTCCTCCTCGCGGCCGCGGGGGCGGGGCCTGGCGCCGGAAGCGGAAGCGCCGCGCGGGAACGGGCGGAGAAGGGGGGTGTGAAATCAGCTGGTCACGTGAGGCCGCAGCGACCAATGGGGATGGGGAGAAGCGAAAAAGGGGGCGGGGCGAGGCGCACCCGCCCAGCCTGGCGTGGACACGTGACCCGCGACGCACGTGACCCAACGGCCGGGCGCGCGCGTGAGGGGCGGGGTCATGCAAATGAAGCGATCACGTGATACGGGAAAATATCCCGCCCCGCCTGCCGAGAGGTCACGTGACGCGGAAAAGAAGGGGAGGCTCCACGCTTTTGCTAGTGCGTTGTGGGCGTGGCTATGCTAATGAGCTGCGACGGTTCCCTTTGACCCCTCAGAGACCCCCCCCGAACTACAGAGCCCCCAAGGACCCCCAAAGCTATCCCCCAGGGACCCTCTAAACACCCCCCAGGGATGCTGAGTCCTACAGAACCCCAAGGGAACTCCACAGGGACCCTACCGGCCCTACAGAACCCCCAAGAACTCTCAGGGGTTCTTGAGCCATAGAGAACACCCAGAGACTCCCCAGGAACCCCCCGGATCCCCCACAGGGACCCCTCCCCAACACCCCCAGGGATCCCTCCCAGCCCATCCCCAGGATGCTGCCCTCATCGCCCCCCTGCCCTCCAGGGACCCCCCAGCCCTCTAAGGGCTCCCCACCCAGCCCCATTAACACCCCCAGCCCCATTAACACCCCCAGCCCACTGACCCCAGCCCCATTAAACTCCCCCAGCCCCATTAAACACCCCCAGCCCCACTGACCCCCTAGCTCCATTAACACCACCCCAGCCCCATTAAACACCCCCAGCTCCATTAACACCCCCAGCCCCATTAACACCCCCAGCCCCATTAACACCTTCTAGCCCCACTGACCCCTCAGCCCCATTAACACCCCCCAGCCCCATTAACAGCCCACCAGCCCCATTAACACCCCCCAGCCCCACAGACACGCCCAAACACGCTTTGTACACCCGATTTATTGGGGAAGGGGGGGAGTGCCCAGGCCTGGGGGGTGGTGGCTGTGGGGGAAGGGGCTGTGTTGGGGGCTGTGGGGGTCCCGTCAGCGCTCGGAGCGCAGGTCGGTGGTGAGGGGGTCGTGCTGGATCGTCTGGTGCAGCATCAGCGCCAGCAGCCCCGCCCGGTTCGTCATGGCCGCCCGAACATTGCGCTCCTGCTCGAACAGCTCGTCCAGCTTGTACCACTGTGGGACAGGGGACAGGGTCAGGGACAGGGGACAGTGTCAGGGGCAGGGACAGGGACAGGGACAGGGACAGCTTGTACCTCTGGGGGGGAAAGGGGACACTGCCAGGGTCAGGGACACTGCCAAAGACAGGGTCAGGGACAGTTTGTACAACTAGGGGACAGGGGACAATGTCAGGGACAGGGACAGAGAGTGGGACAGCTTGTACCACTGGAGGGGAAAGGGGACAATGTCAGGGACAGGGACAGGGGCAGGGACAGCCTGTACCACTGCAGACAGGGGACAACATGGAGTCAGGGTCGGGGGAGTGTGGGGACAGCTTGGGGGACATGGGGACAGAACCAGTGCCACCCGTGGGAACACGGTGACACAGGGACCGCCTTGGGGACACGGGCACGTGGTGAAGGACATCGGGGTGGAGTGTGGGGTCCAGGGGACGCCGTGGGGCCCCTCCTGCCCCCCTGGTGACACCCACCACGCGGACGCGCTCCAGGTCCACCTCGGCGCGGCGCAGCTTCTCCCAGCAGTAGTGACGGTGGCACTTGCGCTTGGGCACGCGGCAGAAATCGCCCGTCAGCTCGAACACGTCCCGCACCAGGGGACACCCACACACCTCATCTGCAGGCACCTGGGGGGCACAGGGACATTGGGGACTCTGGGGACACTGGGAACACCCACACCCCTCATCTGCGGGCACCTGGGGGGTACAGGGACATTGGAGACACTGGGGACATTGGGAACACCCACACCCCTCATCTGCAGGCACCTGGGGGGCACAGGGACATTGGGGACACCCACACACCTCATCTGTGGACACCTGGGGGGCAGTGAGGTCAATGAGGTGCTGGGGGTCCCAGGAGCACCCACAGATGTGCCCTATAGTACCCATTGGGGCATCTGCCCCCTCCCACCCCCTGTGCCCACCGTGGGGTCCCAGGAGTGCTCTGGGCACAGCACCTGCCCCCCCCAGCCCCCTTTTGCCCCCCATACCCACCTTGGGGTCCCGGGAGTGCTCCGGGCACAGCACCTGCAGCCTCTTGCAGTAGGTTTTGCTCTGGGGGTTGTAAACGTCGCAGAACAGGCGGGTGGCCCTGGGGGGACACACGGGGTGATGGGGAGGGGGGCACACAGGGTGTCTGGGGGGGCACAGGTGTGTGGGGTAATCCCCCTCCCGTCCCAGGCAGCCATAACTGCCCTTCCCCTGCCCAGGGGGATCCAGGGGGCTGGAACCCCCCTCCCCTCCCCACTCACCCCTCGATGCGGGTGGGGTACATGGACCCAAAGGACGTTTGGCTCTCGTACTGCAACAGAGTGGGGGGGTCAGTGGGGTGCAGGGATGGGACCCCCAAGACCCCCTGAGGCCCTACAGAGCCCCAGTGGACCCACAGCCCCTGTAGAACCCACCCAGTGCCCCCCAGGCAGGGTCCCTCTGGACCTCCCAGCCTTCCTGGACACCCTCCATGGGGTCCCCGTGGCTTCCCAGCCCCTATGGAACCCCAAGCAGGTCCCTACAGCCCACCCAGAGGACACCAGGACCCCTATAAAGGCCCCCCAAGGCTCCCCAGTGGGGTCCCCACGTGTCCCCCAGCACCCCCCAAAGCCCAGGAACAGGATCCCTGTGGTCTCTGCAGAATCCAGGGCTGGTGCTGATCCTGGGAGGCTCCCAAAGGGTTCCCCAAGAGCCCATGGAGCCCCCAGGGTCCCGTATATCCCATGGATCCCACAGATCCCGTGGATGATCCCACAGATCCCAGGAAGCCACAGGAGCCCACAGGTTCCTGTGGCTCCCCCAGGCTCCCCCCAGACCCCAGGGATCCCCTGGAACCCCCCAGATCCCAGGATACCTTGGCGTAGCAGCGCTCCATGTGCCGCAGGGCCACCTTGGGGTTGATGGGGTGGCCGCAGGAGACGCAGAAGATCTGCAGGTCCGTGTCCTCACTGTCCCCCTCTGTGCTCTGGGGGGACACAGGGCAGTCAGGAGGCGTCCACAGGGATTAGGGGGGACACAGGGATCGGGGGGACACCCAGGGTTAAGGGGCTCAAGGACCACCAGGGGTTAACAGGTTTGGGGTGACCCAGGTGTATGTGGGGAACCCGGTGGGGGGATGAGGGAGGACCCAGGATGGGGGAGGTTGAAGGGTTTGGGGGGGGTCTCCAAACCTCCAGGAGGTGTGTGCTGGTGTTCAGGGGTCCCTGGGGGAAACTGGGGGTCCCTGGGTGCCCTCAGCTCCTCATCCTTGTGGGGTGGGTGCCCCTTGGCGTGGACACCTCGAGCTCATGGAAGGGGTTTGGGGGTCCTGGGGGGTTTTGGGCTTCAGGGGGACTTTGGGGGTCCCCCCCTCCTCATCCTCGCGGGGCGGGTGCCCCTTCACATGGGCAATGAGCCCCTCGAGCTCGTGGGAGGGGTTTGGGGGTCCCAGGGGATTTCGGAGCTCAGGGGGGTCCTGGAGGGTTTCAGGGGGTCCCCACCTCCTCATCCTCGCGGGGCGGGTGCCCCTTGGCGCGGGCGATGAGCCCCTCGAGCTCGTGGAAGCGCCGCTCCATCTCCTGCAGCCGCAGCCGCGCCTGGTGCTGCTCCCGCCGGATCCGCTCCAGGAGCCGCTTCCCGTGTTCCTCGGCCACGCACGGGCTCTGCTGCCACTGCTGGATCCGCTGCGGCAGGATCTCGTAGATCCGGCTGGGAACGGGGTGGGATGGGGTTAATGGGCACTCCAGAACCCCTTACAGGGATGTCTGGGATCCACTGCTGGATCCGCTGCGGCAGGATCTCGTAGATCCGGCTGGGAATGGGGTGGGATGGGGTTAATGGGCACGCTGGGATGCTGGGATTGAGTGTGGGATCCATCCTGGGAATGGGTGTACAATCCATCCCAGGATCCCGGGGGTGGGATCTCACTGGGCCAGCTGGGACCTGGGGAGGGGGCACCGGGGGCTGAACCGACCCCCTGGATCCTAAGGGGCTCTGCTCTGTCCTGGTCTGCTCTGTACTGGTTTGTATCACTCCACAGAGCTTGTTACTGGTCTGGACTGGTTTATACTGGTCTACACAGGTCACTACCAGGGTATGCCGGTTTATACTGGTCTGTGACAATCTATACTGGTCTGTAGTTATTTCTATCAACTTATACAAGTCATTACTGGTCTGCACTAGTTTATATGAGTCTATAAACACCATTACTGGTCTATACCACTCCATTTACCTGTACTGGTTTGTACTGGTCTGTACCTACCTGTACCAATTTGTACCGGTCTGTACCTATCTGTACCGGTTTCTACTGGTGTGTACTTATCTGTACTGGTTTGTACTGGTCTGTACCTGTCTATACTGGTTGGTACTGGTCTGTACCTATCTGTACTGGTTTGTACTGGTCTGTACTGGTTGGTACTGGTCTGTACCTATCTGTACCAGTTTGTACCGGTCTGTACCTGTCTGTACTGGTTTGTACCGGTCTGCAGCTATCTGTACTGGCCTATACCAGTCTGTACTGGTCTGTACTAGTGGGTACTCACTTGGCAGCCAGTTTGATGCCACAGGCCTCGCTGCAGTACTTGGAGGGGGGTCGGGCAGGGCGGGTGCAGCCGGGCCCCAGGCACTGGCCCAGCCCCGCGGGGTCCCGGGCGTCGGCGCGTTCGGGGTGTCCCCGGCGCTCCCGGTGCCGGGCGCGCTGCCGGTGCCGCTTGTACCGCTCCTCCTTCTGCACCAGTGGCCACCAGTTAGCACCAGTTAGGACCAGCACCTCTCCAGAGCCCTCCCTGTTGCCCCCCTCTCCCCACCTTCTTGTCCGACTTCTTCTCGCGGCGCTTGACGTGCTTGACCTTCACGGCGCGTTTGCGCAGGACGGGGTCGAGGAACGGGGCGTCCTCGGCGTCGCTGAGCCAGGGCTGTGCGGGACCGGGGACACGTCGGGGCGGGCACGGGGACACCGAGGGGACACGGGGGGGACACGCCAGGACACGCCCCAGAGCACGGCCCACGCGGGGACATGCAAGGACATGCAGGGCACGCCCCAACGTGCCAGGACGTGCCCTGACACGGTGAGCGACACTCCCAACGTGCCAGGACATGCCTGGTCACATCTAGACCACGGCCCAGCACAGGGACACGGGGGGAGACGCACCCCGACACGTCCTGACACGGAGTGAGAACGCAGCGGGTGCACCAACACGTCCTCACATGCTCAGGGCACCCCTGACTCCCAAAATCCCCCCCCGACACGCAAGACACATGCAAAAAACATCCCCTGACACGCAAAACCAGGCCTTGACATGCAAAAAACAACCTCTGACACACAAGACCAGGCCTTGACATGCAAACCCTGCCCTAGACATGCTCTCGTGGGCCTGAACACGCCAAAGGCCAGCCCAGAGAACACCTTTACATGTGAACATGCTTAACCCCCCCCACCTGCCTAAGTGTGTTTAAGCATGGCTTGGGGTGCCCAGACACACTTAAAACATGCCCTGACGTGCATAAACACGCCTAAAACATGCCTTGACGTGCATAAACACGCCTAAAGCCTTCAGGGTGCCCGACCATCCATGGAACATGCTCTGACACGTTTACACTGGGTTCAGACGTCTCTCGCTCTGCCCCAACGTGCTCTGACACAAAGCCCCCCCCAACACCAACCCCCCCACCCCAAACCCGCCTCAGTGGATGTTGGTGCTTGAGAACGGGGTCTCAACACGCTGAACATGCTGGGGAGGGGCTTGGGGTGCCCAGGAGGGCCCAGTTTTGGAGGTGCCGGGGGCAGATTGGGGTGCCCGGGGGACAGTTGGGTACCTGGGGGGGGCTGTTTGAGGGTGCCCAGGGGCAGTCCAGGGTACCCAGAGGGCAGTTTGGGGTGCCCAGGGAGTAGTTTGGGGTGCCACGGGGTTTCAGGGTGCCAGGGTCAGCTTGGGATTCCAGGGGCAGTTTGGGGTGTCAGGGGCAGTTCAGGGGTGCCTGGGGGTCAGTTTGGGGTGCCAGTGGCAGTTCAGGGGTGCCCGGGGGTCAGTTTGGGGTGCTGGGGGAAGTTTGAGGTGCTAAGGGCAGTTAGGGATGCCAGGGGCAGTCCACGGCACTTGGGAGATCAATTTGGGGTGCCCGGAGATCAGGGGTCAGTTTGGGGTGCTAGGGGCAGTTCGGGGGGCCTGGGGTTCAGTTTGGGATGCCAGGAGCAGTTTGGGATGCCAGGGGCAGTTTGGGATGCCAGGGGCAGTTCAGGGGTGCCCGGGGTCAGTTCGGGGTGCCTGGGGCTCAGCTTGGGGTGCCAGGGGCAGTTTGGGATGCCAGGGGCAGTTCAGGGGTGCCCGGGGGTCAGTTCGGGGTGCCTGGGGCTCAGCTTGGGATGCCAGGGGCAGTTCGGGGTGCCGGGGTCAGTTTGGGGTGCCAGTGGCAGTTCAGGGGTGCCCGGGGGTCAGTTTGGGGTGCCAGGGGCTCAGTTTGGGATGCCAGGGGCAGTTTGGGGTGCCAGGGTCAGTTTGGGATGCCAGGGGGTCAGTTTGGGGTGCCAGGGGCAGTTCGGGGTGCCCGGGGGTCAGTTTGGGGTGCCAGGGGCAGTTCAGGGGTGCCCAGGGGTCAGTTTGGGATGCCAGGGGCAGTTTGGGATGCCAGGGGCAGTTTGGGGTGCCAGGGTCAGTTTGGGATGCCAGGGGCAGTTTGGGGTGCCCGGGGATCAGTGTGGGATGCCAGGGGCAGTTTGGGATGCCAGGGGCAGTTCGGGGTGCCCGGGGGTCAGTTTGGGGTGCCAGGGGTAGTTCGGGGTGCCCGGGGGTCAGTTCGGGGTGCCTGGGGCAGTTTGGGATGCCAGGGGCAGTTTGGGGTGCCCGGGGGTCAGTGTGGGATGCCCGGGGCTCAGCTTGGGGGCTCACCAGGCCGTGCTCGTCGAAGGCGCCGGCGCAGAGCTCCTGGTAGAGCCGGGGGTCGAGGGGCAGCTCCTCGTCCGAGAGGCTCTCGGGGGGCCCCGGCCCCAGCTGCGCCTTCAGCAGCTCCAGGTCCCCCTCGCGCCCCCGCGCCAGCTGGGGGGGGTCAGCACTGCCAGGGACCCCCAGCACCCCCCACCACGGCACCCCCGGGACCCCCCCATGGCACCCTCAGGACCCCCTTATCAGCTGGGAGGGTTTCAGCACCCCTGGGACCCCCCCATGGCACCCCCGGGACTCCCAAGGACCCCCTTGTAGGCTGGGGGGGGTTCAGCACGACCAACACCCCCCCACGGCACCCCTGGGACCCCCTGACGGCATCTCCAGCACCCCCTTATCAGCTCAGGGGGGGTCAGCACTGCCAGGGACCCCCCCAGGACCCCCGCAGCACCCCCTCACACCAGCTAAGGGGGGTCAGCACCTGCCCAGACACTGGCACCCCCACTCCAGGAGACCCTCCCACACCACCCCCACCCTGGGGACCCACAAGGCCCCCTCTCACCCCAGGGGGACCGCAGATTTTGGGGCACCTCAACCCCCCATCCCCCATCCCGTCCCCTCCCATCCAGACCCCCCCAGCCCCAGGGCCCCGGTGACTCACCGAGGTGGGGAAGTACTTGTAGGACTCCTGTGGGGACACAGTGGGGACACGTCAGGGACACGGGACAGGGTGGTACAGGGACAGGGAACACGTCAGGGACATGGGATAAGGTGACACAGGGACACAGGACACGTTGGGGACACGTCAGGGACATGGGACAGGGTGACATGGAGTCATGGGAGCAGGTGACACAGGGACACGTCAGAGACACAGTGACACAGAACCACACCAGGGACAAGCTGGGGACACACTGGGGCCACCCCAACCCCTCCAACCCCCTCCCCAAGACCCCCAAACCCCCCCTGACACTGAGCACACAACAAGCACACGCCGAGCACACACAGACAACATGTGAAGGACTCACCCCACGCCAAGACCACGCTCAGCACACATCACTGACCCCACAGAACACGTGACCATGCCAAGCACATGCTGAGCTCACGCCAACGTCACATCAACACCAGACTACGGTGACACCGAGCACGCGCTTCAGCCATGCCAAGAACACACCAAACACATGCTAAGGACACGTACCCAGCACACACAGGCCCCACACCCAGCACCTGCTGGGCACACACTGAGAACACGCTAAGGACACGCCAAGCACACGCCAGGCCCACGCCAAGCCCCGCTCACCCGGGCCCGCAGCTGGCACTGCCGCAGGCGGCACTTCTGGCGGATCTTGTTGGGGCCCCCGAACTTCTTCATGTCCCGGCAGAAATCGCACTGCCCGCAGTCCTCGGGCCGGCGGCACGCCTCGCACTCCCCGCACATGCGGGCTGAGCGCTTGATCTGGGGGGCACAGCCAAAATCACACCCCAAATCACACCCCAAATCACACCCAGGGACGCCCCTGCCTCGCACTCCCCACATGTGTGGGCTGAGCACTTGATCTGGGGCACAGCCAAATCACACCCCAAATCACACCCCAAATCACACCCAGGGACGCCCCTGCCTCGCACTCCCCACACATGCGGGCTGAGCGCTTGATCTGGCGGGGCACAGCCAAAATCACACCCCAAATCACACCCAGGGATGCCCCCACCTCACACATCCCACACGTGTGGGCTGAGTGCTTGGTCTGGGGGGGGCTCACACCCCCCAAAACCCACCCAGGTGGGACGCAGGCACCTAGAAGGGGCTCAGAGGTCCATCCCCCAAAGCACTCCATATAGGGAACCCCCAAATCTGCACCTTAAAGGACTGGGGCACCCCTGGTGTCCCCCACACCACAGGGTGCCTCCCGGTCTGGGGCTCCACCTTGCTGGTCTGGCCCCAGGGCCACCCCCAGGACCCCCCAAGCCCACCTTGGCTGCCCGGCCCTGCTCCAGCTCCTGCCCCTTGGCCCCCTCGTGCTCCTTCTCCCGCCACTTCTTGTGCCGGTACCGGATCTCCAGGGACGGGTCCTTCTCTGGGAGGGGGGGAAAGAAGGGGGATCAGGGGGACCCTTCATTCACCCCCAGCCCCCCCATCTGCTGCTGTCACCCCATCACTGAGGGGCCTCGATGTCAGGGACCCCCATTTCCCCTTTCAAACCTTTCAGCCCAGATCCCCCAACCACAATCCTGGCAGCAAGGACCCCCCAGAATGGAGGGGCTCCTCCCTCCAAAACATACCCAGGTGGTCAGGACCCCCCAGCATCCCTCCCCAAACCCAAACCTCCCCTCTGACCCCCCCCAACCAGCTTCTCAGCCCCTCCAAACTCCCCTCACCGCAGCACTGGTGGCAGTGCCAGCCCGGGGTGGCCCCCCAGCCCCCTCACCGCAGCACTGGTGGCAGTGCCAGCCCCAGATGGGTCCCCCAGCCCCCTCACCGCGGCACTGACGGCAGTACCACTCCCGGATGGCCTTGGCCATGCGCTCGGTGATGTTGATGCAGTCCCCATGGAACCACTCGTTGCAGTTGTCACACCCGCTGTGGATGGGGGAGGGGGGAACACATCGAGACCCTCAGCTGGGGAACCCCCCCGAGGGTTCCTCCATCCCTCCCACCCCAAGGGAGCCCCCGCTGCCCCCCCTTCAAGGGATCCCCCAAGAGACCCCCGGAGCCCCCAACCCCCACCCCGAGAGGTATCCGCTCTCCCCCAGCCCCAGCCCTGAGGCCCCACCGGGGTCCAGAGCCCTCCACAGCTCCCCCAACCCCCTGACAGGAGCCCTCACTCCCCCACCCATCGGGAAGCAGTTGGACCCCCATCTCCCCTCGCATCACAGAGCAGTCGATGTTGGGATCCCCCCCGTTCCTCCCTCACATCACGAAGCGTTTGGGGACCCCCCCAAACCCCCCCATTCCCACACTCCCCCCTCACATCATAAAACAGTTGATGTCGGGCTTCCTGCACACGCAATAAACCGGCGCGTTCTCCTCCCCGCCCGGCGCCGCCTCCGCGTCCGAGAACTCGCTGTCCTGGAGGGGGGGGCAATGGCGGGGGGCGCCGGGTCACGGCCGGGGATCACACTGGGGCCCCCACAGCCCCCTCCGGACCCTCAGCCCCCGCCACAGATTCTCCCCCAGCCCCCATCCCTCTCCAGCCCCCACAAAGACCCTCCTAAACCCCCCAGAGCTCCTCCGCTCCCCCCACCATCGCTGCCGCCACCGCCGCCACCGAGGGAC
Organism: Myiozetetes cayanensis; assembly: GCF_022539395.1. Lineage (NCBI taxonomy): Eukaryota > Metazoa > Chordata > Aves > Passeriformes > Tyrannidae > Myiozetetes > Myiozetetes cayanensis. The sequence goes on along the minus strand of NW_026087865.1, from coordinate 56,419 downwards.
CCTCCGGGCCAGGCCCCGCCGCGGCCGGAAGCGAAGGGCGTGCCCGACTTCCGCTTCCGCCTGAGGTCGCGCCCGCACCCAACATGGCGGCGCCCATAGAGGGCAATGGCGGCGGCTGCTGGGGGCCGCCATGTTGGGGGAAGTGTTACCTGCGCCCACCACCGCGGGGCCCCAAAGAAACACGTGAGAGGTGACGGTGATGGGGGTGACGTTTATTGGGGGACATGGGTGTGTTGGGGACGTGGGGGGACATTGGGGGACATGGGGGGTTGGGGACGTGGGGGCAATTGGGGACATGAGGGGCAAGTGGGGGCAATTGGGGACATGGGGGCAATTTGGGACATGAGGGGAAATGGGGACACAGGGACATCGGGAGACATGGAGGGACATGGAGGGACACGGCGGGGGATGTTGGGGACATTGGGGACACGGGGATGTGGGGGGGACATGGAAGGACATTGGGATATGGGGGACATGGAGGGGGACAATGAGGGATTGAGGGGACACGAGGACATGGGGGGACACAGGTGACGGGTGACACGCAGCTGGCACAGGTGTCCCACAGGTCACACGGCTGCCTCACAGTTGACGTGCAGGTGGCACAGGTGACACACAAGTGGCACACAGGTGACACAGCTGTCCTGTAGGTACCACACAGGTGCCTCACAGGTGACACAAGTGACACACAGCTGCCACACAGGTGCCCAGGTGTCCCGCAGGTCCCTCCTGTCTCTTCTTCTGTCACTCCTCCCAGGGCAGCTGCAGCTGCTGCAGCTCCTCTGCCAGCCTGGGGGGTGGGGCCAGGGGTGGGTGTGGCCCCAGGGGGCCCAGGTGTCACGACCACACCTGTCCCAGGTGGGGTCACACCTGTCCCGGGTGGGGTCACACACCTGTCCCAGGTGGGATCACACCTGTCCCAGGTGGGGTCACACACCTGTCCCAGGTGAGGTCACACACCTGTCCCGGGTGGGGTCACACACCTGTCCCGTCGCTGAAGGTCCAGCTCCCGCCGGCCCAGCTCCACCTCCAGCTGCTGCCGCGCCCCCTCCTGCTCCTGCTCCACCAATCGCCTGCAGGGCGGGGGCCAGGTGTGGGGCGGGGCCAGGTGTGGGGGCAGGGGCCAGGTGTGTGGGCGGGGCCAGGTATAGAGAGGGTCAAGGTGTGTGGGGCAAGGCCAGGTGTGGGGGCAGGGCTGGGCACTCACACGGCCTCGAGGCCTTCTGGGCCCAGCTGCTCCTCCAGCTCCATCAGGCACCGCTCTGTGGGGGCACGGGGGTTGGGTCAGCCCGAGGGGTCTGGGGGGCTCAGCAGTCTGGGGGGGTCACTCAGGTGTTGGGGTCTCACCCAGGCTCAGCAGCTTCTCCCGTGTGCTCTCCAGTCGCACCAGCTCAGCCTCCAGGTGGGCCGGGGCCTGCGGGGGGGCACAGGTGTGTGGGGGGCACAGGTGTGTGTGTGGCCTCCCCAGGTGTGTGTGTGACCCCCCAGGTGTGTGGGGGCACCCCAGGTGTGTGAGGGTGACCCCAGGTGTGGGGGTGACCCCAGGCCTCACGTGCGTGTTGCGCAGGCGCTTGTGCTCGTCTATGATGGCGTCGAGCTCCTGCCAGAACTCCCACCTGAGGGGGGTGACACACAGGGGTGACACAGGGATCATGTGACCTGTGTAGATCACCTGGCGCAGCTGCCAGCCCACCTGTGTCCCTGACAGGATTGCCCACAGCCACCTGTGTTCCCAGACCCACCTGTGTCTCCCCAAACCCACCTGTGTCCCCCAATGTCCCACCTGTGTCCCTCCCACACCCACCTGTATCCCACCAAACCCAGCTATGTCCCTCAAGGTCCCACCTGTGTCCCTCCCAGACCCACCCATTTGCCCCCAAACCCACCTGTGTCTCCCAAGGCCCCACCTATGTCCCCCCAGCCCCACCTGTGTCCCCACACCCACCTGTGTCCCCCATGCCCACCTGTGTTCCCGGCGCAGGTGCCGGAGCTGCTCCCGCTGTTCCCCTGCCCCCTCCAGGCCCTGCTGCTGCTCCAGGCAGAGCCCCCGGCGCCTGTGGGGGCACCAGGTGTGTTCTGAGGTCCCGTGGGCAAAGGTGGGGTCGGGGGGGGTCACGGGTGTCCAGGTCCCCCCACTCACCTCTGACCTTCAGCCTCCACCTGCTTCCCGTGCAGCCGCACCGCCCGCAGGGAGTCTGAGGGGGCCAGGGGGCAATGGGGTCAGGGGGTGTCAGGGATCAGGGGGAATCCTGGGGGGGGTCAGGGGGATCACAGGGGTTGAAGGGTCAGGGGGATCACAGGAGTTGAAGGGTCTGGGGAGGTCAGGGATTTCACAGGTGTCAGGAGGAATTAAGGTGGGGTTTGGGGGGGTCAGGGAGGATCAGGGGAGCATTGGGGGTGGGCCAGAGACCTGCCCCCACCCCAAAGGCCCTGAGGCCCCTTGTCCTCACCCTGCACCTGCTGCCAGAGCCCCTCCAGTGCTTCCTCGTGCTGCTCCACTGTGGGGAGTGGGGGGTGGGTCAGCTGGGACCAGGGACCCCCACAGCCCTCCGTGTCCCCCCACAGCCCTCAGTGACAGCCCCAGGCCCCTAAGTGACTCTCTTAGCGTCCTCTCCAGACCCTCAATGACCCTCCCACACCCCTCAGTGATGCCCCCACACCCCACAGTGTCCCCCCTCCGTGTGACTCACACTGCTCCACGTGCTGGCGCAGCCCCTCACTGTGGCCTTGTGCCTCCTCCAGCTCCTTCTCCGTGGCCTGACGGGCTGTGGGACATGGTGGGATGGACAGAGGGACACGTGGGACATGGGGGGACACGGGGGACACAGGGACATGGTGGTCCCTCCACTCACCGCTCTGCAGGCTGTGGATCCGTCTCAGCAGCATCTCGAGCCGTGGGACCCCCCCTGGGGGATCTGGGGGGAACTGGGCGAGACACAGGGACAACGTATCCCTCGGGGACACTCTGGGACCCCTTGTCCCTGGGGCGGGGGGACACAGAGACACACGGGGGTCTCGGGGGGTCCCGGCCACAGAGCCCCTCACTGCGCGGGTCCGTGTCCATCGCTGCAGCCTGGGGGGACATGGGGGCACACGGGGGGACATTGGAGGACATGGGACAACATTGAGGGAACACAGGGGCACACGGGGGGACATGGGGAGACATTGGGAATGTGGAGGGACACAGGGACATGGAGGGAACACAGAGGAACCCGGGGGCACATGGGGGGACACAGGAACATGGAGGGGACATTGGGGAACATGGGGGACTATGGGGGGAGCCATGGTGGGGCCATGGGATGGTGGCAGTGGGCGCTGGGCTGTCCCCTTGTCCCCCTCTTTGTCCACCCTTGCCCACCCTCAGCCCCATTTTCTCTCACGTTTCACCATTTCTGCCCCTCTTCCCTCCCTCTGCTCTCCCTTTTCCCCTCTTTTCTCCCGGTTCTCCTCATTTCTGTCACCTCCTTCCTCCAGTTCCTGCCTCCTCTGCCCCTTCTGTCTCTGTCTCCCCTCTCTCCAGTTCTGTCCCCTCTCACCTCCATTTTCTGTCACCTCCCCCCTCTTTCTTATCCCTTTTCACCCTTTTTTCACTCTCCTATTCCTCCAGTGTCCCTTTTTGTCCCCCCTCTCACCTTCTGCAGCTTTTTCAGCTCCTCACCTCCCTTCCCCTCATGTTTTCCCGCCTTTTTTTGGTCCCATTTTCCCGCCTTTCCCCCTCACGTTTTCCCGCCTTTTTCTCCATCACGTTTTCCCCTCATGTTTTCCCGCCTTTTTCCCCTCACATTTCCCCCCCTTTCCCCCTCACATTGTCCAACTTTTCCCCCTCATGTTTTCTCACCTTTTCCCCCTCACATTTTCCCCTTTCCCCCTCACGTTTTCTCGCCTTTTTCCCCTTTCCCCCTCACGTTGTCCTACCTTTTCCCCTTGTTTTCCCACCTTTTTCCCCTCAAGTTTTCCCACCTTTTTCCCCTTACATTTCCCCCTCTTTCCCCCCACATTGTCCTACCTTTTCCCCTCACGTTTTCCCGCCTTTTCCCCTCATATTTTCCCACCTTTTTCCTCAAGTTTTCCCACCTTTCTTTGTGTTTTCCTGCTTTTGTCACATTTTCCCACCCTGTCCCCCACATTTTTCCCCTTGCGTTTTCCCACCATTTTCTGTCCACTTTTCCCCTGCCTTTCTGTGCCCTTTCCCAGCCCTTTCTGTCCCCACTTTCTTTCCCTTTTTCACACCCAGTCACCTCTCCCAGTGTTCTTCCCTCTTTTCTGTCCCCTTTTCCCTCCATTTCTTGTCTCCTTTCCCATCTCTTTTGTCCCTTATTGCGTTCCATTTCATGTCACCTCTTCCAACCTTTCCTGACATTTTCTCACCTTTTCCTGTCATTTTCTGTCCCCCTTCCCTCTCTTTTCTCTCCGATTTTCCCTCTATCCTTTAAGTTCTTACCTACCTTTTCTGTCAGGTGTTTCCACCATTTTCTGTCCCATGTCCCTCCCATTTTCTGTTCCCTTTTCCCCCTCCTTCTCTCACCCCTGTTCACGTTCCCTCTCCCCCCTCCTCTCCCCCCTCAGGACGTGTCCCCCCTGTCCCCTCGACTCAGGACTCTTCCCTGTGGTCTCAGTGTTTATTGTCAGCCCTCGGGCTCGGCCCCGTCGGGGCGCGCGGGCGCGGCGCAGAACGGTGCCGGGTAGCGGATGAACAGCCAGTCCTCCTCCTTCTTGAGCCAGCGCAGCAGCTTGGTCAGCACCGCGATGGCTCCTGCCTTCGTCACCAGTGGGCTGAAGCAGCTGTACAGCTCGAATTTGCTGGTCACCTGCGGGAACCCGCGCCTGTTAACTCTGGGACCTGCTGATGGCAGTGCCAGCAAGCACCTGCTAACTCTGGGACCTACTGACAGCGCCCACAGTGAGCACCCATTAGCTCTGGAAACTACGAGAGTGCTCACAGAGAGCAACCCCCATTAACTCTGGAGCCCACTCACAGCAGCACAAACGTGCACTCCCTGTTAGCTTTGGGATCTACTGACTGTGCCACATACCCACAACTTCAGTAACCCTGGAACCTGCTGAGAGAACTGTGAGTGAACGCTGATAACTCTGGAGCCTCCTGACTGTGAGCACACCCTTCTCAACTCTGGAACGTGCCGACAGCTCCGCCCCTGCAGCTCACCCAGGCCAGGAGCGTTTCCTTCTCGGCCACGTGGTAGAGCAGGCGGAGGGGCCGGTGGGGGCTGTGCACGCGGCTGTGCAGGTAGTGGTACAGGTCGAAGAGCCGGTGCTGCTCCTCCTCGCTGGTGTAGGGCTCCTCCAGCTCGGGGCTGCAGGTGGTGGTGGGGGACATGGGCGTCAGGTGAACACCGGGGACACCCCCGCCCCCCTCCCCAGTTCTGGGGTGCTTCTCCCCCTGCACACCTGGTGAACTGAGGCAGTTGCTGCATCTCCTCGGGCCCCTCCAAGGGCTTGTAGAGGAAGTGCCGGAGCTCCGGGGCGCCAGCGCGGGAAGGGCCGTACCCCGCGCCCCCCCGCACGGCCGCGCCGAGCTCCGCCAGCCAGCCCTGCGCCCGCAGCGTGTCCTCCAGCTGCCGCCGGCACGCGGCCGCCGCGTAGAAGCCCTCCGCTCCGTGGACAGCAGGATCAGCGTCACGCCCTCCTCCTCCTCCTCGCCCAGCCGCGCCGCGTAGGCGTAGAAGTAGCCGTCGGGGTTGAAGCGGGGCAGGCACACGGGGGTCCACACCTCGCCCGCGCCCGCCCCGCCGCCCAGCAGGTTGAGGAGCAGGTGCAGGTCGCTGGCACAGAGCCGCCCGCCCTCGGCCAGCGCCCGCTGCCGCGCCGCCGTCACCAGGCGCCCGTGGGCCGCCAGCACGGCCAGGGCGGGCGCGGGCGGGCGGCGGCGGCGGCGCGGCGCAGGGCCCCGGACACGGCGCGGCGCAGCCCCGGGCAGGGGCAGGCAGCGAGCGGCCCCCAGGAGCAGCCGCCCGTCCGCCGCGGCCCCGCAGAGCAGCCGGTCCAGCACGGCCTCGGCACCTGCCAGCAGCCGGCGCAGGTCGAAGCCGCGGCGCCGCGCGAAGACGCGGGCGATGCCCCCGCGCGTCAGCAGCGACAGGATCTGCTCGTGCACGAACGCCAGCTCCCGCCGCAGCTGCGCCGCCGACTGCCGCGTGCGGGACACCGACACCAGCAGCAGCGGGCCCCGCTGCTCGAACACCAGCGTGCGGTCCTCTGGGGGAGAGAGGACAGAGGGTCATCAGGGGTAGGGAGACCCAGAGTGTGACATGACGCTGGGGACACCCCAGGGAGGTTTGGGTGATGGTTGTTTTGAGGGGAGCCAGGCGTGCCCACACAGGTGTTGTTTTGGGGGGGAAGGGTGTTGGTTTTGGGGTGTGGCTGTACCAAGGAGGAGGCCTGGGGGGAATGTGTTTTGAGGGGCTGGTTGTACTTGGGGGGGCTGTTCTGGTGGATTCAACTGGACTTGGGAAAGGTTGTTCTGGGTGGACTCCTGTATTTGGCGGGTGTGTACTCAGGGGGCTGTTTTGGGACAGTGTGGCCATACCTGTGTGTGGTTCTTTCAGGGGTACCCTGGGTGGGCCTGTGTGAGTTTGGGGTCCCATGTCCCTCCCCCTGCCGTGTCCCCCGTGCCGTACCGGAGCAGATGGCGCGGATGGCGTTGCCGCCGCTCTGGATGAAGGACACGAGGGCCATCATGACGCCCATGGTGGCTGCCAGCGCCTCCTCGTTGCCGTGCCGGGAGTAGATCGGCTTCCCGGCCTCGCTGAGCACGAACACGTGTTTGCGCCGCGCCCGCCAGCCCGCGGCTGCCACATCCTCGTCCGCCCCGCGCCGCCCGCCCAGGGCTGATGTGGCCGCTGCCGCTGTCACCGCCGCTGTCACCTCCTCCTCCTCGTCCCCAACAGGGACGCACCCTGGGGACGTCACCACCTTTTTCTCCTCCTCCTCCTCATCCCCAACGGGGGAACACCCCGGGGACGTCACTGCTGCTGTCACCTCCTCCTCACTGGGGTGACGCTCTGACGATGTCACTGCCACTGTCACCTCCTCTTCAAGCCCAACAGGGGGACACTCCGAGGACATCATTGCTGCTGTCACCTCTTCCTGCCCCTCACTGGGGTGACACCCTGGGGACGTCACTGCTGCCACTGCTGCCGTGTCCTCATCTGTGCTGTGCTGCCTGCCCGGGGCCAATGTGGCCTCTGCCACTGTCACCTCTTCCCGCTCCTCACCGGGGTGATACCTCAGGGATGTCACTGCCGCTGTCACTGCCACTTCTTCCTCCTCCTGCTCCTCACTGGGGTGACATCGTGGAGACCTCAATGCAATGGTCACCTCCTCCTCCTCCTCACCAGGGTGACCCCCTGGGGACGCTGTGGCTGCCACCTCTGTCGGTGCCACTGCCTTGTCCTCATCCCCACTGTGTCGCCCACCCGGGACGTCACAGCCGCTGCCACCTCCTCTTCCTCACCAGGGTGTCCCCCCAGGGACATCGTGGCTGTCACCGCCGCTGATACCTTGTCCTCCTTGTCCTGCCCGCCGTGGTGACACCCCAAGGATGGTCCCCACCAGGTTGGTCCTCACCACACCTGTGACAGGCAGGGGGCGCTGGGGCGGTGCCCGAAATCCTGGGTGGCCACGCCCCTCTGCAGAGGCCTCACCAGGGTGGGGCTCAGGGGTCCCGGGCTTGGGGGTCCCGGTGCTGCTGCCGCTGAGGCACCTGCAGGATGGGGGTGATGAAGGGGCGGGGCTCCTCGGGCCACGCCCACAGACATTAACCACGCTCCCCCCATGCCTCCAGCCCAACCTGGAGGGCCCCACCCACCGGGGGGTCTTCCCACCAGGCCACGCCCACGGGAATCAGGCCACGCCTCCTTAAACAACAAGCCACACCCCCCACAGAACCCCACCCAGAGCACGCGGTGCCCACACGTGGCCACGCCCCCGGCCGCAAAACCACGCCCCTGGCTGCTCTAAGACAGACCCCCAGAGAGGTCCCGTAGCCACGCCCCCAGAGACCACCACCAATCCCACAGCCCCGCCCACAGAGGCCTAAAAGCCCCGCCCCTCGACAAAGCCCCGCCCCTCACCACAGCCCCCTCCGGAGCGTCACCCCTGGCCTCCTCGCCCTGGCCCTGCTCCCCCGTGGCCCCGCCCCCTCCGCGCGCTCACCCTCCTGCCGGGGGCGGCCCTGCTCCCGCCGCCGCCGCCGCTTCGGGGCCGCCGCGCCGCGCTCCCTCGTGACGTCACCGCGCCGCCGCGCCCGCCAATCAACGCGCGGCGCGGGGGAGAGAGGGCGCGGCCGCCGCGCGCCGACCAATCAGCAAGGGCGGGGCGGGGCCTGGGGAGGCCCTTCTGGTGGCTTCCCCAGTGACGTCACGGGGGGCGGGGCTGCCGCACCAAGAGCCGCGTGACCGGGGGGGACCCCTGGACCCTCAAGGGGCCATAGGGACACCCCCAGGGGTCTGTGGGGGCCGTAGGGGACCATTCAGAGGCTCCCTGGGACACCCCAAGAGGCTCTGCAGGTGCCGTGCAGACCCCACCCCAAGGTCCCACAGGGCCTATAGGGCATCCCAGCTGAGCTGTGGGAACCAAGGGGACATCAGGGGTGCTGTAGGGGCCCCCAGAGGTTCTGTAGGCCCCCCAGAGGTGCTTTAGGGGACCTCACCCAGCCACAGCAGCTGTGGAGTCCATAAGGACTCACAAAATCCCTAGAGGGGCTTCAGGGAGCCCTCACAGAAGCTCTGTAGGGTCTGTTGAGCCCCCCAGTCCACTACAGGCACCAGAGGGACCCCAAAAAGCCCCACAGAGCCCCTAAAGAGCCCCCCCCCCAGATGATACAGGGTCTCTAGGGACTCCTAAAGGTGCCATAGGCACCCCTTGGAGCAGATTTAGCCCCCCCAGCTCGGGTCCAGCCCAGGGGTGGGGTTTAACCCGGGGGAGGGGCCTGGGGGACTAAAAACCCCCTGGTCCCCTCCATCTGCTGCACAGCTGGGACCCCCCAGGACCCCAATGGCTCCTCCACCGCCCCTCACCCATCTTAGCCTGGCCCGGGGGGTCCAGGTGAGAGGGGAAGCCGGGGGGGGGATGAGTACCAAGGGGTTGTGGGGGCGGTGCAGGAGTTGAGAGGGGTCCCTGGGGGCTCAGGGAGCCCTCAGGCATCCGGGGCGGGGTGGGGGCACGAGGGCTGAGTGGCACTTCCTGCCCCCGGAAAGGGGAAGTGAGAGCAGGGCCCGGGGCTGTGGGGGGGCCCACGGGAGTTTGGGGAGCTCGGGAAGGAGCTCAGTGGGAGGCCCAGGTGACCCCCTGCCCCCCAGCCCCCCCTGTACCAGGACGCCGTCGCCCGCCGGGCCCTGCGGCCCCCCCTGCTCAGGTGAGTCCTCGCTGGGGGTCGGGGGGAGCCCCGCACGGGGGTCCCTTCCCTTCCTTTCCCTTCCCCACCCTCCCCTCCCTCTCCCAGGAGTGTCTCGGTGCCGGCTGAGCCCCCCGCGCCCCCCCCCATGGATGTCACCTACGCCGTGGTCAACAAAGCCCGCCGGGGGCGGGGCCGCGGAAGAGACCCTGCCTCCTTCGGGCGAGACCCCGCCCCCTCGGGCACGTGCTCCCTCCCGGGAAGCCCTGTGCGCCGCCCCTCCCCCACCCCGGCAGGTGAGTGGGGGGCTGGGGGATCTGGGGCACCTCGGGGGCTGATCGGCTCTGACGACCCCCTGCCCCCCCAGGCTCCCCCAACCCGGCTGACGGCGCCTACGAGGTTGTGACACTCCCTGGGGACCCCGGGAATGGCCCCTGCCTCGGTGAGCGCGGGTGGGGGTGTTTGGGGGGTCCAGGGGGTCTGTGGTGTCTGGGGGGTTTCAGAGTTCAATGTGGGAGTTGTTCAGGGTGGGGAGGGGTTCAGGGGGACCTTGGTGGCTGGGGGTGGTTCAGGGGGGACATGGGGCATCTGCCACCCTCCCTCAAAGTCCCCCTGTCCCCCACCCCCCTCAGGGTTCAACTTCCGCATCGGGAAGCCCAAGGGCCCACGGGACCCCCCGGCCGAGTGGTCCCAGGTGTGAAGGGGAGGATGGACCCCTGGGCCCCCCAGAGCCCAGGAAGGGCCTCAGCAGAGCCTGGCCAATCACCACAGAGCTCAAAATAGCCAAAAAAGGTTTATTGTGACAAATAAAAAACGACTTTGAGACTCCAAGGTGTGTGAAACACCTGGGGGGTTCTGGCGGGGCCCAGGGGGGCCCTGGAACCTGGGGGGGTTCCAAGGCATCCAACAGGGTCCCAGTTGCCTGGGTGGTCCCACGTTTGCAGGAGGGTCCCAGCTGCCTGGGGGGGTTCGGGGGGGCTCAGGTGGCGCTGAGCAGGCGGCGCTTGGGGGCCGTGGCCGTGTAGGGGTGCCAGCGCCACTCCACGTCGGCGCATCGCCCTGCTCCAGCGTGCCCAGGCGGATCAGGTAGGCTAGGGGGGACACACGGGTGTTGGGGACAGTGGGGGACACAGGAAGACCCTCGTGGGGCTGTTGGGGACAGGGGTGGCAGTGTTTGGGGACACTGGTTGGGATGGGGGGACACTCACGGCGCAGCTGGAACCGCGGCCCCACCTCCTCCAGCTCCACCGTCCGCCCCCGGCGCCGGTACACGTGGTTCCTGTAGGGACAGGGGGGTCAGGAGGGCCCCACCCCAATCCCAGTGTCACCCACCCCCCATCACCCCCCCATGTCACCCACCGCACTAGGATGACGTCATCCTCGTTGGCAAAGGTCACCACGCGGCGGCTGTCGGGGCGGGGCACAGGGAACAGGTGCTTCAGGATGGTCCCCACCTGGGGGGGGGGACAGGGATGGGGTCAATGCACCCCTGGGACCCCCCTGTGTGCCCCATGAATGGCCCTGTGTCCCCATGTCCTTCCCCATGTCGCCCTGACTCCACCTGCTATCCCCCTTGTCTCCCCCAAAACTTCCCATGTCTCTCCAGAAAGCCCCCCACATCTTGTCACATCCCCAAATGCCGCCAAGTGTCCCCACATCACCCCATATCCCAACATTCACCCAGAGACCCCTCCATGTCCTTTCACATCCCTACATCCCCCCGAATCTGTGTCCCACCTTGTTCCCCATGTGCTGTGTCCCTCCCACATCTCCAATGTCTCCCCATGTCCCCCCATGTCCCTTTTGTCCCTGCCACATCCCTTTGCCTCCCCACGCCCCCCGTGTCCCCCCAGCCGTACCCTCTTGCCGAGGGTGGAGTCGAGGCGCAGCAGCAGCAGGTGGGGGGCGGCCAGCGGGGCCCCCCCGAGCCCCCCGACCTCCTGGCGCAGGACGGCCCCGCTCAGGGTGAAGTGGGCGGTGGGGCCGTGGGGCAGGTGGGACACGGTCAGCCCATCTGGGGGCAGGGCCATGTCAGGACACGCCTTTCCCAATGGGCCACACCCCAGTGATGCCAAGCACCACACCCCCCTTGGCCCCGCCCCATCAAACACCCACTTTCCCCTTCCTGTAGCCCCACCCCCAGGACACACCTTTGCCAAAGCCCCACCCCTTGGTCTTTAACCCCGCCCATCCCATAAGCCCCACCTGGAGACCCCCAGGGCCCTGCCCACCCTTGTGGCCCCACCCTGTTCTTCACAACCCTGCCCGTGATCATTAGCATATCCTGTTAGCCCCTCCCCCTTTGGGTGTCAGTTCCCTCTGTGGCCCCTCCCCCAGGCCCCTCCCCCACACTGACCGGGCCGCCCGCGGGTCTCGTGCAGCACCAGCAGGTCAGTGACCCCCGCGGCCCGGCAGGCCCCCACCAGGGCCCCCAGCTCGGCCCGGCCCCGGTTCATGCGCCGCGCGCCCGGGAGCAGCAGGCACAGCTCCTGCAGCGGGACAGGGCGGGGTCAGCGGGGACACACCCACTGGGACACACCCACTGATGGACACACCCACCTCTGGGCCCCGCCCCTTCTACAAGGACACTCCCACCCCCAGGCCAACCCGTGGGCAGGGAGCCACGCCCACACCCTGCCCACAAAGGGCCACACCCACCCAAACAGGCTCCACCTCCCACGTGCAAATCTTGGCGCAGATGAAGCTCCACCCCCAAAGGGGTGGAGTCAACCAAGCCCCTCCCATTGCCCCAACCCACACCCACTCTGGAAAGCAACAAGGCCCACCTGTGCCTGAGCTCACCCTTGAGAGAGGGGTACCCACCATACCCTGACCACACCCTGACCACATCTGACCCCACCCCTGACCCCACCCACTCTGACCACACCCATTGTGACCACACCTGACCCCACCTTGACCCCACCCACTCTGACCACACCCACCCACATCTGACCCCACCCCCTCAATCACACCCACCCCCTGGCCCCACCCACCCCAGCCACACCCACCCAAGCCCCGCCCACCTTAGCAAAGAGCCGCAGGCGGGCACTGGGGTCTCGCGACGTCGTCACCATCACCTTGGGGGGCTCCACCCCTGCCCACCGGTACTCATCGTCCTGGCTGCTGGTGGCACCTGGGGGGGGTGGGTGATGTTTAGGGGACTCTGGGGGGATTTGATCCTATTTTAGGGTGATTTAGGCAAATCCACTCTCATTTTGGAGCCCCTACGAGGACTTCTTGGCCCAACGTGGGGAAATGGGGCAGATTTGATCCCGTTTTGGGGCAATTTGGGTAAATCCTCTCCTTGGATTGGGGTGAGTTTGATCTCATTTGGTGGGGGGATTAAGAAAAATCGTCACATACTTTGAGGAAAAATGGGATGAATTTGCTCCTGAATTTGGGGGTCCCCCCATTTGGGGTCCCACTCACCCCCAGGGCTGTCGAAGTCGAACTCGAGCTCCTTCTGCAGGGCCAGGGCCTCGCGCCGCAGCTCCGTGGGCAGCAGCTGGTTCTCTGGGGGATGGAGGGGAGAGGGGGGCTCACACAGGGCCCCCAGCCCCAAATAACCCACCCTGGTCCCACAGCACCCCCACTCTTCCCCTCTGACCCATCTTTAACCCCCTCAAATGTCCCAAAGCCCCCTTTCCTCCTCCAGGTTGCCTTTATCCCCCAAATCCCTGTTAACCCCACTCTGGTTCTCCCCAAACTCCTCTTTACACCCCCAAACTCCGTTTAACCTCTTCTTTATCCCCTCAAAACTGCCCCATAACCCCTCCCAAATCTCCCTTATCTCCTCCCAAACCCCCCTTTGCCGCTTCCTGACCCTTCTTTTACACCCCCAAACCCTCTTTAACCCCCTAATTATCCCCTCCAACCCCCCTATAACACATCCCAGCCCTTCTCTCCCGACCATTCCCGGTTCCCGGTACCGTCCAGCGCCCTCCGCAGGCTCTCCCTCCTCTCCCGCTGCCGCTGCAGTTGCTGCTCCCGCGCCCGGCGCTGAAGATACTCCCGGCGCTCCCGGGCCTGGCGGCGCAGCTGGAACGGGGGGGGCACCGGGACACCGGGGGGGTCAGTGGGGACACCGGGACACGGGGGACACCGGGACAACGGGACAACGGGGGGGTCAGTGGGGACACCGGGGGGGCAATGGGGGGGATATCGGGACTCTGGGGAGGGGGACATGGGGATGTGAGGGTGACACCGGAGGGAGGGAACACGGGCATGTAGGGGGTTTTGGGGGGGCACGGGACACTGGTGGGGGGAACATGGAGGGATGAGAGGGATGGGGGGCGCTGGGAGGGGGACATGGGGACACTGGGGAAGGGGGCACGGGGATCTTGGGGGAGCCCCTCTGGGGGGACACGGGACACTGGGGGGGGGACATGGAGGGATGAGAGGGATGGGAGCACCGGGGAGGGAGCACTGGGGGACCCTGTGGGTGACACGGGAGGGACACGGGACCCAAACCCCCTCTCCGCGACCCCTCACCATGGTGGCGGCCGCTCCGCTCCTCACGCGTTGGCCTCGCCTCCCAGCGCCGCCGTCGCCCATTGGCCAAGAGCCGTCCGACCAATGGGAGCGCGCGGTGCTGCCATAGGGGCAGGGAAAGCTGCGCCCTCAGCCAAGATGGCGCCCGGAGCGGCGTCACCTGCCAGCGCTGCGGGCCCTCGGTCAGGCCCCGCCCCCTCCCCCTGCGCGCTCGATGATTGGTCGAGACGGCCCCGGGGGCGGCTGCCATTGGAGGAGGCGGGACCAGCGCTGAGGCCGCGGCGGCGGCGGCCATGGAGGGTGAGGGGGCGGCCATGGAGGGTGAGTGAGGGGCAGGGGGGGCTGAGTGAGGGGCAGGAGGGGCTGAGGGAGGAGCCGGAGGGCCTGGTGGTGTCCCCAGGGTCCCCCCGGTGTTGATGGGGAGTCCTATCTCCCCTTAGGGTCGCTGTCGCTGTCCCTGGACGAGGCGGCGCTGGATCTGATGGAGGCGCTGGAGCTGCTACAGGAGCGCCGGGAGCGGCTGGAGGAGCATCTGCGGCAGGTCGGGGGTGGGGGGGACATGGGGACACACCACCCGCTCTGGGGACACGTGTGGGGACGCTGTGAGGACAGAGGACACACCACTAGGATGTGCACCCCGGGTCCCCTCAGTCCTGTGTCCTCACTGTCCCCCCAGGGCTGGCTGTCCCTGTTCTGAGTCCCCACTGTCCTCACTGTCCCCCCAGGGCTGGCTGTCCCTGTTCTGAGTCCCCACTGTCCCCCCAGGGCTGGCTGTCCCTGGCCCAGGCCCGGTACTCCCTGGGGTGTCACCGCGTCTCGTCCCTGCAATACGGGGCCACCATGGTGCCCCGGGTGCGTGTGAGACACAGGTGGGGACACGGGGGGGACACAGGGATGTGGAGGGGGGACACTGGGACATCAGGGGGACCATGGTGGGGGGTGGCAGGGACACGGGGAGGACGTGGGATGTTGGGGACACTTGGCAGAGAGACACCGAGGGACACACAAAAGGACGTCCTTGATTTGGGGAGGTGACACAAGGGTGACACTGATGTCCCCATGGGGGGGGGGTTGGGGTGCAGGGTGGGTGTCGGGGGTTGTTGGGGGCTATCAGAGTGTTCTGGGGGGGTCTCTGTGGTGGCAGGGGGACAGCAGGGGTGGCAGTGACACCGTGTCCCTGTGTCACTCCCCAGGCAGGACCCAGAGGGACGCCCCCACTTTGAGGAGGTGCCCGGAACGGGGGGAGACGCCGAAGACTCTGAGCCCCAGCAGGACAGGGGTGACGGTGAGGGGGGATGGGGTGGTCCCAGGGGGGTTCTGGGGGCTTTAGGGTCCCTTGGGGGACCACGTGGGAACTGGGGGTGCTCAGGGGGGAAATGTGGGGTCCTGGGGACATCACCCATGGGTGCTGGGAGGCAGTGCTGGGGGGTGCAGGAGAGGAACTGGGGGTGCTGTGGGGTGTTCTCAGTTGTTCTCTGGGGGGTCACTGACCTTGTCCCTCCCCCCAGGGCTGCGGCAGCGCCGGAGAGTCCCAGAGAAAGGGGGGGCCCCTGCCCAGCCCCCCCAGACCCCCTGGGCTGGTTCGGGGTGCTGGTGCCCCCCAGTCTGCGGCAGGCACAGGGCAGCTTCCAGAGGGGTGAGAACGGGGCCCTAGCATGGGGGGGTGCATGGGGACCCTCCAAAACCAGGGGGGGTCTGGGGTGGTCCCTGAACCCTGGGGGATCCAAATCTGGGGCGTCCCCAAAGAAAAGGGGATCAACCAGAACTGGGAAGGGCCCGAAGGTCACGACCCCACGTGAGCCCTTGGGCCCCAGGGGTTACTCTGGCCGTGGAGGTGGCCGAGCTCCAGGGCACCGTGGACGCCGCGGCCACGCGGTACCGGCACCTCCTGCGGCAGAAACGGCTCCTGGGCGGGGACAGAGGGGACAGAGAGACCCCCGGGGACAGCAGCGCCTCAGGAACCCCGGGGGACACTGAGACCCCCAGCAAGATTGAGACCACGGGGATTCCGGATGATGTCAAGACCCAAGGGGACACAGAGGATGGCACAGTAACCGCTGGGGACACGGGGACTGTGTGACACGGACACTGAGAGCACCAGGGACGCTCTGCAGGTGACATGGGGGACACTGAGGAGCACCGGTGGCACCACGACCCGCAGGGCCACAGGTAATGGAGCCGTGCTAACCCTTCACAGGTGACACAGAGCCCGCCCAGGTGACACAGCACCTGCCCACGGGTGACACTGAGCCCCCCAGGGACCCTGCAGGTGACACTGAGACCCACTCGCGGGTGACACGGCAGCCCCAAGGACCCTGTGGGTGACACTGAGCTCCGCCAGTGGGTGGTGGTGCTGTCATGTCCCATGTGACAGGGCCACCCCAGGGCCCCCTGTGTCTGCCCCAATAAAGCTGTCGTGGTTCCACCAGCACTGTGTCCCCTCTGTCCCCATGTCACCTGGCAGCCATGTCAGTCCCGCGTGACCCCCTGGCCCCGCCCCTGCCCCACCCAATCAGTGGCTGCCCCTTTGCCAACGTCTATGTTTATTGGGCGGGGCCCTCGCCCCGCCCCCAGGCCCCGCCCCGGTGGGCGGAGCCGACACAACAACGACTATGGGGAGGGGTGGGGTGCAGGGGCGTGGTCTGTGGGGGCGTGGTCAGGGCGTGGCGCCCCCTAGCGGATGGTGTAGCGCACGTAGGGCACCTCGATGTCGGCGTCGGTGTCATCGTTGCAGCACAGCTCGAACACCAGAGCCTTGACGTGGCGGCCCAGCTTCTTCTTGGACACCCGGGTCACGATCTCCGTCATCCTGGGGGCAAAGCGGGGTCACAGGGGGGACACGGGGCCCCCATGCTGGAGATCAGCACCCAGAGGGGATGCAGCCATGGCCTGTCCCCACCACTGGGATCCCTCCTCGTTTCTGGGACCCTGTCTCTTTCCCACAGGATATGTCCCCACCCCTGGGATGTGTCTTTCAAACCCCATGTCCTGTCCCTCTCCCCAGACCCTGTCCTCATCCCCAAGACACATCCCCCTCCTCAGGATGTGTCCCCCTCCCCAGACCCTGTCCCCTCCCCAGGACATGTCCCCCTCCCCAGGACGTGTCCCCCTCCCCAGGACACATCCTCCTCCCCAGGATGTGTCCCCCTCCCCAGGACATGTCCCCCCCTGCCCTACGGTTGGTCGTGGCGCTCGCGCAGCTTCGCTGCCGGCATGAAGAAGGAGTAGAGCATGGACACGCCCTGGGACAGCATCGTGATCTCCAGCCGGTGCTCCTTCTGGGGGGACACACGCAGAGGACTCAGCGAGGCACAGGCACCCACGGCCACCCTGCCCCCCGCCCAGTCCCCCCCAGTCCGTCCCAGTACCTTGAAGTAGGCGAGGAACTGGCGCAGGGTCATCTCCTGCCCGTCAGGCTGCAGCCCCTGCACCTCGAACCGGTCCCACAGCGTCCACTCCACCTCGTAGTACTGGGGGGCACAGCACAAGGGTCAGAGCCCCCTGATGTGGGGGTCTGACCCACAGAGCCATGGCTGGGCACAAAGACCCACAGGGGCAATGGGGGGTCTTGGGGGGTCACTCAGACCAGGGGGTGATTGGGGCCCCTGCAGGTTCCCCCCCACAACCCCCGTGGGGTCAGGCAGCTGTGGGGCAGCAGCTCAGCACAACTGAGACCCCAAATCCCCTCCAGAAGTGAACCCCCCCTCCCCACACCCCCGAGGGCAGCCCCCTGGCCCCACCTTGTTGCGGGGGCAGGCGAGGGGCTCGGAGAAGCCAACGAAGGGCAGTGCCAGGTTCAGGAAGGCGTTTTTGTAGGAGCTGAGCCGGCGGTGCCCCTGCACCAGCTTGTAGAGCTCCAGGCAGGCCAGGCCCACCACGGCCGCCGTCGTCGTGGCGATGGCTGGGATGATCTTCCCCGCGATCAGTTTGCTCTGGAAGTGGGAGGGGCCTGTAGGGCCGGGGGGGAGCAACGGCCCCACTAACCCCCCCCAAGGGTCTGCAGCCCCCGAGGGCTCCACAGCCCCAGTAGACCCCATGTGAGTCCTGGACTCACCCATGTGTGACCCACACCCAGTAACAGCCCTGATAACACCCCACAGAATCCCCCCAGCACCCACAACTCCCATCACAACCCCAAGCACCCCCCATAGCACCCATGGGATCCACCACAGAATCCACAGGATCCCACATAGCACCCATTAGGACCTGCCCAACACTCACAGGACCCCCATTCACACCCCGGGACCCCTCCCCAGCCCCACCTTGTGGCGGTCGGCCGGGGGGATGTCGTAGTTCTCTGCACGCAGGTTGGAGGCAGCGACGATGAAATCCATGTGGAAGTTGGTGTCATCGTCCTGGCAGAGGGGCAAGGAGTGAGCACCCGGGGCTGGGGGGCACCCAGGGGTGGGGGTGAGCCCGCTCTGGGGTGGGGGGGCAGCACCCACCTTCTCGAAGTCGATGGGGAACATGCGGAACCCGGGCAGCTCCTCTGGGCTGGGCAGCGATGCCTTCAGCTCCTCCAGGCGCCCGTCGTCTGTGGAGCAGGGGGGGCACAAGTGGGACCCTGGCACCCATGGGATCCCAGTGGGACTCCACTGCATGCATGGGACCCTCCCAGCCCCCCAAATGCCCTCAACCCCAGCAGTTACCATAACCCTCTGATCCAACCACTGTCTCCTCTCCCAGTCCCCCTGAGCCTCCCCAGCCCCTCACCCAGAGCAGCACTGGCAGCCCCCCCCAAGCCCCTCCACACCCCCAGCCCCTCACCCAGGGCGGTGTTGGCGCTCTGCAGCTCCTGGTCGGACACGTGGATGCGGACGCCGGCCCTGGGCGTGAAGGGGGGGACGTGCACGTGGCGCAGCAGCTCGACCACGGCCGCCCGGTCCCGCGAGCCCGCGATGCCGTAGCTCTGCGCAAACAGGTTCGCCGCCGCCATCACGTAGTCCAGGTGCAGGGGCTGGAGGAGCACCGGGGTCAAGGGGGCACCCACGGGGCGTGGGCGGCACCCAGGGCTCACAGGTGACACCCGAGAGGGGTGGGATGACACTGAAGGGGGATGGGCGACACCCAGAGGTGCCACGTTCAGGAGTGAGGGGTATTAACCAAGGGCCATGGGGTGGGACCCAAACGGTGAGCAACAGCCACCAGGAGCGACATCCATCACCCAGTGGTGACATCCATCACCCACGGGTGACATCATTCACCCAGGAGTGACAGAGACCTCCCAGTAACGATGGCCACCCCCAAGAACCATGGGCTGACATTGGAAAGGGATAGAGAGCACCCAAAGACAGCAGAACCCAGTGACGGCCAAAGACCCCAGGGGTGATCGATGGCCCCCCATAGGGACTGATAGCACCTGAAGGATGTGCCCCCTCACCAGGTGACAGCCTCCCCTCCCCCCACAGGGCCCAACTCACATTGTCGGGGTCAAAGATGAGGGGGTGGGGGCAGCGCTTGGGCCCTGACCAGAACAGAGTCCCCGAGTTTGTTCTCTGCAGGAGAGGAGGCGAACGAGACAATTACGGGTTAATGAACCAACTGACGTTAACGACACTACCCCTGTGGGTGCCCTCCCCTCTCCCAGGGCCCCCCACCTGTTCCGGGGGGAAGTTGTGCAGCAGCTGGCGGATGTTGTTGTTGTACTGGCGGTGCCAGTGCCGACAGGCCCAGGCCACGCAGTCGGGCCAGGCCCGGGGCCGGTCGGTCACGAGGCTGCGCTGGACGGCCTCGAGCACCTCCAGCGGCTGCGTCCCCGCCAAGCGCAGCGTCCGCTCCAGGAACTTGGGGTCCCTGGGAAAACGGGGACAAGAAGAGTTACAAGGGTTTATGGTGGGTACAGAGAATCACAGAGAAGTTATGGGGTGGGTTATGGGGGGTACAGGTGTCCTGCCCAGGTGTAGCGTCCACTCCCCAGGAGAAAGGGGGGTAATGGGGTGCCATGGGGTGTGGGGGATGGGCAAGGGGATATATGGGTGCTGCATGTGAGGGATGGAGAACATATGGAACAGACTCATGGGGGGTTTGGGGGTGCTCCCTCTCCTCCACACTCACATCAGGTACTGGTTGACGTTCTCAGCCGGTTGCTTGAAGAGCCCCTCAAACTCGTCACGTGCCCACTGCAGGAGAGGGCCTGTCACTGGGGGGACCCCGGTGCCTGGGAGCCCCCAAAACAGGGACCCTGTACTCAGGACTCCCCAGAATGGGACCCCGGTGCCTGGGACCCCTCAAACGGGAGCCAGGGATCTGGGAATCCCCCAGTGGGACACCCAGACATCTAGGATCCCCCCAAAACAGGACCCTGGCACCTGTGGGCCCTTCATGGGGTACCAGGTGCCAGGCACACCTGGACACCCCTGGCAGGTGCTCAGCACACCTGGACGCACCTGGAGCGTGTGCTCGATGGCGTTGGGGAAGTTCTTGAGGGTGCAGATGGGAATGGCCTTCTCGGGGGGGTCCTGGCTGGAGCTGTACGACTCACTCAGGAACGGGATCACCACCTGCACGTTGCCCTTCGTGCCCAACGTGCCCGACTCCAGCAGCGGCTTCCGGTAGTAAACGCAGCGCCGGTCCATGTACAGCCCTGCCGGGACCCGGGGTCAGCTGGGGACACATCTGGGGGCCATGGGGCACCCCTTGGATATAGGGCATCCCAAACGGTGCCACGCCCCAGGGTGGCCCCAGAAAAAACCATTCCTTATAGGTCCGCAGAGGTCTCTCCATCCCCCTGAGAAACCCCAGAGCCCCCAAAGGACGTGCCCTGTGCCCCCCAGCCCCGGCTCACGGGCATCCACGTTGTCCAGGGCGTTGGCCACGCCGTCCAGCCCCTCGAAGAAGTCGTCATCGTAGACGCGCTCGGTGTCGGGCCCCACGCGGTCGGTGCGGCTGCTCACGCGCAGCGCCGGGTTCATCTCCCGCGCCGCCGCCGCCGCCCGCTCCGACTTCAGCTTCTGGGGGGGGGAAACACGGGGCTGGTGAGGGCACAGCCCTCCAGGACACACCCTCCTGAGCCGCACCTCCCCCTGCCTCTCCCAGTCCCGTGACACATCCACGAAACTCCACCCAGCCATTGACCTACACTGAGCTGACATTGAGCAACTCCCGGTGGCAGCGTCTTGGTGGTGCTTGCCCAAGCGCCATCACTGCCTCCACCTGCTCGCCCTCCTCCCCAACTCCTCCCTTAGGCCCCTCCAATCAACACCCACCTTCATCCAAGTCACTGCTGACCGACCCTATGGAGGTTCCCAACCCTTGAGGCCCCATCCCCTCACCGTGACGTCCCAGGGCCGAAACAGGAACTGGCGGTTGAGGTTGGACTTCTCGATGGTGTCCATGTCGGTGACAGTGATGCTGCCCTCGGGGCCACAGCCCAGCCCCACCATCGCGAAGTTTTTGAGCAGCTCACAACCAATGGCCCCTGCCCCCACCTGCCAGGGACATGTAGGGACATGTGGGGACAGAGCCTCAGGTGGCCTGGGGGCTTGGGGACAAGTGGGTGGGAACAGAATGGCACTGAGGGAACACTTGGGGATGCTCGTGGGATACACAGGAACACTTGGGAGACCCTTGAAGGGAAATGGGGACGTTCTGGGAACACTGAGCACCTGGGTAAAACCTATGAAAGCACCAGGGAACACATTAAGGATTCTCAAAGACAATCAAAACACTGCCAAGGACATATGGGAACACCTGGGGACACAACCCAAGATGGCCCAGGAGGGCTGGGGACACACGGGTGGGAGCAGTGGCCCTTGGGGTTATGAGAGCACCTTCTGTGACAGCTGAAGGACAAGACATAAAGCAAAGAACAGATTGCCATGGAACATGGGGACAACTGAGGAGTTGGGGACACTGACCACAAAGTATTTCTGGGCTCCCAGCTTGGCCTGCAGCTCCGCCCCGAACACGGCGATCTGCCCGTCGTAGCGGCTGTTGCGCTGGGGATGATGTGACACCGGGGTCACCCGGCTGGACCACCTCCAGGGGACACCCCTGGGGCCACAGAGCCACCACAGGGCCCGGGGGTGACACCTGCCCACAGGTGACCCAAGGGGGTACAGCGAGGGGGTCCTCAAGGCACGGCCACCCACGGGGGTTCAGGGGCCACACCAACCCCATCGAGTAACCCCTCATGGGTGTCCCCAAAAAGGGTGTCCCCAACAAGGTGACCAATGGATCTTCTCCAGCAAACGTTCTCTAACCAATATTCCACCAAAGAGACACCCCTAGGGGTGCCCAACCCCCCTACCCAGGGGTGCCCCAGCCCGCCCAGGTGCCCCCAGCCCCTCACCGGCCGGCACTGCTCCTCGGTGAGCAGCGAGTCGCGGTTCTCCTCGGGCAGACACTCGAGCGCGTCGAAGTAAAGCCACTGAGTGATGGGCGTGAACTTCCCCGACACGGCCTGTGCAGGGACAGCGCAGGGACCGCGTCAGTGACGAGGCACAGGCTCCAAAGGGACAGGGCAAGGACCCCAAGGGGGACTCGGGGGTCTGGGGGTTCCCAGGTGCGGTACCTTCATGACCTCCTGCGCCGCCAGGCCCCCGATGAAGGCGTTGACGGGGGCCAAGTCCCCGGTGGCCTGGAAGGCCAATTCCCGCACCAGCTCCTCGTCCAGCTCCGCCCCTGCGGCCACTTCCCGGGCCAGGGCCACCACCTCGGCCGCGTCACCCTGGGGGACACACACACGGTGTTGGGGACACACACATGGCATTGGGGACACACACGTGGCACTGGGGACACACACACAGAGTGCTGGGGGACACACACACACGGCGTTGGGGACACACACACGTGGCATTGGGGACACACACACACATGGTGTTGGGGGACACACACACGGCGTTGGGGGACACACACATGGCGTTGGGGGACACATACATGGCGGTGGGGGGAACACACACACGGTGTTGGGGACACACACATGGCATTGGGGACACACACACACATGGCGTTGGGGAACACACACACAGTGTTGGGGGACACATACACAGCGGTGGGGGGAACACACACATGGCATTGGGGGGGGCACACAGAGCTGTGGACACCACCAAGGGGCCACGAGCAGCAGCAGTGGTGGGGGCGATGGGGCTGATGGTTTCCATGGCCTCAATGATCCCCACAGTGTCCCCAAAAACCTCCACAGTGTCCCTGACACCCAGTGTCCCCAAGTCATGGTGGGACCATGGCGGTGATCCCTGTTGATGCAGCATCTGGTGACTCCACGTGTCCCTTCAAGTCACCAGTACCTCTGATGACCTCAAACACGGGCAAGGCCGTGGTGCCCTCCGTGTACCCAACATCCTCAGTGTCCCCAGCAGCTGCACATGGGCCACAGGGGTGGCCATGCTGGGGTAGGGCCCGGTGGCCTCCACGTCTCCAACACCCTCAACGTCCCTCCACCCCCCCGTCCCCTCCATGTCCCTGCTGTCCCCCCATGTCCCCACCTGGTGGCGGGGCCGGGGGGGGCGGCCGTGCTGGCGCATGAAGCGGTGCAGCCCCTGCCACCCCCAGTGCATCATCGAGGGTCTCTCGACCTTCCCAAAATCCGTCACCATCATCTCCGGCTCGGCCAGAGCATCCCGGAACCGCTTCTGAGACAGCGACAGCGACGAGGACAGGTGAGTGTAATACCCCCAGGGCAACCTAGCGATGCCCCAGTGCCTCTTTCGGGCAGCCACTTTTGGGACAGCAACAGCTGAGCGTGTCAGTAACCCCCAGTACCTCTCCACAGCCACCTAGCAGTACCTCCCATGTTTCCACCTAAACTTCTCTTATCACTCCCCCAGTACATCCCCTTGCCCTCCCAACAACCTCCCACCCCTCCCCGTGCTCCCCAATCTCCCCCAGTGCCCCACAATACAACCCTGCCCCCTCCCAGTGCTCCCAGATCCCCCCAAACTCCTGCCAGTCCCCCACCCTCCCACTGCCCCTCCCTCCCCTCCAGAGCCCTCCCAGTGTCCCCCAGAGCTCCCAGTGCCACTCACGAAGTGGATGTGCTTGGGCATCTTGACCTGGGTGACGATGCCCCCCCGCACGTAGTCCCCGAACCCGCTGGTGTCCCCGATGCTGAAGGTGTATGGCCCTGGGGGAGGGGTGTCACCAGGGCACCCCCGCTCCAGGGCACCCCAAAAAGCCACCCTGACATCCAGGAGACCCCCAAGAAGGGCCCCAGGTGTGTCAGACGCTCCCTAAAACAGCCCCAGGTAACTGGGGTTGCCATCAAAAAGCCCCAGGGCTCACCGAGGACGCGGATCTCGACGGGGCCGCAGCGATTCAGCTCCTCCATCCCCTCCACCTCCGTGAAGGTGACAAAGTCACCCGTCTCGAAGCCGTGACGCGCCTCGTCCAGACACGTCACCTCCCCGGGGCACCCCTGGTGGGACACAGCGGGTGCTGAGGGGACCCTGACACCCAGGAACCCCCCAGAGCACCCTCGGGAAGGGGGGAGGACACACAGTGGGTGCTGAGGGGACCCCGTACCTTGGTCACCATGGAGACCATGGCGCTGAGGGGCTGCTCCCCGTTGGGGTCTGTCACCACCATATCGTCCCCAAAGTCACAGAACAGCTGCCTGCAAGGGAAGGGTCAGTGGAGGACCCCAAAAACCAACCTCAGTGTCCAGGACCCCCCCTGAACAGCCCTCCAGCCCCCCTTGACCCAAAGAGGCTCTGGCCCCCAAGAACCCCCGGCCCCCTCACCCGAAGAGCCCGCGCGTGTCGGCCACCACCAGTTTGATGCCGTGGCTGTGGCAGAAATCGCCGACCCAGAGCTGCTCCTCCAGGGGGGAGTTGGTCAGGACCACCACCTGTAGGGGAGTGAGGGTCACCTGTATCACCTGGGGCACCCACCTGGGGGGGTGGATCATCTCCTGAACGTGGTTATCAGGGAGGTTTGGGGGTACAGGCACGCCCAGGTGGGTACAGGTGATCCTGGGGGGGGTTACACCTGTCTGAGGGGGTTACACCTGTCTGGGGGAGTTACACCTGCCCCCTGGGGGGGGCACACCTGGCCTGGGGTACCTGGAAGGGTGCCAGCAGCTCCTGGGACAGCGGCTCCCGCGTGCTGGTCACGGCCACGTAGGAGTTGAGCTCCGCCAGGCGCGGCAGCGTCGCCTCCGCCCGACTCTGCCCCACATCCTCCTCCCGCAGGTAGAACTGGGGGGGCAAAGGGGGATCAGGGGGGGGCCCAGAAACCTCAGACACCCCCACCTTCTCCTCCTTCAGGTACAGCTTAAGAGGAAAAACGGGGGTCAGGGGAGCCCCAGCAACACACAAGACCCCCAACCCCCCAACACCCAGGGACTCCCATCCTTGAATCCAAGATGAATTCAGTGACTCAAATGAAGCAATTATGTGGAATTAATTCCCTTTGAGGGCTGTTCAGATACCCAGAGAACAGTTAACGCTTATGGAAATTATCAAACCAGCACAAACAACACTCAAAATCCACAAAAAGTATTCATAGGCTTAGAAATATTTTAAGGCCTAAATGAACCTTATCCCTCCCCAAAATAAATGTGGATGGTATTGACTCTCTTCCCCAAATGAGTTATCTCAGGTGGAACTCAGCTGGGAGGCAGGTTGGGCCAAAGGGTGAAATGGAGGAGAAAAGTTATCTGCCCAGGAAGTGTTATCTACTCATGGGCTGTTATCTGCTCTGTAGGGTGCTATCTGCCCGTGACGTGTTACCTGCTCTTGTAGATGTTACCTGCCCAGGGGTTGTAACTTGCTCTTGTGGGTGTTACCTACCCATGGAGTGTTACCTGCTCTAGAAACTGTTATCTATCCAGTGAGTGTTACCTGCCCAGTGAGGTGTTACCTGCCCAGGGGGTGTTACCCACCCAGGGGTGTTACCTGCCCATGACAGGGGTGTTACCTGCCCATGACAGGGGTGTTACCTGCCCAGGGGACTCACCTGGGAGGCGAGGTCCGTCCAGGCCGCAGGGTGGGGATCGTGCAGGGTGACAGACTTGACGCCCCCCAGCACCAGGTTCTTGGCCACCTCCACGCCGAGCCCCCGCAGCCCCGACACCAGCACGTTGGAGGTCTGCATGCGCTTCATGGCCTCGTGGCCCAGCACGTACCTGGGATGGGGGTCGGGGGGGTCCCGAATGCTCGTGGGGATCCCAATCCTCACAGGCACCCCTGAATCCCCACAGTGCCCCCTGGATCCTCAAGGGCTCCCCCCCTACCCCAATCCTCACAGGGCCCCCCAACACCACGGGAACAGCTGAAGGGACCTGCAATGGTCCCGGGTGTCCAGGGCCCCCCCAAACCTGCAGGGACCCCCCAATCCACAAAATTCTGTCTCAATCCACGGGCACTGATCCCCAAGTCCAGAAGGAACCCAAAACCTACAGGAACCACCTACCAAGTCCAAAATGACCCTGTCCAAGCCCATAAAAAGTCCCCCAAATCCATGGGGATGCCACGACCCCTCGGGAAGGATCCAGGCAGGGGGGAGGCCCCGAGCCCCCCCAGGGACCCCCAGGCCCCCTCAAGCCCCCCATCACTCACAGCTGGCGGGAGTAGAGCCCCTCATCGATCTCGGCCTCGGCCCCGTTCTTCGCCATTCCCTGGGGACAGGGGGGACAGCGGCATCACCAGGGGGACACCCAGGGGACACCGGGGCTGTGTCACCCCGGGATCAGGAGTGGGACCCCCCAGGGGTGACACCAGGGGTGAGGGGCTGTGTCACCCCCCCTTGGTGACACTGCCCACGACAAGGGACACACGTCACCCCCAGGACACACAAGGACTCTTGGGTGACACCAAGTGACCCCGTGCCACATCCAGGCCACACCGTGTCACCCGGAGCAGCTCCAAGCACCTCAGAGGTGACACTGAGAGCAGTGCCAGCCTCCCGCAAGACATGGCCCCCCAGAAGGGTTCCAGGGGCTCTGTGGGGCTGCAGGGCCCCTGAGGTGACACTCACGTTGGTGGGGGTGACGCTGGGGGACACGGCGGGGGCGGGGGCGCGGCTGGAGCCCGTCGGCGGCTCAGACCCGGAGACGCGGCGCTTCTTCGACAGCGGGGAGCTGGACATCTGGGGACAGATGGGGACAAATGGGGACAAACAGGGTCAGCTGGGGTCACTGGGACACTGGGGAGCTGGACATCTGGGGACAGGGACAGATGGGGACAAGCAGGGTCAGCTGGGGTCACAGGGAAAGCAAGGCTGGACATTTGGGGACAAGGGTGACATGAGGAGAGCAGGAGGGAGAGCAGGGAGCTGGACATCTGGGGGGACAGGAGGCAGCCAGGGACAGGGGGACACTTGGAGGAGCACTCAGGGGGCCAGAAGTGACATCTGTGGGGATGTGGGGTGACACTGTCAGGGGTGGGTGGCACATGGGGTGGCAATGAGTGGGACACAGGGTGACACCAGGTACAAGGAGTGATGCTGGGGGAGGATGGGGGGCAGCACCAGGTGACACTGGGAGTGGCATCAGGGATGCAGAGTGACATCAGCTGACACCACGGGACGGACAGGGTGACACCAGGTGACACCAGAGATGGACAAGGGGACGCTGGGTGACACCAGGTGATGCTGGGTCACGGGGGGGGGTGGCATCAGGTGATGCCACAGGATCAAGGGTGACATTAAGTGACACCAAGGATGGCCAGGGTGACGCGAGGTCATGGGCGGGGACACCAGGTGGGCCGGCAGGTGACACCAAGTGACACCAGCGATGGATACGGTGACACTGCCCGACAGCAAGGGAAGGACGAGTGCAAGGGGGACTCTGGGTGACACTGAGGGATGAAGGAGGACACAGGGGGACAGGGACAGTGGCACTGGGGGACAGTGTGGGACAACAGGTCACACTGCCAGCACCCCCCGGACCCAGGCACCGGGGATTCCAAGAAACGAGGGTGGCGGGGCGGGTCCCGCTCCGGGGTGCCATCACCGGGGGAGGTTCCATTGCGGGGCTTTCCCATTAACCAGGGCGTTCCCCATTAACCGGGAGGTTCCAGTTCCGGGGGTTCCATTGCGGGACTTCCCCATCACCGGGGGGGCTTTCCCAGCCCCGGGGGTCCCCGAGAGAGGGTCCCAGTCCTGGGTCGAGTTCCCCGTCACAGGGGACCCTGGGAGGGGGGGCGGTTCCCCTTCACAGACCCCCCCCGTGCCCCCTTCAGCGCCTCCCCTCAGGCCCGGTTCGGGGTCCTCCCGCGCGGTGCCGGCCCCGCGTGCCCCAGGGTGGTCCCCTCGCCACCTCACACGTCCTCAAGCGCCCCCCGGAGCCCCCCCCAGCGCCCCCCGGGGCCGCACCAATGTCGCTGTCCAGGCCCCGCCGCCGGGTCCCGCCCGCTCCGCTCGGCTCCTCCGCGACAAGATGGCGGCCGCGGCCGCTGCCACCCGCCGCCCCCTCCCTGCGCGCGCCCGGCCACGCCCCCCGCGCCGTCCCATTGGCTGCCTTCGCCCGGCGCCGCGCGCCCATTGGCCGGCGCCTCCCGCCACCGCCCGCCCCCTCCGCCCCCCGCGCGCGGATTGGGCGGGCGCGCCCTCGCTGGCCACGCCCCTTTCCCCGCCGCGGGGCCCGGATGCAGAGGCCACGCCCCCTCGCGCGGCGTAGGCGGGAGGGGCGGGGCCTCGTGACACAGCGCGGCGCGCGCCGCCCGACGGCGGCCCACGAGGGACACGGGGGGGAGCCGGGCCTATGGGGGAACGGGGACCCGTGGGGGAGCTACGAGGGTGACTTCGGGACCTAAAGTGGGGTTGGGATGTGTAATGGGAGCTTATCAGGGCCTGTAGGGGCCTGCAGGCCGTGTATGGGGAACTACAGACTAAAAACAATATAAAAAGCTTATAAAGAGAGTGCAGGAAATCACAGGGGGCTGCGGCGGGGTCAGGGGGCGTCTCTGAGGTGACGCAGAAAAACCTAGAGGGGTCCAGGGGTCTGAGCGGGTCTGGAGATCCACGGGGGGCTGTGGAGGGTTGTGGGAGCGGGTGGCGGGGTCACAGAGCGTCCTAGGGGGACCTGAGGGTTCCAGGGGCCTGAGAGAGGGGTGTGGGGAACCTCGGTGGGAGTTACGGGGAGCTCTGAGCTGAAAGGCTCTAAAGGCCCGTGGGAGGGGCCGGCAGGGCACGTGGGAGAGGAACCATGCCAGGAACGCGTGATATCGCGCTCTGATGCCGTCACGGAGCCGCGGCGCTGCCGGGAAACGTAGTCCCATCTTGTCCTCCCCCCCCTTCCCCAAAATAACAGACCGAGACACGGCCATACCCAGCGCTTTATTCACAGACCAGGGGGCACCGCGGACACTCCGGGTGGGGGTCCAGGTCACTCCTGGGGGGGCAGGGAAAGCCGCGCGGGGTCGTAGTAGTTGGAGGTGAGCAGGGGCAGCCCCAGCCGCTCCCGCTCCCGCACCTGGATCTCGGCCTCGCGCCGCGCCCACTGCGTCAGCCTGCGGGGAGGGGTCAGCCGTGGGGGGCAGTCCCGGCCGGGGACCCCCCACACAACCCGGGGATCCCAAATCCCCCTCTCCTTGGTGATCAAACTCCCTCCCACAGAGCCCACGTGTCCCTATAAGTTCTTATAGCCCCCCAAACCCTCCTACGGGTTCCCCACGGATCCCACCCCCCTCCAGCCTCCCACGACACCCTACAGGGTCCCTTCCAGACTCCCATCCAGCCCACGGTTCCCCCTGAGGGCTGCCAGGGGTCCTGATAACCCCCAGGGATTCACACAGGACCGCCCTGGGCTCCAGAGGGGCTCTCAGGGATCCCCAAATCCCCTCACGGGCTCCTTTGAATGCCTCTGGCCCCCCCAGACCCCAACAGACAGCCCAGGAGCCCCAGAAACCTCCCCATGGCTCCCTTTAGACCCCAATAGTGGATTTTGAAGCCCCCCTACAGGTCTCCCCCACCCCTCTGGGGCCATCCCAGCACCCCCTTCACCCCAGGGTGGGTTCCCGGGGCCCCCCCGACAGACCCGTAGTCGGGCAGGTAGTGCAGGAACACAGAGCCCAGGACGATGGCGACAGAAATGCCGGTGAAGAACACCGCGTGCATGTTCAGCACGTCCACGTCGGGGTCATCGGAGAACCCGTGATAGTCGGGGTTCTGCGGAGGGGGGGAAAGCAATGAGGGGCCCGTCCTTTGAGCCCCCCGCCCAGGGACCCCCCCAGATGTGTCCCCCCCTCCACAGACCCCCAGATGTGTCCCCCCTCCCCACCCAGACCGGGCCCCCGCCCCCAAGCCCCGCCCCGAACGCAACAAGCCCCACCCACCCCTTTGCCCCCACCCACAATGAGCCCTTGCAAGCCCCGCCCCCGCGCGTGGCTCCGCCCCCACGTCCCGTAACCCGCCCACTTGGAGAAAGCCACGCCCCCACCCCCCGCTGCGATGGAAACTCCGCCCACTCACAAGCCCCGCCCCCAAAGCTCCGCTCTGCGAGGCCACGCCCCCACCCCCAAAATCCCCGTCCCTCACGGTTTGCCCTTGGCCCGCCCGCCCCCGCCCACCTTCCTCTGCGCCGCCGCCATGGGCTCCTCCTCGTGCGGGTCAGCGCCGAGCGGCCGCGGCAGCGTCAAGGCCCCGGTTGGTCCCGCGGAGCGGCCCCGGACCCCCGGGCAGAGCCCGCAGAGCCCGCAGCGCCCGCGCCAGCGCCGCCATCTTCCCCCGCGCTCCGCCCCGCCCCTTCCCGCCCGCGCCGCCCAATCGGAACAGCTCTCCCGGGCAGAGCCCCGCCCCCCTCTCCACGGAGCCAATCACAGCCTACCGTTACCGCCTCGTCCTGCCCCCTTTCCGTCCTCAATCTACGCCGGCCCTACCCCCCGAAGGCGAAGACCAATGGCGAGGTGAGAAGCGGTGATGGGCGGGCGTTCTGACCAATGGGAGCGCGGCGGGGGCGGGCGCGCGGGCCGGGTCGGGCCGGGCTGGGAGCGGCGTCGCCATTTTGGCTCCTCGGCAGCGGCGGCGGCGGCGCCGCGCGGGCAGGTCCGGGCGGCTCGGTAGGGCGGGGCCGAACGGGAGGGGCGGGGTTACCGGGAGGGGCAGGGATGACCGGGGAGGGGCAGGGATGATCGGCAGTGCCGGGATTACCGGGAGGGGCGGGGCAGGGCTGACCGGGAGGGGCGTGTCGTATCGGGAGGGGCGGGGCTGACCGGCAGGGCCGGGATTACCGGGAGGGGCGGGACTGATCAGGGCCTCCCGCGCTGATGAGGAGGGGGTGGAGCCCAGGGTTGATCGCGCCTTGTATGGTAATTAGGGGGCGGGGCATCATGGGACCCTCCCCACCCTTCAGCTTCGCAGCTCCCATTGATTCCCAATTCATCCCGTTTCTCTCGCAGTTATCCCTTGGACGCTTCCGAGTTCGTCACAGAACCCTCCAGTGACCTTCTCAGTCGGTCCCAGTACATCACCGGTTCATTCAGATCTTTTCCAGTTAAACCCAGACCTTTCCGGTGACCCCCCAGCTGCCCCACTTTTCCCTCCCCAGTCCCTCCCAGTCTGAGCAGTCCCCGCCCCCGCAGTGTCGGTGCCATGGAGTACGAGCGCAGGTAGGGGGCCCGGGGGACCCCAAAACCGAGGACCTGAGGGCAAACG
Organism: Myiozetetes cayanensis; assembly: GCF_022539395.1. Taxonomy (NCBI): domain Eukaryota; kingdom Metazoa; phylum Chordata; class Aves; order Passeriformes; family Tyrannidae; genus Myiozetetes; species Myiozetetes cayanensis. Next base: position 25,029 of record NW_026087865.1, on the reverse strand, counting down.
TTTGGGGGGCTCTTAGGGGACGCTTTTGGACCCTCTTTGGAGAAAAGTGTGATATTTTGGGGACCCTGTAGGTAGGAAAGTGATATTGGGGACCCCACAGGGGACACCTATGGGGACGTTTGGCCACCTCTGGGGGGCATTTGGGAACCCCCAATGGGGGTGATTTCACTGAGGGCCACCGAGGGGCCGCTTGTGTTCCCTGGGGGGGGAGCTTTGGGGACCCTCAGAGGAGCGATCGTTGGGGACCCCCGAGGCTGGAGAGGACCTGGGGACCCCCTACCCCTCTGCTGTCCACAGGGGCGGCCGCGGGGACCGCACGGGGCGTTACGGGGGGGCCCCGGCGCCCCCCGAGGACGGGTCCCGCACCCAGCGGGACCACGACTATCGCGACATGGACTATCGGGGCTACGGGGGACCCCCGGACGGGCCCCCCGCGCCCGGGACCCCCCCGCAGGTGGGTGTCAGACCCTGAGGGGGGTGTTGAGTCACCCCGTGGTGGGTGCTGGGACCCTCCTAACACCTTTACCCCATCCCCAGGCATCCTACGAGGCTGCGGAGCCCCCCCGGAAACGGGACCCTCCCCGGGACCCCCCCGTGGCTGCCGCGCTGCCGTTCGGCGCCGACAGCGACTACCGGGACCAGGATTACCGGGAGGGCCCCGAGGAGGAGCCGCGCACCAGCACCATCGTCATGCTCAGGATGCTGCCCCAGGCGGCCACTGAGAACGACGTGAGCCCCCAAACCCCAACCCCAACCCCCCCCATGGCCCCGCCCCAACCTGGGTGGACCCGCCCCCTGCCATAGATGACCCCGCCCCATACATGGGATGGCTCCACCCCCTGCCAGGGATGGCCCCACCCCAATCCAGCCTGGCCCCGCCCCTGTGAGGGCACCGTCCCTTCAGATCCCCCCAGGGCCCTGCACTGGTGGCTCCTGAGTGTCCATGGGGTCTGTGGGAAGGGTTGGCCCTGCCTTCTGCACTGGCTACACCCCCTCATTCCACCCCCAGCCCCCATCCATGGGTGTGGTCCTGCTCCTTCTCCTTGGCCCTGCCCTGTTTCCCTTAGGCCACACCCCTACAGTACTGACAGTTGAGAGTGGAAATAGCTGACAGATATACTGACAGACACCTGGGACCCCACTGGAGACACTCGGGGACTCTTGGGTGGGACCTGGGCAGGTTTGGGGTGTTTGGAGTTCCCCCTGTGTGTCCTCCTGATGTGGTGCTGTCCCTGTGTCCCTCCCCATGTCCCCCCTGTGTTCCCCCAGATCCGGGCGCAGCTCCAGGCCCAGGGGGTGCAGCCCCGCGAGGTGCGGCTGATGCGCAACAAATCCTCAGGTGAGTCCCCCCTGGGCTCCTCCTCCTTCACGTCCTGGCCCCTCTCTGAACATCTGGGGCCATCTCCACATCTGGACCGTGCTGTGAGGGAGGGGTGGGCCCCTTGATCCCCCTTGGGGTGTGGGTGGGGGACACCCAGACACTTGGATCCCTTGGAGGGGGTTGGGGTTCCTGCCCTGCCCATGCTGGGGGGCACCCAGGGGAGCTGGTCCTGTCCCCAGAGGCACCCAGGGATGTTTGTCCCATCTTTAGGAGCACCCAGGGGTGCTGTTCCTGTTCCTCAGGTGTGGTTCCGCCAGGCTTAGGGGACACCCAGGGGTGCCAGGCTTGTTTTTAGGGACACCCAGGGTGTGGCACCGGACTCAGGGGGTACCAGGGTTGCTTATCCTGTTCTCAGGAGCACCCAGGGGTGCTGATCCCATCCCCAGGGGCACCCAGGGGTGCCTGTTCCCTCTCTAGGAGCACCCAGGGGTGCTGGTCCTGTTCCCCAGGGGCACCCAGGGGTGCTTTTGCCAGCTTTAGGGGGCACCCAGGGGTGCCAGTCCCATCCTCAGGGGCACCCAGAGGTGCCTGTCCCTTCCAAGGAGCACCCAGGGGTGCTGTGCCATCCTTAGGGGGCACCCAGGGGTGCCCGTCCTGTTCCCCAGGGTGCCGCACCCAGGGGTGCCAGTCTAATTTCTAGGAGCACCCAGGGGTGCTGATCTGGACTTGGGGGACACCCAGGGGTGCCCATCACATCCCCAGGGGCACCCAGGGGTGCCAGTCTTATCTGTAGGGAGCACCCAGGGGTGCTGTACTGAAATTGGGGGGCACCCAGGGGTGCCCATCTTGTCTCTAGGAGCACCCAGGGGTGCTGGTCCTGTTCCCCAGGGGCACTCAGGGGTGCCAGTCCCTTCTTCAGGAGCACCCAGGGGTGCTGGTCCCATGTCTAGGGGCACCCAGGGGTGCTGCACCAGATTTGGGGGGCACCCAGGGGTGCCCATCACTTCCCTAGGGGCACCCAGGGGTGCCATTTCCACACCCAAGGGGCACCCAGTGGTGCTGGAGCCCTTCCAGGAGCACTCAGGGGTGCTGTGCCACATAGAGGGGGCACCCAGGGGTGCCAAACCCAAAGCTGGGGGCACCCAGGGGTGCCCATCTTCAGCCCTAGGGGCACCCAGGGGTGCCAGACCTTTCCCCAGGGGCACCCAGGGATGCTGAGCCCTTCCCAGGGGGCACCCAGGGGTGCCCAGACTCTCCAAGGGGCTCAGAGGGGTCCGTAGGAGCTCCCAGCTTTCCTTGGGGGTCCCAGAGGCGTCCCAGGATCACCCAAACCCAACCCAGGGGATTCCAGGGGTGCCCGGGGGGGTCCTGGGAGCACCCAGGGGGGTCCCTTCCCCACGCAGGGGGTCCCTGGGTGCCCCCCCAACCCCCCACCCGTTCCAGGTCAGAGCCGCGGCTTCGCCTTCGTCGAGTTCCACCACGTGCAGGAGGCGGCGAGATGGATGGAGGCCAACCAGGTGGGGGAGGGGCGGCCGGGGGGGGGAAGGGGTGGTTTGGGGGGTTACTGGGGGTACTGGTCTGTACTGGTTCCCCAGGTGTGGGGGGCACTTTTGTTTCTTTGTGTCTGTGTGAGCATCCTGTGACACCCTAGGGTGCCTCTGTGTGAGATCTGAGCCCTTGAGTGACACCCTGGGGTGCTCCTGTGTGAGATCTGAGCCCTTGAGTGACACCCTGGGGTGATCCTGTGTGGGATCTGATTGCCTGAGTGACACCCTGGGGTGATCCTGTGTGGGATCTGAGCCCTTCGGTGGCACCCTGGGGGGAGTGTCCTTGTGTGGGAACTGAGGTCCTTGAGTGACACCCTGGGGTACCTGTGTGGGATCTGAGTGCCTGAGTGACACCCTGGGGTGCCTCTGTGTAGGTTCTGAGCCCTTGGGTGACACCCTGGGGTGCTCCTGTGTGGGATCTGAGCCCCTCGGGCAAGGACTGAGCCGCTCGTGCGAGACCCTGGGGTGCCCACGCGTGGGATCTGAGTCCTTTGTGTGACGGCCTGGGGTGCCTCTGCGTGGGAACTGATGTGTGAGCGGCACCCTGGGGTGTCCCTGCGTGCAGACCGAGCCCCTCTTGCGAGGATTGAGCTCCTCGGGTGCCCCCCTTGGGTGCCCCCCGTGCGCAGCAGTGCAGGATGATGGTTGTGAGACCCCCGTGCAAACGCTGAGCTCCTCGTGTACCCCCCCATGTGAGCCCTGGGGCAGCTTTGTGCCAGCCCTGGGGCAGCTTTGTGCCAGCCCTGGGGTGCCCTGGGTGACCCCTGGGGTGCTCTGGGGGGCTGTGGTGTGAGGGCAGATGTGAGCCCTGGGCTGGCTTTTGTGCTGCTGGTGCCAGCCCTGGTGCTGCTGGTGCCAGCCCTGGAGTGTTCTGGTGCCAGTCCTGGTGTGTTCTGGTGCCAGTCCAGATGTGTTCTGGTGCCAGTCCTGGTGTGTTCTGGTGCCAGCCCTGGAGTGTTCTGGTGGTCCCTGGTGTGTCCCTCCGTGCCGGCTCCTGGGGGGGTCCCTGGTGCCAGCCCCGCTGGTGCCAGCCCTGGTGTGGAGCCTCGTGCCCGTGGTGCGTGGGCTGTTCTGAGGGTCAGTGGGAGGCCTTGTGGCCCCGTGGTGGGAGCCGTGGTTCCCCCTGGGTGGGCTCTGGTGCAGCCCTGTCCTGTGCCAGCCCTGGGGTAGATCCTTGTGCCCCCCGGGGCAAACCCTGGGGCAGAATTGTGTGTGAGGCCTTGGGGTGAACCCCAGGGGAGCCTTGGTACCCCCTGGTACCCTTGGTATGAGGGTTATGTGCTCTGGTGCTCCCTGATTCAAGTCTTGGTGCCCCCACCGTGAGCTCTGGTGCCCCCCAAAAGAAGTCCTGGTGCCCCCCTGGTGTCCCCCAATACGAGTCCTGGTGCCCCCCTCATTCGAGTCCCGGTGCCTGCCCCGTGTGTGCCCCCCAGGCCAGGCTGCCCCTCTTGGGTCACCGTGTGTCCCTGTGCCCCCCTGACCTGCTCTGTGCCCCCTCTGTGCCCCCCTGACCCTCTCTGTGCCCTCCTGACCTCTCTTGTACCCCCTGCCCCCCCTGTGCCCCCCAGGCCGGGCTGACCCTGCTGGGGCACCGCGTGTCCCTGCACTACAGCGACCCCAAACCCAAGATCAACGAGGACTGGCTCTGTGCCAAGGTGGGGGAGCCGGGGGGCATCGGGGTGGGGGGTTATCCTGGGGGAGAAGGGGTGGAATTTGAGGGGGTCCTGGGGGTTCTTGTGGGGATTTCTGGGGGTGCTGGGAGGAACGGGGGGCTTGGGGAGGGTTTGGGCGGTTCCAGGGAGGGTGCAAAGGGGTTGGTGGGGGCTGTGTGGGCTTTAAGGGGGTTCGGGGTCCAGGGGAAGACTGGGGGGTCTTGGTGGGGGGCTAAGAGGGTCTAGGGGGGTTTCAGACTGTGATTGTTTTGGGGTGTTGCAATTGGGGGGGTCTGTGGACAGGTTTGGGGGTCTGGGGGGCTCGGGATGTGACAGATTTATTGGACCTCAGTGTGGGATGCAGATTTTGGGGGTTTGGGGGGTCTATGGGCAGGTTTGGGGTTCCAGGGGCTCTGAGTGTGTTGGATTTTTGGGGTCTCAGTGCGGGGTGCAGATTTTAGGGGTTTGGGGGGTCTCTGGGCAGGTTTGGGGGTCTGAGGGGCTCGGGATGTGATGGATTTTTGGGGTCTCAGTGTGGGGTGCAGAACTTCAAACGGCGTGAGAAATGCTTCAAGTGCGGAGTCCCCAAAGCTGGTGAGTGACCCCAAACCCTTGGGATTCACCCCAAAACCCGGTAGGCCCCCTTTCCCTCCCCTGCACTGCCCCAAAAATGACTGTTCTCACCCCAAAACTATTGGGGTTTTCCCCAACACCCAGGACATCTCCCAAATTTCCCTGAACTTGTTCTCAGAATTGTTCCTGAATTTGCTGCTGAACTACCCTGGGGGGTCCCCAAAACTACCCTGGGGGTCTCCAAAGATGTTGCAGGGAAAGGGGAGGAGTTTGGGGGCGAATTTAGGAATTTGAGGACTCTGGTGTTAAACTGGGGGCAGGGGGTTGGCAGGGAATGAGAATTGGGGGGTGGGGGATGGTTTGGGGTTCACAGCCCCAGGTTGGGGGTTTTCCCACAAATTTGGGGGCTGACCATCCAGTGTTCGTGTCCAGCCCCCAGCTGGTGGTTTGCCCCCCGTTTTGGGGCTCAGTGGCTGATGGGGGTCCCGGGGGGCTGTTTTGGGGTGCAGAGGCAGAGCAGCGGGGCCCGGGGGGGCCACGGCCGGAGCTGGTGCCGGGAGGGGGGGGGCTGCTGCCCCTCCCCCAGGCCTATGGCCCCACACTGGGGGGGCCCCCTGGGGGATCCCAGGGGAGCACCGAGCCCGGAGCCGATAACGCCAATGACAGTGAGTTCGGGGGATCCTCGGGGGATGGTTTTGGGGCATTTTTGTGATGGTTTATGGGGACATCTCAAGGGGTCTTGGTGTGATTATGGGGGTTTTGAGAGGTCTGTGGGAGCTTTGGGGGGATTTTGGAAGAGGTGAGGTAGGACTTGAGGGGTTTGGGGGGAGTTTGGGGAGGGTTGATGGGGGTCCTGGGGGTTTCTTGAGAGACTTGGTAGGTCTTGGGATGGATTAGTGGGGCCTGAATGGATATAGGGGGTTCTCGAAGGGTTCTGGGGTGGTTTAGGGAGTTTGAAGGGGCATAGGGGGGCCTTTGGGGTCTGTGGGTTTGTCCAGGGGGAATTTTGGGGGTACTGAGGGTCTTGAGAGGGGGTTGAAGGAGCTGGAATAGGGGCAGGGGGAGTTTTGAAAGAGCCTAAACAGAGATTTGGGAGGGTCCTGAGAGCCTTGGGGAGTGCCTGGGTCTCCCTAAACTGGCTCTCCCCGACCCTGTGTGTGGTGTCCCCCCTGCCCTGCCCCCCCCAGCCATCATCCTGCGGAACCTGCACCCCCAGAGCAGCCTGGAGTCCATCCTGGCCGCCCTCGCCCCCTTCGCCGCCCTCTCGGCCGCCAACGTGAGGGTCATCAAGGACCGGCAGACGCAGCTCAACCGCGGCTTCGCCTTCGTGCAGCTCAGCACCATCGTGGTGGGGGTTTGGGGGGGTCTGGGGCTAGGCTGGTCAACATTGGAGGGGGGGCTGGAGGGGGTTTGGGGGCCTGACCACCATTGTCAGAGGGGTGGAGGGCTTGGGAGGGCCGGTCCCAGTGGGGGTGGGGGGCTGAGGGAGATGGGTGTTCCCAGACACTTGAACCCATCCAGGCACCTGGGTCCCCTTGTCTGAGGGGGTCCCAGGCATGGGGGTGTCTCCAGAGTGCTTTGTGCGGGGTGGGTGGGACACTGGGGCCTGTTTGGGGTCTTCACCCCGCCGCTCTGACCGTGGGGCCCCCACAAAACCCCCCGCAGGAGGCGGCGCAGCTGCTGCAGATGCTGCAGGCCCTGCACCCCCCGCTGCACATCGACGGCAAGAGCATCAACGTGGAGTTTGCCAAGGGCTCCAAGCGGTGAGAGCCACGCCTGGACACGCCCTGGCACAGGCCACGCCCCCGGTGCAGCCCCACCCACCCAGCCATGCCCTGGCAGAAGCCACGCCCCCCAGCCCGGCCACGCCCCTGCAGCCACACCCACAGTGTGGCCATGCCTGGCACAAGCCACAACCCCCAGCACAGGCCACACCCCAGTGCCAGTCCGTGCCCTTGGTCCCACACCCTGCCCCAGGGACCCCCCAGGCTCACCTGTGCAACCCCACTGCCATCCTCACCCCGCCCACAACCCCAAACCCTGCCCATCCCAAACCCTGCCCGCAGACCCAGCTTTGGGATAGCCTATGATTGCCCCAAGCTGCACCCACGGGTGCCCAAAGCTGTGCCCCACAACAAGCCCTACCCCACTGCACTATTCGTGCACAAGCCCCGCCCACCTCCCTGAAGCCACACCCCCTCTGCTGGGTGGGGACTCCCACCCTAAGGCCCCGCCCACTCCCCATAAACCACGCCCACAGAATCCTTGGCCCTGCCCCTGACTCTCGGCTCCACCCCCAGGGAAGTGCAGGGGGCAGGGCCAGGGGAGGGCCCGCCCCGTGCCAGCGCCGCCTCCGTCGCCTCCACGGCCATCGCCGCCGCCCAGTGGGCGCTGTCACAGGTGGGCGGGGCCGGGGGCAGTGGGAGGGGCTGGAGTGGGCGTGGCTCACTGAATGGGCGGGGTCTGGTGGATGAATGGGGTAGGGTTGGTGATGCATGGGCGGGGCCTACAGCAGAGGGGGGTGTGTCCTGATGTGGCCCCGCCCCCACAGGCAGCCCCGGGAAGCGACTCTGCGTGGTCAGGGGGGGAGGAGCCGAACAGCGACTTCAGCGGCTTCTACCAATCAGAGGAGCCCTTTGCCGGCCCCACCCCCACGCTCTACAGCTCTGCCTACCTGAAGGGCAGCTCGGCCCCGCCCCCCGGCCCTGCCCTGACAGGCCCCGCCCCACCAAGGCCGATGGCCCCGCCCCAGGTGAGTGTGGCCCCACCCCCAGGTGTGACCCCACCCCCAGGTGACCCCACCCCAGGTGTGACCCACCACCCAGGTGTGTTCCCAGGTGTGACCCCACCCCCAGGTGTGGCCCCGCCCCCCAGGTGTGGTGGCACCTGCTGAGCGCTTGGCGCCCCCTGCAGGTCCCGAGGAGCCAGCGCAGGACCCGGCGGGGGCAGGGGGGGGTCCCTTCTCCCGCGCCCCCCCTGGGGCTCCCCCCTACCCCTCCCCTGCCACTGAGACCCCCTCAGCGACACCCCCGGGAGCCCCTGGACAGGTGGGTCTCCCAAAATCGGGGAGGGGTGTCCAAGAGTGAAGGGAGAGGGAGGGCACCCCAAAAGTTGTGGAGGATGGGTGGGGGGTCCTTAAGAGGTGGGGATTGGGAGAGGAGGAGGAGACCCAAAAACGGGGAGGGGTTGAGTTGGGAGGAACCCCAAAACTGGGGAAAATGGGGTGGGTGGGCAAACGGTAAGGGGAAAGTGAGAGCCTAAAATTAGGGAGAGAGGGATGGAAATGGGAGGGGGGCCTGAAAAGGGCAGACTCAGGGGGACCTGGGGGTTCAGGGGGGATTTTGGGGGTGGGGAGTAATTTTGGGGTCTTTCACCTCCCCCCAGGCCTACTCGGGGCCCCTCAAGGCTGAGACCCCAAACACGGCCCCCACTGGACCCCCTGCGGCCGCTCCCCCCAGCACCGAGCCCTATGGCCAGTACCGTGAGTGGAGGTCCTGGGGGGGCTGGGGGGCCTTTGGGGAGGCTTTAATGGAGGCCTGGGAAGAACCTGGGGGGCTTGAAGGGACTACTGGGGGCCTGAGGCCTGGGGGAGGGTCCTGGGAGGGGTTTGGGGGGGGTCCTGGGGTGTTTCAGGGCGGTGTTGAGGTGGTCCTTGGCGGTTTGAGGGGGTCCTGGGGTGGTTCTGGGGGGTCCTGAGGGGGAGTTCTGGAGTGCTGAGGGGAGTTTTGGGAGTTCCCAAGATCTTGGGGGTGGTCCCAGGGTTTTGGGGGTCCCCCCTGACCCCTCTTGTGCCCCCCCAGCCGTGCCCGACGTCTCCACCTACCAGTACGACGAGACCTCGGGGTACTACTACGACCCCCTGACCGGCCTCTACTACGACCCCCACTCTCAGGTGGGGCTTCTGGGGGTGGCAGGGGGAGGGACTGAGGGGATGGGGGGTCCTCCCAACTTGCTGAGCAGAATTTTGGGCCAAAAAAGCGCAATCTGGGGCTGAAAATGGTGTTTTAAGGCTGGAAGGTGTTTGGGGGGAAATTTACATGTTTAAAGACTTTTTAAGGGTTTTTTTGAGGTCAGTGAATGGCTTTTGGGTGCAGAGGAAAGTTCTGAGGTACAGAAAGCACATTTAATGTTTTCAGCCAAGTCTTGGCCCAGAAGAGCGTGAATTTGGGTCTGAAATGTTTTAAGGCTGGAAGGTGTTTTGGGTAAAAAACGGGGAGCTGGGGAGCATTTAGGGTCTCGTTTTGAGACCCTGGGGGTGACTTCGGAGTGCAGAGGATGATTTTTGGGGCGCTGAGGGTGATAATGGGGCTTCAGAGGGCCCATATTGGGGTGCAGGGACCCCCTGACCCCCTGTTTCCCCCCCCCCAGTACTACTACGATGCTGGGGCGGGGCAGTACCTGTACTGGGACGGGGACCGACCGCACCTACGTGGCCGCACCCCCTGCCGAGCCCACCCTCGGCCCCTCGGCCCCCGGGCCCCCAAAGAGCCCAAGGACAAGAAGGAGAAGCACAAGACCAAGACAGCCCAGCAGGTTTGTGGAGACCCCCAAAAACAGAGGGTTTGGGGGATGGAGGGTGCTCAGGAGGCCCTGTGGGTTCTTAGAAGGGAAGGGAAAGACCCCAACAGCAGCTGTGGGCATCAGAGACCTGCTCTGTAACAATTGGGGTGGCTTCATATTTTTATGAGTCCCTACAGATCTTTAAGAGCCCCCATGTACCCTCACCCACCCCGAGAGCACCACGGGGGTCCCCAATATCCCCTGTGGGTCCCCCATAGCCCCCCAGTCCCCACCATGTCCCCGGGGTGCCCACAGACCCCAGTACCCCCACCCCGAATCCCCGCCACGTCTTCCCCTCTGGGTGTTGGGGTCCCTGGGCCTCCCAGGGTGTCCCCAGGGTGCCCCCAGCCCAGCAGCCCCTGGCCCCCGCAGATCGCCAAGGACATGGAGACGCTGGGCGCGGGAGCCTCAACAAGCAGCGAGAGCGGGCGCAGCGTGGGCCCCCGGCCTCCCGCGAGGACGAGGCGCAGGGAGGCGGCCGCGGCCGACGCCGGCTACGCCATCCTGGAGAAAAAGGTGGGGCTGGGGGTGCTGGGGGATCAGGGAGGATGGGGGATGTTTAGGGGGCTGGGGGTGCCGTGGGACCCTGTGGGAGGAGCTGTGCGCTGTGGGTGCTGGGGAGCACTGGAGGCTCTGGGGGTCTGGGGAGGTGGCAGTGGGTGCTGGGTGTGGAGTTGCTGGTGGAGGGGATGTGGGGGACCCATGGAGGCACTGTGGGCTGCATGAGCCCCCCCAACCCCTTGACCCCTCAAATTCCCCAGGGAGCTCTGGCTGAGCGGCAGCACCTGCCCCTGGAGCTGCCCCGGCTGGCGAGCGACGAGCGGCTGGTGAGACCCCAACCCCTGACCCCCCCGACCCTCTGACATCCCCTGGACCTCCTTGATGTCCCCTGGGCCCCCTGAGATCCCACAGAGCCCTCTGACAACCCCCATAAATCTCCTGAAGCCCAAACCTCTCTCCAGAACCCCAACACCCCATGAAAAACTCCCTGGAGTCCAGAGTCTTTCTAAACCTCCTCACTGCTCCCTCCTCAAAGCTTTGAGATCCCCCTGAGTCCCTAAACCCACCACCCATCCCAGACACTCCAGACACCCTCAGGCACCTGAGACGCCCTCAGATATTGAGGACTTCCTCTCATTCCCTTTATCCCCCACCCTGACCCCCAGCTCCCCACACCCCCTTTCTCTCTCCCAAAACCCCCCCAGCCCCTCTGATCCCCGTTTTTCTCCCCTCCCAGAGCCCCCCCCGCGGGTTGGTGGCCGCCTACAGCGGGGAGAGCGAGAGTGAGGAGGAGGGGGAGCGGGGAGGGGGCCCGGGACCCCCCGAGGAGCCGCTGACGGACTGGGCCAAGCTGGCGTGTTTGCTGTGCCGGAGGCAGTTCCCCAGCAGGGAGGCTCTGCTGAGGCACCAGCAGCTCTCAGGGCTGCACAAGGTACCCCCCAAATCACCCCCAAATCCTGGGGGGCATCCTGAGGTAATGGGGATACCCCCACAAAGATTAGGGACCCCCCAAAGGTCCAACACTGGGGGTGTTGGACTTTGCTGAGGCAGCAGCTGCACAAAGTACCCTCAAATCACCCCAAATCTGGGGGGGCATCCTGGGTTAGTGGGGATACCCCTACAAACATTAGGGACCTTGCTGAGGCAGCAGCAACTCTTGGGGCTGCACAAAGGACCCCCAAATCACCCCAAATCTGAGGGGCATCCTGGGGTAACAGGGACACCGCCAAGAGTCAGGAACCCCCCTTGGCTTGTTAGGGTCATGCTTTGGGGTGTCAGGGCTGCACAAGGTACCCCCAAATCACCCCAAAACCCAGTGGGGGTACCCTGGGGTAATGGGGACCCCATGGGGGAGCAAAGAACCTGCCCATGGGGTGGTGGGACCTGGTGAGAGGTGTCCCAGGTCTTTAAAGGGTGTTGGGGGCACCCTGTGGGGTCTTTGGGAATCCTCCACCAGGATTTTTGGGGGGGATATCAGGGGCTCTTGCAAGGTTTGGGGGGACCCCCCTGAGATCTTGGGGAGCCCCAGTTAACGGGGTGTCCCCCCTGCCCTCCCCCAGCAAAACCTGGAGCTGCAGCGCCGGAGCCACCTGCCCCCCCCCGAGGGGCCGGAGCGGGGGGACATGGAGGTGGGGGGCACAGGGGGCACCTGGGGGTGGGGAACACCCAGGGGGCATTCCTGGGAGGGGGTGGGATCCCAGTGTGACAGGGGAAACTTGGGGGCACCCAGGGGACTTGGGGGCAACTGGGGGCCCAGAGCACCTCGGGATGTTGGGGGCACCCATGGAGCTGGAGGCACCGGGAGGCAGGGGAGGGCTGGGGGCACCCATGGAGCTGGGGGGGCACAGGAAGGCAGGGGGAATGCTGGGGGCACCGATGGTTGCTGTGTCACCCCTCAGTGGGGTGGGGGCACCCATGGGGCTGGGGGTCCTTGGAGGTTGGGGCCCCCATGAGTGCGTGTGAGTCCTCAATGGGGTGGGGGCACACATGAGGCTGGGGGGTCCCTGAGGGTGGGAGGGCACAGGTGGGGTCCCTGGGGGCTGGGGGTACCCATGGGTGCTGCCCCCCAGATGAAGTACCGGGACCGCGCTGCCGAGCGCCGGGAGAAGCAGGGGGGCCCCGACCCCCCCGAACCCAAGCGGCGCAAATTCGGGGGACCCCCCCAGACCCCTGGGTGAGCACCTGACACACCCCCAGGGCACCCCAGGGCTGGGGGGGGGCTGTGGGGGCTGAACATGGAGGGCTGGGGTACCCCAAAAGTGGGGGGGCCCAACAGGTGAATGTGAGGTGAGTGACCCCAAAATGGGAGGGAGAAGATCCCAAAGGGGGGTGGGGACCCAAAAACAGGTGCTGTTGGATGGCAGATCCCAAAATGGGGACTGAGCACCCCAAAGTGGGTGGTGGGTCCTGTAGAGTGAGTGCTGTAAGGTGAGTAACCCCAAAAATGGGTGGTGGAGACCCCAAAAGGGGGTACCATGATGTGTGGTGGGGTTGGGGGGATCCCAAAATGGGGGTGCTGGACCCTGGAGGTGGGTGCTGTGGGGGTGGGATCCCCCAAAACTGGGTGCAGAGATCCCAGTGCTGGTGGTGGGGGTTGCTGGGACCCCTGGTGGGATGGGGGTCCGTGGGGCAGTGGGTGATCCCCAGTGACACCTCCTTCCCCCCCCGTGGTGCCCCCAGGGACACGGAGGGGCCCCCCCGTGAGGCCCCCCTGGGCTGTCGGATGCTGCAGGCCATGGGCTGGAAGGAGGGCAGTGGGCTGGGCCGGAGGAGGCCGGAGGTGACACGGGAGGGGGACAAAGGGGCTGGGAGGGGATAGGGGGATGGGATGAGGACAGGCACGAGTGGGACATGAGGGGGATATGGGGGCACAGGGAATAGGCTGGGCCGGAGGAGGTGACACCAGGGAGAGGGGGAGACAAGGGGGATGTGGGGGGACATGGGAGGACGTGAGGGGATGTGGGGTGAGGGGATGGGGGGACATGAGTGGGATCGGGGGGGCAACACTCATTGGGGGATGTGAGTGGGGGAACGGGCTGGAACGGCAGCGGCTGGAGGTGACGCAGGATGGGGGGGAATTTGGGGACACTGGGGACAAGAGGAAGGGTGGGACAGGAGGACGTGGGGAGTCACAGAGAACAGGCTAGGGTGGTGGTTGGAGGTGACATGGGACGACAGGGGAGATGTGGGGGGGACACTGGGAACACGGGGGGGGATGTTAATGTTGTGGGGTGGCACTGTGTGTGACCTGTGTGACCCTGCTGTCCCCACAGGCCCCTGCCCGGTCCCGCCCCGGGGGGGTGACACGGTTCAGCGAAGGCCCCTGAGCCCCCCGGCCACACCCACAGGACACGCCCTCCCGTGGACACACTCACCTGGGACACGCCCTGCCAGGGGCCACAATGTCTGGGTTCCCCCCAAAGTGGGGGTTCCTTGACCCCCTCCTCCAGTGTCACCCTGGTTGGGGACACCTAGAGTGGCCCTTCCCCCCCGGTAGAAGTGGCCCCACCCCTTCCCCCTTTCAGTTTTGGTGGTGGATTTTTTCTAATAAATGGGTGAAAAAAGCGGAAATTGGGGCTGGAATGGGGGGAAGGAAGAGACCTCTGTGTCCTTCCTGTGGGTGGGACCCCCTGGAGTTCCATCTCCTCTCCCTCCCCACTGTCCCCCACTTCCCCCCATGGCGCCTGTGGGGCTGATCCTGTTGATGCTCTGCTCTGCTCTGGGGCCCAGCGGTACGGGGGGACTGGGAGGGACTGGGGGGACTGGAGGGGACATGGGGAACTGGGGGAGACTGGGGGCACTGAGAGCACTGGGGGGACTGGGAGGGCACTGGGAGAAGACTGGGGGGATTGGGATGGAGTAGGGGCACTTGGGGTACTGGGGTGGACTGGGAGGGCACTGGGGAGACTGAGGGGGCTGGGGGGAGAGTGGGAGGGCACTGGGAGGAGACTGGGAGGATTGGGATGGAGTAGAGACACTTGGAGTACTGGGGTGGACTGGGAGGGCACTGGGGGGACTGGGAGGGCACTGGGCAGCACTGGGAGTCCTGAGGTGGGACTGGGGGGATTCTGGAAGCACTGGGGGCCTGGCAGAGGGAGGGAGAAGTGGAGAGCACTGGGGGGCACTGGGAGGGCTGGGGGTGGCCGGGTGGGGGGTGGAAGATGCTGGGAGAGATGCTGGGCGGTACTGGGAACACTGGGGAGCATCTCAGTTCCCCAGTGACCCTTTGTGACCCCTCATGGTCCCGTCCCCAGCGGCCAAAGTCGTCTGGTGCTTCGCCCGATTGGAGGAGGCCGAGGGGGGCGGGGCCTGCCTGGAGCCGGTGGGCGATGAGCCCATCCAATTGGCCGACTGCTGCCTCAACCCCGCCTACGGCTACAGGCCCCACCTGCACAGCCCCTGCCTCAGCTGCCGGTCAGCCCCGCCCACAGCAAAACCCTGCCCTCTAAAAACTACACCCACCTGACCCCACCCATCCCCGTGGCCACGCCCACCAACCGCTCCCAGCCCCACCCCCATTGGGTGAGCCCCACCCACCCAGGTGGCCGTGCCCAATGGGAAAGACCCTCCCCCTGTGAGGCCACACCCACACCATGGAAGCCACACCCACCAACACCCCCACTGCTCCCTGCCCCACCCCCTCCTGCCCCACCCTCCTGTCCCCTCCTGCCCTACCCCTCCTATCCCACCCTCCTGCCCCACCCCCTCCTGTCCCACCCTCCTGTCCCACCCTCCTGCCCTACCCTCCTGTCCCACCCTCTCTTGTGCCCCACCCTTCCTGTCCCACCCCTCCTGTCCCACCCTCCTGCCTACCCCCTCTGTCCCACCCTCTCTTGTGCCCCACCCCTCCTGTCCCACCTCCTGTCCCACCCCCTCCTGTTCCACCCTCCTGCCCCACCCTTCCTGTCCCACCCTTCCTGTCCCACCCCTCCTACCCCACCCCTCCTACCCCACCCCTCCTGTCCCACCTCCTGCCCCACCCCTCCTGCCCCACCTCTCCTGCCCCACCCTCCTGTCCCACCCCTCCTGTCCCACCCCCTCCTGCCCCACCCTCTCTTGTGCCCCGCCCAGAGGACTTTGGGCAGGGCTGGGGGACACCACGTGCCCTCAGGTGCCACCAGGGGCCATTGGGGGACACCCAGTGCCACGGGATGACCCCTGGTGACACCAAGTGACCCTGGGTGACTCCAGATGGCACCAGATGGCACCAAGTGGTGGTGCTGAGTGACCCCTGGTGACACCGGGTGACACCAGGTGACACTGAGTGATGCTGAGTGACTCTGGGTGACACCAGGTGACACTGAGTGACACTGGGTGACCCCTGGTGATGCCAGGTGACACCAGGTGACACTGAATGACCTCATGAGACAGCCGGTGACCCCGGGTGACCCTGGGTGACGCCAAGTGACGCCGTGTGACCCTGGGTACCCCATGTCCCCAGACAGGGCGCGTGGGGGCCCTGGGGCCCCTGGAGCAGCTGCTCGGTGACCTGTGGGGAGGGGACCCAGCGGCGGGGCCGGAGCCGGACCCCGGCGGGGACGATGGGGACAGGAGGGAGTGGCAGCTGCAAGCGTGTCACCTGCCCTGCTGCCCGGGTGGGACATGGGGACACGGGGCGGGCAGTGAGGGGTATATGGGGGGGACATTGGGGCACACGAGGAGGCCATGGGGGGACAATGGGGATATGGGGTCACACTGGGCAAAATGAAGACACGGGGGGACATGGGGACACAGGGAGACACGGGGGGGACATGAGGGATGTGGGGAGACATGGGGGTCGTGGGTGGATGTTGGGACATGGGGGGGAACACAGAGGGACACATGGAGGACCGTGGGGGGACGTGGGGGCAACACGAGGGGACGTGAGGACATTGTGGGGGGACGTGGGGGACACGTGGAGGATGTGGGGACACGGAGGACGTGGGGGTGACCCGCTGGTGTCCCCAGAGCCGGGGGGCTGGACCCCCTGGTCGCCGTGGGGCAGCTGCTCCGTGACGTGCGGGATGGGGACCCAGAGGCGCAGCCGGAGCTGCACCAACCCCGCCCCCAAGTGCGGGGGCACCTGCGGCGCGGGGGGCACCGAGGAGAGCCAGCAGTGCCAGGGCAAGACCCTGAAGTGTCCCGGTGAGGCCCCTGATGTGTCCCCAGGGAGAGGGGCACGGGGGGAGGGTTTGGAGGAGGGGAGGGGCGGCGGTGGGGAGGAGAAGGAAGAGGGGATGAAGAGAAGCAGATTTTGGGGAGGAGCGGGGAGGGAGTGGAGTGGAGTGGGATAAGGAGGGGAGGGGTGAGAATGCTGGGGGTGGGGAGGGGTGCGAGGCGTGGGGGGATGGGACTGAGCCCCCGCCCTCTCGCAGTGAGCGGGTCCTGGGGCGTGTGGGGCCTTTGGGGCGGCTGCTCCGGCACGTGCTACGGGGCCGGGACGAAGCCGAGGCGGAGCCGCAGCCGCCACTGTGATTCACCCGCGCCTTCGACGGACCCGCCCGGCGACCCCTGTGCCGGCAGCGACACCGACAGCCAGGAGTGCCCGGGGCTGAAGCCCTGCCCCGGTGAGACATCCTGGGCACGTGGGACCCCCAAGGATCACCCCGGGGACCCCTGAACTGTCCTGGGACATCCCGGGCATCGGGGGGTCCCCAGGGATCATCCCGGGGACCCCTGAACTGTCCTGGGACATCCCGGGCATCGGAGGGACCCCAGGGATCACCCGGGGATCCCTGAACTGTCCTGGGACATCCCGGGCACGTGGGACCCCAGGGATCACCCCGGGACCCCTGAACTGCCCTTGGACCCCAGGAGCACCCCAGGACTCCCTCATGATCTGGGACCCCCTGGGACCCCCAAACTTCCCTGGGACATCCTGAACCCCCAGCACCCTACCCGAGACCCCACGACCCCCGCCCCTACCGGGAGTGACGTCCCAGCGGGGAGGGCGTGGCTCACGCCTGCCCCGCCCTTTCCCCTCCCCCGCAGTGGACGGCGCGTGGGGGGGGTGGTCCATGGCCACGCCCTGCTCGGTGACGTGCGGAGTGGGCGGGGTCACGCTGCGCCGCGCGTGCAACAACCCTGCCCCTCAGCACGGCGGCCGCGCGTGCGCAGGAAAGGACACCCGGCAGGGGGTCTGCGGGCCCCGCAAGGCCTGTCCGGGTGAGGGGCGGGGCTTCCAGAGGGCGGGGCCGTTTGGGGCGGGGCTTCGCAGGGAGGCGGTGGATGGGGTGGGGTTTGTTGCGACGGGGCGGGAGTCTGTGAGGTGGGGGCTTTGCAAGGGGCGGAGCTTCAAAGGATGGGTTGTGGAGGGCGGGGCTTGGAATGGGTGTGGGTGTGAAGGGGCGGGGCTTGAGATGGGTGTGGCTGTGAAGGGCGGGGCTTGAGATGGGTGTGGAAGGGGCGGGGCTTGAGATGGTGGTGGGTGTGAAGGGGCGGGCTTGAAAGGGGTATGGGTGTGGAGGGCGGGGCTTGAGATGGGTGTGGGTGTGAAGGGGCGGGGCTGGGTGTGGATTTGGAGGCGGGGCCTGGGCAGGCAGTGCTGCTCAGCTCTGGGGAGGGGGCGGGGCTCCAGCGGGGAGAGGCGTGGCCTGTGAGTGTGGGGGCGTGGCCTGGGTAAATTGACATAAGGGGCAGAGCAAGTCCTGGGGGTGGGGCTTGGCCTTCACCTTCGGGGCTCGAGGAGGGACGGCACGGTGGTGGGGACCCCAACCCACTGCCATGGGGCACCCACAGCGTCCCCTCCCCTTTCTGTGGGGTCACCACATCTTTGCCCTCGCTGTGGGGCACCCACCCCACCCCAGCCCCTATTCCCTTCCTACGTGGGTCAAAGCAAAGCCGAGGCCCCCCCGTCCCCGCTGACCCCCCCTTCCCTCAGAGGAGCTGCACTGGGGGCCGTGGAGCTCCTGGAGCCCCTGCGCCCGCCCCTTCTCCGAGTCCATCCGCTGCAAGAGCCTGGTGGGGCAGCAGCAGCGCACCCGGGCGTGCGTGGGGCACAGCCAGGGGGCCCCGCTGTCCCGCCACGGCGGGGCTCAGCACCATCCACATCCGCGCCTGCTACGACATCCACAACTGCTTCTGTGAGTGACCCCCGGCCCCAGAGCCCCCCCAGAGCTGCCCCACAGCGTGGGGGGGTGACACTGCCCTGTGCCCCCAGTGCCCGGGAACTGGACAGACTGGAGCCCCTGGGGGCTCTGCACCCCCCCGTGTGGGGAGAGCCCCACGCGGAGCCGCAGCCGGGAGTGTCGGCCCATCCTCCCCTCCTACAAGTGCGTGGGGGCTGGGGGCTGGGAGCACGGGCGCTGGGAGAGCCGGGGAGAGGGGACTTTATAGGGCCTTTATGGGGCCGGGAGGGCTCTGTGCAATGGAGGGGCTCTATGGGGTCTCTTTGGGGTCTCTATGGAGGTTCTTTGGGGTCCCTTTGGGGTCTCTATGGAGGTTCTTTGGGGTCCCTACGGGGTCTCTTTGGGGTCTCTATGGAGGTTCTTTGGGGTCTCTATGGAGGTTCTTTGGGGTCTCTATGGAGATTCTTTGGGGTCCCTTTGGGGTCTCTATGGAGGTTCTATGGGGTCTCTATGGGGTTTCTTTGGGGTCTCTATGGAGGTTCTTTGGGGTCTCTATGGGGTCTCTCGGGGGTCTCTGTGGGGTCTCTGTGGGATGCCCGTGGTGTCTGTCTGGGCTCTCCCCGGGGTCCCTGTGGGGTGGGTGTCTGTGGGGCCGTGGGGCCCGGGCTGACAGTGCCCCCCGCAGGCTGACGGTGACACAGATGGGCACCGGCGGGAGCAGCAACGTCACCTTCTCGGGGGTGGCTCGGCCCAGGTGCGAGCCCCTGATGGGGGAGAGGCTGCGCCTGGAGGAGACCCGGCCCTGCCTGCACGTCCTGCCCTGCCCCAACCCCGACGGTCAGAGGGGGAGGGTCCCGGGGGGGGAAGGGGCACAATTTGTGGGTCCCTGGTGGGGAGGGGGAGCGGGTTCGGGGTCCCCCGTTTACCCCCTGCCCCTCTCCCGCCCCACAGAGGAATGAGGCTCCCGGTGACCTCGTGGGACGCTCCTCGGACCCCAAACTCGCCCGGATTTCCCCCCAAAACGCGCTTGGCTCCTCCTCCCGACCCTTCCCTCCAATAAAGACGCGGCACCGAAGCGGCTCCTGACGGCCTGGGGGGATGTGGGGGAGAGAAATGCCGGGGGAGGGGAGGAGGGGGTACCGGAGAGGGGCAGCCTCGGGGTGGGGGGAGAAGGCATCCTAGGGTTCATTTTCCGATGTCCCTGCCCGAGATGACGTCACCGGCCACACCTGCAAGACCCTGCCCTTTCCCTCTGCAGAGCTGGGGCGTGGTTGATTATGACGTCACCACGACACCACGCCCACTTAGAGGGTCTTGGCTGGGGAGGGCGGGGCGGGGGCGGGGCCGGATGTGAGCGCGCGGGGCGGGGGCGGGCGGGCCGCCTGGGATGCTTTAGGGGCTCATCCTGCAGGGGGTCATTCCAGAGGGTCCCACAGGGCCCCCGGCCCCCCGGGCCGCCCCTCCCGATCCCTTCCAGCCCCATCCCCTGTAGCCCCCTCCTTTCTCCTCTAGCCCCCATGCCTTCCAGCCCCCCATCCCCTATAGCCCCCGTCATATCCCTATAGCTCCCCGACCCCATAGCTGCCGATCCCCGGATCCAACTCCCCAGCCCCTCCAGGGCTGTCCCCAACCACCCCAGCTCCCTCCTCCTGCTGAGCAGCTTTTCCTGGGTCCCCCGCGCAGACCCCAATCCCTACAGATCCCCCCCACCAGACATTTCCTATAGGGCAGCCCGACCCTCTCCCCCACAGCCCACATCTTAGAGGGGTTCCTACCCTCGCATCCCCCCCATATCCCTGAGTCCTGCCAGGCCCCACAGCCCTGACCCCTTTAGCGTGACCTCCACAGCCCCGACCCCACAACCCTTAGAGCTGCCCCACAGCGGGGTCCCCACCAGCCCCCTCGGATGACTCGGGACCCCCTTAGGAGGCATCTATAGGTGACCCCCCACCCCCATGACCGAACCCCTATAGGTGACCTCCCAAAATCTGTAGGGTGACCCCTCCCCGGCCTCGCGTTAGCGCCCCCAGCGGCGGGATGGAGTTCCTGCGGCGCCGTCTCTCCGACGGGAATTTCCTCGCGGGGTGGGCGGGACCCTCGGGGCAGGGCCGGGTGGGAGTGGGGGCCTGGGGTGGGGGCGGGGAGACCCCCGGGCCACCGCTTTGGCCCGCTGCTGCTCGTCATCGCCCCCGGCACTGACTGGTAGGTATTGGGACCCCTCTGGGAACCCCCAACCCCCTTCCTCCGGGGAACCCCCTGTCACCTCTGGGACCCCCAGAACCCCTGTACGATCCCCAAATGCCCCTCCTATCCTTGGACCCCTCAACCTTTCTGACCCCTCCTGGTTCCTGGTGGGGGCAGTTTGGGGAGGGGGGCATTAGGCCACATCTCAGGGCATTTGGAGGGGGGACATTTATGGGGAGCTTTGGGGGGGTCGTGTTTGGTGTGGGGGGGTCAAGTTTGGGGCGGCAGATTTAGGGGCTCATTATTGAGGGGGCTGATATTGGAGGTCGGTTTGGGGTGGGAGATTTGGGGGGGTCAGTATGGGAAGGGGCACTTTGGGGGTGTCGTTTGAGGGTGCAGATTTGGGAGGGTTCAGATTTATGGGGACATTTGGGGATGTCTTTTTTCGGGGGGTTTGGTTGGAGAGGGGACCTTGGGGGGGGCATTTTGAGGACCCCAAACCCTCCAGTTTTGGGTTTTGCACCCTCTGACCCCCCCAGGGTGAAGCTGTTCAAGGGTAAATCTGTCCATGGGGATGTGGAGCTGCGAGTGGAGCAGGTGAGTTTTGGGGGCCCTCCCTCAGTTTTGGACAAACCCTAAAATTTTGGGGTCTCTTGATCCTTTGGGCTCTCCCTCAGATTCTGCTGTATCAGTTTGGGGGATCAGGCAGGTTTGAGGGGGCCCCCAAGGAGATTTTGGGGGGTCTGAGGGACTTGGCATTCCCCTGTATTTTTGGGTCCCCTGTTGATTTTTGGGATGCTCTAAACCTCCCATTCCTTGACTCGGCCTGGGGGTTCAAAAAGCTTCAGGGAGGGTTTAGGGGCCCTGAGAGATATTGAGGAATCCCTTGGGGGATTTTGGGGTCCCCTTAAAGCTCCTTTTCTTCCCTCAGTTTGAAGGTTTTGGGGTTTCTCTGGGGGTCTTGGGGTCCTACTGGATTTTGAGGTTCCCCCCTTGAATTTCAGGGGCCCCTAAACCTCCTATTCCTCCATCCAGTTTGGGGGTTCAGGACAGGTTTGGGGGGGGGCACAGGCAGAGTTTTGGGGGTCTCCCTAGATTTTGAGGTCTCCCTGTGAGATTTTGGGCATCCCCTGAATTTTTGAGATGTATCTGAATCTCTTTCTTTGACCCAATTTGGGGCTTCAGGCAGGTTTGGGGTGTGTGTGGGGGGTTGTTCAGGGGTACCAAGGAGGCTTTGAGGTCCCCCCTGGATTTTGGGGTTCCCCAGGCCCAGTTCTCAGAGCTCTCCTTGGCCGCCTCCACCCACGGAGCCCTGAGCGTCACCATCGACTCCCCCCGGGGGGGCACCAGGTGGGATTTGGGGGATCCTCCCCCACTCCCATTCAGGGGCTGAAATTGGGCTACTGGGGCTATGGGGGGGGGTGGAAAGGCAGTTTGGGGAGGTCTTGGGGAGCACTAGGTGGGATCTGGGGCTGTGGGGAGGATTTTGGGGGGTCCAAGGGGTTGTTTTTGAGGAGTCACAGGTGGGAGTTTGAGGGACAGGGTCAGAATTTGGGGTGCAGGGGCAAGTTTAGGGTTTGGGGTGCAGAGTGGGACGTTGGGGTGTGGGAAGGGATTGTTGACACCGGGGTTAGGGGGACAAAGTGGATTTTGGGGGTGAAGTTGCTTATTTGGGGCGGGGGTGAATTTTTTTGGGGTCCAGGTGTAGGTTTGGGGGTGCGGGTCGAGTTTGGGGGTGCAGGGTCGGAGTTTGGGGGTGCGGGGTGGGGCTTTGGGGTGGAGGGAGAGATTTTGGGTGGGATTTTGAGGGGGCAGGGGGTCTGGGGCCCCCTGACCCCTCCCCAGGCGGGTGCGCCCCGACTTTGTGCTGGTTCGAGAGCCCCTGAGGGGCGCCGGGACGCCCTCGGAAGCTGCTGGTGGGGCTGCACCTGGGAGGTCCCCAGCACCGACCCCTCCCCGCCCTCTACGGCTACCCACCCCCCTGCCTGGTGTGTGGGGCACTGGGGGCTGAGGGGCACTGGGGGAATGGGGGGCACTGAGAGGGACCGGGGTGGGGATGTTGGAGGGCACTGGGGAGGGACTGGGAGGCACTGGGAGGGCACTTGTGGGAACTGGGGAGGGACTGGGAGGTGTTGGAACAGACTGGGAGCTGCTGGGAGGGGACTGGGAGGGTCTGGGGGCACTGGGGAAGGACTGAGGGGCACTGGGGTGGACTGGGAGGTGACTGGGGTGACCGGGAGGATGGGAGACTGGGGGACTGAGAGAGATGGGGAGTGGACTGGGAGGCGCTGGGAGGGATAATGGGGCAGACTGGGAGCACTGGGCAGGGTGGTCGCACACCCCCTTGACATTCCCAGTGCTCCCAGTTTGCCCAGTTGGCTCGGCTGCAGCGGGAACTGGGCCCCGAGGCCTTTCCCCTGGTCCCACAGCGCTTCTGCAACCGCCCCCGCGGACTGGTGAGCGCTGGGGAGGGGACTGGGAGCGTTGGGATGGACTGGGAGGGATGGGGGGAGGGGGCTGGGAGTCCTGGGATCTGTCGTGGGGCAAGTGGAGTGCGTGACTGGTGTGTGACTGGTGTCACTGGTGTGTCATTGGTGTGTCAGTGCTGTGTCATGGGTGTGTCCCTGGTGTGTCACTGGTGTCACTGGTGTGTCACTGGTGTGTCCCCAGCTGACAGCCCCCACCTTCCCCATGACGATCACTCTCAGCCCCGCCCCCGCCGGGGTGGGCCAGGTGAGACCCCGCCCCTTTCCCCTCTAAGCTCCACCCCTCCTCAAGCCCCACCCTGTCCCAGGGGTGTGGCCAGGGCGGTCCCCGACCCGGCCACACCCCTGGGACAGGGTGGGGCTTGAGGGGCGGGGCCTGCATTGGGTGGAGGGTGTTGGCCCCATGAGGGGCGTGGCTTGGGTGGGCGTGGCCGATGACGTGTCCCCCCCAGGTGCGCGTGGGGACCCCACAGGTGCTGGGAGCAGTGGCGGCCGCCATGGGAGGGGCCCGGGCCGGGGCCCTGGTGGTGCAGGGGGGTCCCGCGGGGTCGCAGCGGCTGCGGGTGCAGCGGATCGGGGATGAGTACCGAGCTCTGAGGTGAGGGCGGGGCAAGGGGGCGGGACTTGTGTGTCCAAGGGGTGGGGCCAGGCCTTGTGGGCGGGGCCTTTTTGGTGATGGGCGGGGCTTGGACCTCGGGGCGGGGCTTGGAGGTGCAGGGTCCTCTCGGTGTGGAGCAAAATTTGGGGGGGTGGGGAGTGGGTGATGGCCTGGGGGTGTGGCTTGGCTCGGGGGCGTGGCTTAGGGTACCTGCCCATTGGTGACACCCCCGGGTCAGGGTGGGTCAGGCTTTGGGGGTCTCAGGCCCTCTGATGGGGAGGGAGAGCCTGTAGGGGCCTGTAGGAGGGGAATGAGAAATGGGGGATTGGGGGTGGTAACAGAGTCCACGAGGCCTTTGAGGTCCCCCGTGACGCCTGTGCCCACCTTTCTCCCCCAGGTGGTCTGTGGGGGCCGCAGATGCTGCGGGGAGGGGTCGCACGTGGAACCGGTTGCCCTCAGCCCCCGGTGAGTGGGAGGGGCAGGGCCTGAGCCGAGAGGGGGCGGGGCTTGTCTCAAAAGGGGCGGGATCTCCGAGGGCTGAGGGTGGGGTTGAATGCCCGGGGTGGGTCTGTGGGTGCGGGTGACTCCAGCAGGGCAGGGCGCGGCTGTGTGGAGGGGCGGGGCTATGCACAAAGGGGTGGGGCTACATAGAAGGGCGGGGCCATGGGAAGGGGTGGGGCATTGCAGGTGTGGCCTTTAAGAAAGTGTTGTGGCTTCCAGAAAGGGCGTGGCTCTGCTTGGGGGAGGGGCTACATCCAAGAGTGGGGGTTGGGGTGTGGCTCTGTGGGCGGGGCTTCAGGCAGGGGTGCTATAATACCCGAGGGGGGGTCCCCGTGCTCGAGGAGGCGTGTCCAGGGTGAGTGGGCGTGGCTTCAGTCTCTGGGCGTGGCCACCTGAACCCTTCCCCCTGCCCTGCAGGCACCGGGGGTGGGTGGATGCCTGTGCCGGCCTCTTTGGAGGCGTCGACATCTGCGGCGTGGAGGTGCTGCGGGGCCCCGACGGGCGGGAGCACATCGTGCAGGTACCCCCACGCCTGGGGGGTCCCCCTGGGCACCAGGCACCCTCCCAAACCCCTGAGGGGCACCTGGGTCACACGTGGGGCCCTTCCCCCCCAGGTTCTGGGCTCTTGGCTGCCCCTGGTGGGGCCGGGGCAGCCGAGGATCGGGGTCGGATCGTGGAGCTGGTGCTGGCGCGAATGAGGGAGGAGCTGCCCCGCCCCCGGAGCCCCTCCCCTTCTCGGCCACGCCCACAGGTAACTCCCCCTCCCCCCACAATATCCCAGAGACCCTCTGAGCTTCCCAAATCTTGAACCCACCCCTTCCTTTCTGCCCCACAGACCTCAGTAACATCGGGGTCCCCCCGGCCGGGGACCCCCCCACAGCAACGGCCCCAACCACAGGGTGAGTGAAGGCCCAAAACTGAGACCCCTCCTTCCCCACCTAATCCTGGGACAACCCAAAAACCCAGAGACACTCCAGAGTTCGTGGATCTGTGTAAATGTGGGGCCTCCCAAAAAATGTGAAAATCGCCCTCAAAGCCTGAGCTCCCCTAAGGTGGGACCC